>NC_091121.1:101655286-102270286 GCF_040183065.1 Periplaneta americana | reverse complement strand
GATGTCAAGATATTATATTTCATTTTTTCTCTTTCATCGTCCAAGTTATCCACACCTGTGGAGTAACGGTCAGCGCGTCAGGCCGCGAAACCAGGTCGCCCGGGTTCGAATCCCGGTCAGGGCAAGTTACCTGGTTGAGTTTTTTTCTGGGGTTTTCCCTCAACCCAATACGAGCAAATGCTGGGTAACTTTCGGTGATGGACCGCGGACTCATTTCACCGGCATTATCACCTTCATTTCATTCAGACGCTAAATAACCTAGATGTTGATAAAGCATCGTAAAATAACCCAATATAAACATCGTCCAAGTTTCGACTTCATTTAGCGCACAGGATACTTTAATTATGTAATGCGTAATTGCCCACATACTGAATTATTTGAATGAAAGTGAATAGTGAGAATGGCGAAATGATTCTGTGGTGCAGCTTAGATAGCATGTTCCATAAAGATACTGGATGGTGTACTCTAGTCGTTTGACGATTTTGGTCTTCACTGTTAGTGTGTATATAACTTCAAGAACCTACTGTCTTCCTACCAAAACGACTTGTATTGTAGGTAGAACAGCAGAGTGCCTTGATGAAAACTTAAGTCTATATTATTGCCAATGAGGCAACATTCATTACCTTGATCATTTAATATGCAGCTTTGTTTTCGGAATGAAGGTGGAGGTGATTGTGACAATGTTTAGCTTCCAACCATTTGGAAATTTACGAGTATACCTGTTGGAAATAAGGGAATTAATTGCATACCAACTTCCCTCTCAGGTAATTTAATTTCGAATACTGGCTTTAATTAATAACTGTCAGGTGGTTTAGGCACGACAATCAATATCTAATCATTTAAAGGAAGCGTATACCAAAACAGTTACAGTAGTATGGACTTTGTCAAGACTAGCACGTAAAACAGAATTTAACATTACCGGCGAGAAACAAACATTTTCTTTCTTAACATTTCTACTAATCTTTGTCACCCTCTCTCCTTCTCCTTCTTTTTCGTCTGCTACTTCTCACACTTTTCCATTTTAATATTACATTTGTTCTACTCCTTACACTTCTTTTCATCCTCTCCACTCTTTTCTTCCCTCTTCTCTCATTTTCTTAAAAGTTTTCTTTTCCTTCCCGTCGTCCTTCCACTTCTTAATCCAGTTTTCCGCTTTTTATTCTTTGTTCTCATTCACCTTCTTCTCCTCATTATTACCATTAATAAAATTGTTTATCTATTGATTAATTTTTATACACGTTGTTTCAAATGAGTTTTGTGACTTTTAATTACGTAATTTAGGAGCAAATGTTATTTAGAGGTTGTATTGGGGTCAATGTCGTTAGAAAATAATAATAGTAATAATAGTAATAATAATAATAGCAACAATAATAATAATAATAATAGCAACAATAATAAAATTAAAATAATAATAATAATAGCAATAATAATAAAAATTAAAATAATAATAATAATAATAATAATAATAATAATAATAATAATAATATCCAGACGTTTGAGATGGGCAGGGCATATAGCGCATATGGGCGAATTCAGAAATGCAAATAGAGTGTTAGTTGGGAGGCCGGAAGGAAAAAGATCTTTGGAAATACCGAGACGTAGATGGGAGGATAATATTAAAATGGATTTGAGGGAGGTAGCATGTGATGATAGAGACTGGATTAATCTTGCACAGGATAGGGACCGATGACGGGCTTATTTGAGGAAGGCAATGTACCTCCGGGTTCCTTAAAAGCCATTCGTAAGTAAGTTGTAAATAATAATAATAATAATAATAATAATAATATATTTATTTATTTATTATTAATATTTGTGTGCTGAACAACAGCCAGAGGTCAATAATAATAATAATAATAATAATAATAATAATAATAATAATACATTTCTTCACCATACCATTCTTCCTTGATGCCACCCATCAAAGATTTGAACCATTATTTTGAATGGTTTTCGTTATGTCGATCATTTTTATTTACCTAATTGTTTTCAGTTTTAATAAATCTATGGGTAATTTTTCTGTTGTATAGTACATTATAATTTGTAATTAAGGGATGTGTATTAAATGATATTTTGTCATCCCTTCAACATTATTAGATTTTAAGGTTAAAGTCTTTTATATATTAATTCCATACAATTTTGAGCATAACTGTGTTATGAGATGACTCGACACTGGATATTGTCAAATAATGATATTTTCTGTTCATCTAATCAACATGCAACAAGGCCAATGACTTATCACGCAGAAAAAATATAAATACAAGGAAACATATCCCTTCCCTGAGGAACGGAGATCCTTTTCCACTTCTCAGCAAGCTCGTCCGAGGTCGAGTGGTTAGCATCTCTCCCTCTCACCGTGGCGAGAAGGATTTAGGATGAAGTGGCTACTAGGATGTTTTTCTAGGTGTTGTCCTGTTTCCTCAGCATAATAATAAATTAATTATCATTCCACCGACACTCTACCACCCTTCACACTGCGAGGTCCAAGTCTTCAGAAAAAGAAAAAAAGTGAGAGAGGATTTGAGAAAGTCCCTATGATTGCGTGTATCATCTATTAGTGAGATCAGGTGATGGAATTAGGATAAATAAATACAATTTGCTCTGAAATTTAAGTGTGTATAATGAACGTAATGAAATAAGGATGAATAATAAGAATGATAATAATAATAATAATAACAATAATAATGCAATAAAAGAATGCACTATTAAGAGCACAATTAAAAAACTGTTTTTACACACAGAAAATTAAAAATCAAACTAGTATAATACATTATAATATACACAAGCATATAAGAGTAGGGAATTCCGTGTAATTTGGACTACATAACTTAAATCGCGGATAACTTCATTCACTGCAATAATAACAGTATACATTTTATAAACTAAAATCAGTATAGTGCACTGAATGATTTGATGAAGCTAAAGATTAATATAAATTGTTTAAAAATAGTGTTTATAAGAAAATGTCTTTCCGTGTAATTTGGACCGGAAAGTCGTGTAATTAGGACTGGTATATATAAGTTTCCGTAACAAAGTTTAAGTTATTAAAGTAATTCTAAACAATAAAATGTAACATTATGATACGTAGTACGACCCTTTGCACATGAGGCGTAATAATAATACAGTTCATCCAGAATTTCGGCGCAGTCTTCATGGGCTCGCTTTTTTACAACCATTGCACTGAATACAGTGATCAATATAGCATTTGTCATATACTGAAAATATTAGGTCTGTAGTAAAGAGTTTCTTCTTTCTATCTAGCCTTGGGGTTGACCTCGGCGTCGGTATCAACCTCTTTGGGAATCCTTGTGTGATGTTCTAATCAACATCACACCAGATGCAATCCGTTTCTAAGTTCCTTCTTCCTCGCTCCTGCAGCCTATGCTGAAAGCAGTGAGCTGATCTTCACGGGAATAAAGATGTCTCTTTCAGGAGAAGACTCTCTGAGAAGATCTTCAGATGTTGCTGCCTCTGAAGTTGTGTTTGCAACCTCCATTGGCCAATGAGCAACCAATGAAGATGCAAAATCTATACCAAAAAATAATTTCTGTCAACTGGCCACAGACCACTTTCCTGAAGCTATTCCTTTGTTGGGACACCAATCTGCTGTGTGTTGAGCAGGATTTCAGAATTTTCTCTCAATTTACTGGAAATGACACAAGGCATAAAATTGTTCAAAGGCTTGAAAAATTGTATATCCAATAGTTGCATCTTGGGAGTGTAGTCTGACGGCAGTGACACCGTAAGGACACCATTCTGTAGTGCAAGATCTAGCCATCAGGCTTTTCTTATGGCTGCTATGACCATTGAGAATGAGCAGCACTTTCTCCTCGAGGGTGAGCTTTACTGTTCGCATGAAGTGCCGTATCCATACACAGACTGAGTCAGCATCCATTCACTCCTTATCTTGACAACGGAAAAGTGTCCCAGAGTAATGCTCCAATGTTAGATATTTCTTCATGAGTTTCCTGAGACAGATGAACATGGGAGGCACATAGAACCCACTAGCTCAGCATAAAGGCCAGTCACACTGTCCTCTTTCACAGGAAATAACTGCACCCTTCTAGTGCTTCCCTTTCTGGGAAACAAACTTCTCAGGACATTGGACAACCGTATGTGACTTCTCGCTTATTATGAAAATTCATAAACTTATATTCGTCGACATACATCTCTAGCAAGTCGAAGAATTTTCCAACAGCGATCTTAATGAATCCTCACACTGGCCAGGGACATTGACTCGGGCTGCCAGAGAATAAATTAGGGGTTTCTCTCCAGGAAACCGGAGAACTATTCTTTCCAGCAGATTTTGCCCTTGTTAAAACGAGCGTTTAACTTATTTTTAACTACTGTCTCATAAGCTTGTCAATGTAGAGAAATAATATTATTCATCCCCTTTTTTATTTTTTTTCGGTGCAATAAGTATTTATGAAATTGAAGTAATACATTATAATTACCCACAAAACATGCTTTCCAATTGCAGAAGATATTGGACCAAATCTTCTTCAATATTTTCCATCATATTAGCTCCTACACCTGGATATTTTACCTGAGAATATTAACAATCTTCCAAGTTATTTAATGTGGCACGAATAGTTACAAGACGCGAGAGTCTCCGACTTCACTTCCCATCCGAAGGAAGGCCCGCTTTTGAATTTTTCTCACCAGAAAAATTCCATCTCCCTCAGTCGAGTTTGAACCAGCCTTCTGCGGATTTCGAAGCAAGCGTACAAATAACACCACCATTGAAGGCGATATTTGTAATATTGATAAATTATTACTTTTAATATTACTAAAATAATAAATGTTTAATTTAATGTGAGGAATATTAGAAATTCGCCCGTGACCGAGTGGTTAGCCTCTCTGTCTTTCACCTAGGCGACCCGGGTTCTATTCTCGTTTGGGTCACTAAGGAATTTGTTACGGACAGAGCGAACCACATTATCATCATTCCACAATGTACATAATCACTCTCACTCTGCGAGGTCCAGAGCGAGGCTTCCAGAACAAATTAAAAATAGACGAAAGTTTTATACATTCTTATATAATAAAGACTGTTTCAATGGGAAAACCTTACTGTATTTATGTTTGTGAACATAAACTAGAACTATGAGGTACTCTATGTGCCTTTCTAGAATATTTATATCTGTTAAATAATAAAAGTCCTCATTCAACATCGTCCTTACAATCACAGGTAAAAACCACGCACAAATGCAAACATTATAACTTCTTCAATGGTCCAAATTACACACAGTACAAAGACTTAATTTGTAAACAAATATTGCATTATTGTAAATAGACGAATGCAACTATGCTATAATTTATCTTAATATTTTCGCAGCACTTGAACAAACAAAACACCCTCTTGGTTCAATATCAACAGGGTGTACGTTTTTAAGGATTGTGACTAATAACTAATAAACTTCTTTTCTTCTCAACCCCTCAACATTGAATGCTACAGCAAAATAACGTGCAGGCAGAAAGCTACACTCAACGATCTTGCTATCCTTATCTAAGACAGAGGATGACCAAACTTGCATATACCAAAATTTAAATCAATCCAAATTACACGCCGGTCCAAATTACACGGACTTTCCTATCCCGTAAATATTGTTACTTTTATTAAAATCATTTACAGTATATTTGAGAAATGTCAAGCATGTATTAACTTTCTGCAGTTGCGCATGTATTATGCCTATAGATGTTTCGCGTGTATGTAAAAAAAACTGAACAACTTATTAAATATATTGCAACCTTCTCCAGTGGGATTACAATAAACTCTGTCCAGTAGGTTACAGGCGTTCAGAGCTAAAGTATATCAAGTCAAAAATTCTCATAAATTGAATATAATTCATTTTCTGAATATCTGAAGTTGGATATTTTCCGAGCAGTAATGGATCAAATCTTAATTCTAAGCATTTTCCGGTAGGTGACACCAGTCACTTTTGGCTCAGATTATTTATTCACGATGTTCTGAGCCATAGTGGAAAAGTCACCAAAGCGTTGCATCAATTAACACCACAATTGTTTATATTTTATAAATCTAGAATTTGACAATGGAGCAATACAATTATTGCTACTGAAATTAGATAATCCACTAGAGCAAGTTAACTTTAAGTCCTATTATCTCAAAACTACATCTCATGGACTTGATCCCCTTTAGCTCTGAACACCTCATTTATATAAGTGCGGACTCCCCTGGAATGAACTCATTCACTTTGTTTATCGGCTATGACATTTACCATGGAAACGTCAGTGTGATTTCCGTTCTACAAAATTCTTTCATTGTTTATATTAGTGTACCTAGGTCAAATATAGATGTTACACATTGTATTTAATGAAAATACACTTACGTTACGGACATCAGATTTCTCTTTTACTGTATGGTGCTTATGTGACTTTTTTCATTGCTATGGCTGTGTGGATAGTGTACAAGCTTCCTAACGTAGCAGTCCGTGTTTCGATTACTGGCGTGAAAGAAGATTTATCTCCATTCCATGGGACTGAATGTCTGTCCCTTGACTTTTTATTTTCCTATGGATTCTCCCCGGCGGTCCAGGATAGTACTAATCCCAAGGTAAGGAAGGTCAGCAATGTCTATGTTCATTAAATGAAATCCCTTCGCCTATGTATAGCAGTGGTTTGTAAGACGGATGGAGTTAAAACTGAGAAAGAAAGAAAGAAAGAAAGAAAGAAAGAAAGAAAGAAAGAAAGAAAGAAAGAAAGAAAGAAAGAAAGAAAAAGGAAAGAAAGGAAGAAAGAGAAATTTGTCTAACAAGAAAGCGAGATAGAAACATCTTTTCTAGACTGTTTCAGCTCTGCCTTTATATGCGGTAATAAAATCTCCCCTTTTCACATTAAACGCAATACTCCAATGCTTTTGATCCATAATATTTTTATGTTATACTCTCAAAGCTGTATATTTTACTGATGTCTGTATTGTTCCTTGTGAAATCCGTGTGTTGTACAAAGTACAAAGTGACTTCAAAACACTTATCACTTAAAATCTCTACAATATGTTTCACTGGAATGGTTCAAAATGTATGCACAAAGTTTCATCAAACTTGAAGAGAAAATAAAATATAAATGGACAATGAACAATGAACATTAAAAAGTTTCTTGAATGAGGACGAAAGAAGAGTTATGCGAAATACATAATAGTTCAGCTTTTCTATTCACTGTGCCGAGACGCCGGAAGTTATCCAGGATTAGCTCTGATTGGATTGAGGGAAAACCGCGGTAAAACCTCAACGAGGTAAATTTCCCCAATCAAGATTTCATTTGGACCCGAGCTCGCTCGTTCCACGGCGTACCAGAGAGATCTGCAAAATTTGTATGACTTTCAGTTTCAACAAACCAAACAATGAGTTTGATTCCTGGCAAAATCAAGACCCCGGCCAGAAGTCTGGATATGCACGGTCTGTCACTGTCCAAGGAAGGACAGTAATGTGCTCTAAATTTCTAAATTTTGTGTGTAACAAAGATAGTAGGCGTAAAGAAATAGAATGTTATATCTGCATTGAAAAAAAGAGTGACGATAGTGTATTAAGGCCGTGGCTAAAGAGAAAGACAGGCTACGGCGCGACGTCACATTCATAGTCATAACTAGACTTCGTTGAATTGCCACACGCAGCATGCAATCAGGTTGCCGACGTACGGTAGTATAGAGGAGGTGAGCGACCGACCGCCCGGTCTCGTAGTATAAGCAGTTCATGTTAAGAGTTGTGACCGGTCCAAATAGATAGAGCAGCTACAGCTAATGTATACCTAGGTAAGCACTTGTTTTTGCATTACTGTGGTTGGAATAGTCAAAGCTTAACAATTGCTCAGTGCAGACAAGAATTCAATCAAACATGCTACAATGAGAGTGTTGCTGTTCCAAACAATGTACCCTGGAATACCCTTCCCCCCGCAGCCAGTCTTGACCCGTTGGGGAACGTGGTTGGATGTTGTTAATTATTATGCAGAATTTTACGGCAAAATAATGAAGGTAATTGATGCATTGGATAGCGCAGACATTTCCGCTGTTGCAGCTGTAAAATCATTGCCTTCTGAACAGCTATTGGAAGATATTTTGTTCATTGATTCTAATTTTAAAATCGTGTCCAAAAGCATCATCCTGTTAGAATCGTCTAAACTACAACTGTCAGAAGCCCTTAATATAGTGGATAAAGTATCACAAACCGTTATCCAAAATAACAATTAACTAATGTCAGAAAAAGTGAAATGTAAATTTAGAAACATTATTTCTAAAAATTCTGTCTATTAACAACTTCGTATTATAAATGATGTACCATCGGGTCACGACAAGACATCTGAAGATGGTGTACTAAAAAGTAGTGACTTTCCGTTCTTCAAATATGTACGTATTACATCGTGTGATGTCGAACGTACATTTTCCCAAAATAAAAACTGTTCAAGTGACCATCGGGGGAGGTTACTATGCGGTCGTTCAAAATGTGCGTAACTCTTCACCGCAGTGCACTTATTCAAGGATGATGTGAGCATCTTACATTGAATTTTAAGAGTTAATATATCTCACTATAAAATAATTGTATATTTACATGTTTAGACATTTCCTACTTCAATGATCATTCATTACATTTCTTGAATGCAGGATACAGGTTTTATTGTAACCGCAGTATACTGCTCAGTGTTTACATTAGAGGCATAATCCATCCTTTGCACGTCCCCTTCTCATACAGTCTATACTCCGTGCGCAGTAAACTTTGCGATTCTCGTGGCAATCCCACGAAATCTAGTCATAACATGGCAAACATTGAATAAGTTTATATATATAAATGCACATTTAACATGAGTTTAATATAGCAATTCCTTTGTTTCTTAGAAATTTGAACATGTATTTATATTAGGCGATTGTCAAGATGGCCAAGACTGGACCATGATAATCACGTGACTCCGATTCGTGCCGAAGCCTGTCTTCCTCGTAAGCTACAATAAAGGCTGCAGTAAGTCTCACTAGTGTAATACGTAACTAGTCAGAGACGTATGCAATGGAGGGGAAAAGGAACTGGCCACCCCACTCCATTATTTCTTTTATTTCATTTTTTATATTTTTATTGGGTTATTTTACGACGCTGTATCAACATCTAGGTTATTTAGCGTCTGAATGATATGAAGGTGATAATGCCGGTGAAATGAGTCCGGGGTCCAGCACCGAAAGTTACTCATCATTTGCTCGTATTGGGTTGAGGGAAAACCCCAGAAAAACCTCAACCAGGTAACACTCCATTATTTCCTGGTTTAGTTGCCTCATAAGTGATGTCTTATTTGTGTCATCTGTGAGGTTCGAACTTGTCTTCGGACAGATGATTAAACAATAACAGATACTTTAGTGATTTCCATTTCTGTTTATGTGATTACTGAAGCTTGCATTCTGTTTCCAGCATACAGAAGTTGCTTTCTTTAATGTTCTAAAAACATTAATCATAAAGTTGACTACAAACTTAAAACATTAACGGTCTCATTAGTGATTTCTGTTTTATTGGTCTGTAAGATGCTTTCAAAGGGCACCAAAATAGATTGGGTAAGGTTTAAAGTATTCAGTTGTGTACCTGAAACGCTTTTTAAATAGAAAAAAAAAATATGTTTAGATTAATAACAAAACTACATTGCGTAAATAATGAATGGGGTGCTAAAACATCGCACATGGTCTTCAACGTAGCCTAATTTTCTACACCCAGTCCTCAGAGAGTTAAACAAGTAATAAAAAATATATTACCTCAACATGGAATACAATGGAAGCTCTTAAGTTTGACAGAAATCAAGTTCGACATCCTATAGTTCGACTGTTTACGTAGGAGAATAGACACGCTCCTATAAGGGCAATAAGAAATAGGTTTTCCATTTGAATGGGAATTGGTTATGTGTCTTATAGTGATACTTTTCTTAAAGGAAAGCAGAATATTTTATTGATTAGGACATCCATATTGATCACTGATTTTAAATTAATGAACTCTTCTTTTTCCATTTGAGAATTGTGTCATTTTTTGAGACGGAACAGTCGAAATCCACTGTGGTACTGGAAGCGCATACACAAGTCTCGGGGCGGGCAGGAAATGCAAGTACGATACTGTATTCGTTGATGGTTAACCAATAAGAATTTGTATTTATTTCACCTGCCACACCCACTACCCTTATTGGACTGAACTTTCAATTCTGTTTTTGTCGAACTTAGGAGAGTCCACTGTACTTAAATTCGTCATTATTAATCCTAAACACACATACTCTTCAATTGATCTACTTGATATACGAAAAAATAACACAATTGGACAGAAGCAGCAGGTTAAAGATTTCTAGGATGATAAAGACACTGGTGTCTTATACCCGATTTCACTTTCGATAACATCCCTTGCGTAATATTACACGTCTAAGAACAAGAATTTATCAAGGATATCGAATAGTTCAAAGAAAGGCCGCTATCCCCATCTTCAGCACCATCAAGGTGTTTAGTCACTCTCTCACTCATTCGTTCACTCATGAAACAAGTACGATGTCTTCACGTTGTGTCGATCTGTATTTGCGTTTCCTAGTGGCGATCTCCACGGCGTTATTGTTCTGCCACTTACTTTTTATTCAGCATTCAGTCTTTCAAGTAGGTACCCAGAATGTTTCTTTTCATCTTTTGTTGGCACAAAACTATTCTTTAAAACGTCATTGTTTCTATAACACAAAGTCTCTACTCTAACTTCATGTTAAGTTAATTTAAAAAAGGAATTATTTTGTGTTTATTCGCAACTCAAATCTACTCCAGTACAATGGCGAAACTAGGAACAAGACAAGCGGTCAACAGGCTTGGAGCTCACATATTCAGTTTTTCTCAGCCATAAACTCCCTTGAAAGGACGCTTTTTGGTGTACCATTAAAATGTTTCCCCTCTCATTTCCCCCATTCATTCAAACATTTATTTAAATTAAATATGAACGCTAACGTCGAAATTAGCAATGACATATTTTGAAAGATAAACTACTTAATTATTTAGGAAAATTGTTTACATGTGACAATAAGGTAAAAGAAGATATAAAACCCCTATAAATGTGCAAATAATGATATATTGCATTAGACTTATACAGTGCGTGACAGAGAGAATTAATTAAAGAAAAGATAAATGATACTTAGGTATAGGCCTATACACACACACTCTCTCTCTCTCTCTCTCTCTCTCTCTCTCTCTCTCTCTCTATACGCACACAATATTTCGTACCGTTTAAATTGTGTAGCCCTATACAAAAACAATTTAATTCTATAAAATGTCTTTTTTAATTTAGAAAGTTATTGGAGGAAGTTCGCTATGCAGCTATTTTGGAACAGGGAAAACTACGAATACATAACAAAGAAGCTTATTGTTTGTATAATGGCCTCGATATTGTGGCAAGACCTAATCAGGGAAAATGCGATGAACTGGGGGTGATTTAAGAGCTCCTGAAGAAAGAAGAGTTAAAATGGGTTCTAAAGTAACTCCTTTAGGGAAGAGACCACTGGGAACATCTAGGCTTAGATATTCGTATTTTGAAAATTTAAAGTATGGTCTCAGAATTATTAGGTATCAGATTTTCTGTGAAACTATTTGTCGGGATGGAGAACAGTGGTATTTTATTATCAAAACATTAGCCAAAAATATAACAATAATAATAATAATAATAATAATAATAATAATAATAATAATAATAATAATAATATATTACTTGCTTATTAGCAATAAAGGAAAGCTGGTGAGACGCATACTTTCATGAAGTAGTGTAAGCCGGTATAGACATTACTTGAAAAGAAAAGTTTATGTCCTCAAAATTGCTGGATTCACGGATTGTTTTAAGTAAATTCATTACCTCCTCCGACATCATGTTCGTTACATGTAAAGCAAATAATATATTATACTTAAATCTGTTTTTTTTTTTAGTTGTCATTGATGAATTTCGTTAGATTAGCTTTTTAGTAAAGGAATTGAACAACTTAGGACAAAACTTTATCTGTGGTTTAAATTGGCAGTTGTAAAACGTTAGGTTCAATGGATTTTTGTATGGTTTCTTCTTACATTCGTGAGCAGGTAGTCGTCGAGAAAGGTTGTCTTGGAGAGCAGGTAGAATGGGTTGTGAACTAGCAACGTACCGGGCGAGGATTGGTACCTGGGCGGCGCGGGCGGTGAAGTGGATCCCGGCAGCTTCAGGCCAGGGGAGTGCGGAACCGACCCTGAGCAGCTTTGTGATCCTGATACTAGCCATGCTGTTGGTGATTGGAGGAGTGGAACTGAACCCAGGACCTGTGGAATCTGTGAAGTGCGGAGTCCGCAAAAACAATTTGAGGACTGGCCTTCTGTGCATCACCTGTTCGACGTGGTTTCACTTCAGCTGCCAAAAACTCAAGAGGGACCAGCATATTGAGGAGAACTGGCGGTGTTGGGAATGCATGAGGGACATAGCTGTTGAGACCACGGACACAGAAATTGAGTCGCTGAAGAAAGAGGTGGCGGAACTGAAAGAAAAGCTGCAACAGACGGAAGAACGACTGAGAGAGATTGAAGCAGAGAACAGGCGGCTACGCGAGGAACGACACGGGGAGGCAAGCGAGGAGAAGCAGATATTGGTGATAGGAGATTCCATAGTGCGACATGTGGGACATGAAAATAAGGACCTCGAAGTGCTGTGCTACCCGGGGATACGAGTCGACGAAGTGAAACAGAAACTGGAGCAACAGGAGAAAAGGGACAAGAAAACTGTAATATTACTTGTGGGGACCAATGACCTGAGGCGACGATTCGAGTACGTTTTGGGAGATATGTACGACTTGGCGGTAAGAACGAAGGAGCTGTACCCCCAGGCGAAGATAATTAGGGGAGAGTCGGGTAGTATCGGACATCGGGTAATATCGGACAGTGAGTTTCTTTCATCTACCACACGATGATAGTACCTGATTGGCATGGTTACGTTTCTGTGATGTCGCATAGAGAAACGTAACCATGTCATTCAGGTACTACCATATAGTGGTAGATGAAAGAAACGCACTGTCCGATACTTCCCGATGTCCGATACTACCCGACTCTCCCCTATCAGCGGGATAGTGCGGCGACGAGATTTTCACTGGACTCGGATTGGGCGACTCAATGAGGCATTCGACTGGGTGGCAGATAGAACGGGAGCAACATTCGTGGACCCAAATTCGTGGATCGGTGACGGGGACCTGGGACGTGATGGAGTCCATCTAAATCGACGAGGAGCGACGGGACTAGGAGCGCTGTTCTCGAGGGCGGCGGCAACGGAGAGGAGCAACGACCGGGAATGACGGCGGCAAATAGTATGTACGAGTAATATTACTACGGCGGAGGAAGCGGCGACGGCGACGGCAACGGCAACGGGAGAGACGGAGGCGGTAGCGGCGGCCACAGCGGAAACAACAGGGATCACCAATATTATGTCATGTAATGGTAAGTCTTTAGTGGTGCTGCAGGTGAATTGTAGAAGTATTTATAATAAATCAATTGAATTCTGGAACCTAGTAGATTCGCATAATCCTGACGTCATAATAGGAACGGAATCATGGCTTTCCAGCGAAGTAGCAGACTCAGAAGTAATTAGAAACGACTATGTAACATACAGACGCGACCGTGTAGGAACAGGGGGAGGGGTTTTTATATGTGTAAAAGAGTGCCTGCAGAGCGCTGAAAATTTTAAGGACTCGGAGTTCGAAATGTTGGGTGTAGACATAGCGGATGATTATTCGCGAAACATATTACACATCATCGGTTTATACAGGGCCCCGAAAGAAGGCTTGAACGTACTGTGTAAAATAAGAGATATGTTGGAAAATAGAAAAATCCGCGGGCAGTATGTTATCGTTGCAGGGGACCTAAACTTGCCTCAGGTAAACTGGCAGGGTACAATAGAGGGAGGGTTGAGTCAAGCCCAGTCATTAGTAAACTCACTCATCTGGAAACATAACTTAATTCAAGTACAGGGCGACAAGGGGAGATTCGTTACTAGACATATTTCTATTAATACCCTCAGAAATAGTCGCAGGTATTGAAGTGATTCCAGGTATTAGTGACCACGACGCGATAATTCTTGAAATATTATGGGATGCTAAGTACAAGCAAAGCGGAAAAAAGAACAAACATGTCTTGCAATATAACAAAGCGGACAGAGAAGGCTTCCAAAATTATCTTAGAGAAAAGTACTCATTATGGGTAGTAAAGGGCAGTAGTGTAGAAGAATGCTGGGCGGAGTTCAAGCAGATTATATTAACAGGAATACAGAAATTTATCCCGGTTAAACGCTTATCAAACAATCCCGATCCGGAATATTATAATAAATAAATACGGAAACTGAAAAGAAACTAAGGAAATCCTACAGACAGCGCAAGGAAAGCCTTGCAAAACAAACAAAATTCACACACCTATCGAAAGAACTGCTTAATGCGAAGAAGATAGCGCAGGAAAATTACCTAAACAAACTTTTCAAAGGTGAACAAAACGGGTGGGGGGAATTTTATAAATATGTGAAGAGACGACGCAAGGAAAATTATTCGAGCCTCCCCCTAAAAAATGACCGCAATCAATTTATCGTACAGGACAGCGAAAAAGCAGAAAAATTAAATTCCTATTATGCCACTGTTTTTGGGATGAGGACAATAGTACCACACTTAGCTTCAGTGGAGAATACGGGTCAGTTTTCTATCAAGCCTAGGGACATAAGGAGAAGGATCTCTAAATTGAAAACTCATAAATCAGTAGGACCTGATGGTATCGCCGGAGACGTACTAAAATTGGGAGGGGAAGCCATGATTCCCTATCTAGTGCGTATATTTGAAATATCAATTAACAATGGTACTGCCCCGCGAGATTGGAAAGATGCAATAGTGGTGCCAATTTATAAGTTAGGATCTCGCTCAGATACAAAAAATTACAGACCGGTCAGCCTCACCTCTGTGGTTTGCAAACAGATGGAACACTTGATTTCAGCTTATCTAAGGCAGCATTGGGATGACTCAAATTGGTTACATAACTGTCAGCATGGATTTCGGGGGGGTTATTCATGTGAGAGTCAATTAGTAACGGTATGTCAGGATTTAGAAGACGGAATAGATTCCAATAGCCAAGTAGATGCAGTGATTATTGACTTTTCACGCTCATTCGATGTAGTCCCACACGATATATTGCTGGTTAAACTACAATCAACGGGGATTGACTTCAGAGTGCTCCAGTGGATCAAGGAATTTTTAACTTGTCGCACTCAGAGAGTACGGGTAGGGGAGGAATTATCGAACCCAATTGAAATTACTTCCGGGGTCCCGCAGGGGAGTGTCTTGGGGCCTCTTCTATTCTTGGCTTTTGTAAATGATCTGCCAGTTAATATCTTGTCTAGGGTTCGCTTATTCGCGGATGATTGTATGGTATACAGGAAAATAAAAAGTCATGAAGATACTAATCTTCTCCAGAATGACCTCAATAGAATAAATGATTGGGCAATAGCCAACAAAATGAAAATAAATTCTCTAAAGAGCAAAGCCATCAGCTTTACAAGGAAAAGAAATAAAATAGTCGCATCGTATACGTTAGGGGGTGAAACCATTCCGGAAGTTAACAAATGTAAATACCTCGGAATAACAATTAGCAGCGATCTCGGCTGGGGGGAACACGTTACACATACAGCGGGAAAAGCATGGAGAGCGTTACACTCTGTGATGAGGGTACTAAGAAAAGGTTCTGATAAATTCAAAGAGATTGCATATAAATCACTAGTACGTCCAGTAATGGAATATGGTGCTGCATGTTGGGATCCTTACAGATTAGAACATATTAAGACACTGGAAAAGATTAAAAAACGGGCTCTTAAATGTTGTCGGAAAAATTCACCATTAAAATGGGACACACTCACGGACAGGAGAACGCGAATTAGATTATGCGCACTGTTCAAAACATATAGAGGTGAGCCTGCCTGGAGAGAAATAAAAAATAAGTTGCAGCCGCCAAATTACTCTTCAAGGAACGACCACTCACATAAATTGAGGGAAAGAAGGCAGAGGACGGACATGGAAAATTTTCTTTTCTCAGTCGTACTAGCAGGGACTGGAATGCTTTACCTGCAGACTTACCAAAGGCTTTACCAACAACCAAAAATGCATTTAAAAATAGGCTTAAGAACCTTACTAATAGACGGTAATTATACACAGTACTTAAAGGGTGTAAATGATATGTTGTTATTGAAGTGTTGTATCAGTGGAGAATTATGTTGTGTCAGTGAAGTGTGTTGTATCAGTGAAGAAGTATGTCGTGTCAGTGAAGTGTGCTGTGTAAGTGAAACGTGTTCCTGTCATTGAAGCTTTATAGGTTATAGTGGCAGTGCAAAGTATTTGAACAGTGAAATGTTTTTGAAGTGTCAGTGAAATCAGGATAGAATCAGTGAAATGTGTCGTAGTTCCAGTGCAGTGAGTGAGTTGACAGCGAAATGAGTGTAATGTTGAAAGGTACTTGTGCAGATATGAACATATACTCGTGTGTTTTAGTTCGATCTTAGTTTTAAGATACAAATTAGAATATTTCAAATGTCATTTTAAGTGATCGTTTCATTTAATTTAGTATATTCCCTGATGTTGTTGTTATTATTAATATTATTATTATTATTATTAGTATTAATTATTAGTATTATCATTAATTGTATTTTAATTAATACGTTTATTATTGTCATTATTGAGTGTAATTAGTTACCACTGCCACCGGGTATATACCCATTGCAGTGTGAATAAATACATACAAGACATACATACATAAATTTTCTCTTATTCTTAGCATAAAGTATTTAGGAAATAGGAAAACGGATAAAAGAAGAAAATGTAAAACTGTTGAGCATGGGAAGGGGCTTCTGTCACGTAAATAGACACGACAAATATTTAAAATGAGATTCAATGTTCAAATATACAAATTTCATCTACACGAATAATGCAGTTTAAGGTGTTAGGTACAGCTTACATCAGTAAAATGTTTGGAAATATTCAACATTTTTTTCCTCCGTTACTGTATCTTGTACAATAATGAAAATTGGTATGTTTAAAACACTGTCCTTCTGTTACATGAAAAAATATTTTTACGATTTCAAAAAAAATATTTACATTTTTTTTTTTTTTTTTTTTCCAAAATTTAGTTCACTTTGCAGTGATGAATGGTTTCCCACACAACTAAAAAGCTATGCAACATTCTCTGATGAAATTTTTTTTGTGTATTTATACGTGTCATATCTACAATATGGTGCAAAATCACTCCTCTAGCTTTCATAGATTGTCTGATAAAAAATAAATTCATTTAAAAATGGTCATATATCAGTATTTTCTTTTAACGCAAAATAAAAAAAATATATATTATTTATTAAGGAATGTAGTTGAAAGAGCATGATATTATAAATATGAGTTTTAGCAATAAAATAAAAAGCGAGAACACATGAAAAAGTTAACAAGTTTATGAGTTATGAGGGAAACGCTTCATTACTTCATAGTAAACTGCCACCATTTTTAATTTTGAAAAAAGAAATTTTTTTTAATCGTAAAAATATTTTTTTTCATATAGCAGAAGGACAGTCTTTTACACATACCAATTTTCATTATTATACAACTTATAGTAATAGAGGAAAACAATGTTGAATATTTCCAAAACTTTTACTCTGTAAGCTGTACCTAACCTCTTAATACAGTTAGTAAGGATTAGGCCTAATGTAAAAACATATACAAATAATTTTTTCCTAATTTCTGAAAACATTGTTTTCATAAAGCACATTTTCTGGAGAATGATCCATACATAAATTACAGTCATATTTTGTTACTTTTCTGATTTGATCCAAAGTTCAAGATTCAAGAAATCGAGCTTGGGGGTGCGAAATTCATAGTGTAGTATTGCATTTAACAAAGTCCAATTAAGTGGCTCACAGAAGTAGAAATTTTCAGTAAAGATTCATTATTATAGGATAACCATATAGGTTTGTGTATATTTTTAAATATACTTAGCAACGAAAATGTATTTTAATTATTTTCATACGATGGATATGTAATTGTTAGACTCTCGCTCAATATAATAAAAGATATTTAAAATCAATTCATTAAGTGAGAAGCATTTCAGTTTTTGAAGTTCCGACACGGCGGCTCTGCTTCATTTGTTATTTTCTTATTTGCGTTGTCAAAGAGTTGAATTAATATAATGCTAATACATTTTGACGTTTTCATTGTCATTTTGCACGAATGACTATCCAGAGAATCCATAGGAACGTCAACGCATTATTTAATATTTCATCAATCACCAATTCCAATGACGTTCCTGTCAGAAAAATCAAATTAGAATTCATCTGTTACATTCCTGATGTGCCATTGTCTCCCAGTAGACGTGCAGCCAATGCATAGATTTACATATTGCAGTATAAAACATTACAAAGGTATTTTTACCGAGGTATATTAAATTTTGTGTGAGTTGACATAAAACTATCAAATCACTCTCAGTCAGATATTTCGATTGCGCACTGATTTCTACTCTTAAGATCAATAAGATATGTAAAAACCCTACTAAAATATTATATGTTCTCCAATACAGGGTGGGAGTGAAATAACCCTGCAGAATTTTAGAGCGAATAGCTCATGCTGTATGTAACAAAAAAGGTACAGTACTATATTGGTGGAAACTTCATAGTTTTCTTAAAAAAAAGGTAACTATTGCGAGGAGGATCGTGATTTTTGTCCATATCGATAGAAAATATAATAAATGATCATTTATCTATGTGGCGTATTTCAATAGCGTGAATGGTTTTTTGTGTTAATTTAATTTTAAAATCACTAATTTCAAGCCACTGAACGATGCGAACACATTGCAACGTTGTAGGCAGAGAGGGAGGTTGGAGGTAGTTCACTTAGGGAGACAGACCTGAGTTCATTAACCTCTTATATATGTATTACGAGAAGAAAGAGCAGTATGTTAACGGCGATGTTGCCAGACTGCTGAAACTACCAACTTAATTGTCTAATTAACCATGCATTTAATCACAAAACGTATTACAGGTTTCTATACATTTAAGTGTACCCTATCGTCCCATTTAATCTGCAAAATTATTTCACTTCCATCCTGTATATTATGTACATATTAGAGATAAACAACGATCGAGAAAACGAGATTAACAGCGCCCGCAAAGCCGAAAACCCAAACGACAATGTTGTATTACGTTTACGTCGCGTCCTTGACGTAAAGACTGGTTGTGAGTGTTTCGAGACTCGATATTGATCGTCTCCCGAAGTCCCGCAGTCAGCAGCTGTTTATACCCGACTGAACTTTTATCTACTTTGGCAACTGTTATATATGTATACACAATCAAGTAGCCTATTTGAAACATCTCTATCTGTGAGCGTATTTTAATCCGTTCCCCAGTTTTTATTTCATTACTAGTGCCTTATTAAAAGACTACGAATTTTCTTTTCATATATTTAAGATCAAGTGTGCAATCTGAAGTGAAAAGATATTAATGTCATGTTTTATGTTTTTTATAAATGAAAAGTTATTTGAGAATTGTTTTTTTCTTCTATTTATATAACCATAGGTAATATCATATAAGAGAACCAGTAGATTTTAATAACTAAGATACTGTTATGTTTTGTATTTTGTATCATTTAAACATTTATAATGGAGCAATTCCACGAAAATGTCATACTGAGGTGAATTTCTTGAAATTCATGTAGAAGTATTTTTGTTGAAGCAATCTGTTTCTTTATACTTTAAATCGCCTTATCTCGTAAGATAATATTTAAAATACTCTTTCTTTTAGTCTGTAACTTGCTGCAGATCTTGTCATATTCCAAACGCTTAAAAAACACGTATAGATATTTATGTTTCGTGTCACAATTTGTACATGTAAATTTGTTTTATTTCGAGCCGTCTTTTTTGTATACTATATTTTGGTCTTTCCGTGAAGTAAATATGTAATTAGTTGAAGTATCCTAAGATCCTAAATAACTTAAAATCATTATAATTATTTGTACTGTAAGTTACGGTCAGTCCGTCACAAGAAACATACAAAAACTCTTCAAGACAGCACAATAATTGTCAGATTATAATTTCCTTTGGTATTCTGCGTTATTACTACATGACTAATAAAAAAGTATTAGAACATTTTCTTCTAAAGTGATTTCGTTTTCCGCAGCGGCATTGTGAGTGACTGACATGTCGCGCTCTCAGCTGTTATGCTGTTCATTCTCATGGTGTGCTTAGTTACTTGGAAGGCCTTGGTGAAGTTATACGTGAACTGGTGATAAGTGTGCAGTAATTATATCTGAAAAAAGCAAAATGAGATTCAGGCAGCTCATTGGAGTAATAAGCAGGTCTCAATATTTACTGCTGTTGCCTGGTTTAAACAGGAAGATGACACGGAAGTTCAGAAGAAATCCTCTCCATTAGTGTCAGATTATGTAGCACATGACAAATAGGCTATGCAGTGAATGTTTGTCTACGAAAAGTGTTTTCGGAAATTTGGCGATTCGGTGGTAAAAATATTTTCAGAGGTGGTAAAAATATTTTCAGATAAAGCAGCGAGTCATTTTAAACAGAAGTAAACATTAAGCAATGTGACATTGCTTGCTCGCATATTTGGATTTAACATAGAATGGAACTTCTTTCAGTCACATCATGGCAAAGGGGCCGTGGATGTGATTGGAGGCCAAGTAAAAAGGATGGCTTGGATGCCTGCGAAATCGGGGAAGAAGATACAAAGCGCTACAGAATTTTGTAACATTGTGAGCAATAAAAACATCCAAATTATTGTTAAGGAGGTAGCACAGATTGAGATAGACGAAGAAAAAAAGTATCTCGAAAAACGATTTGAACATCTTGCAACCTATTCCGGCATCTCATGGAGTTCATTACATGAAAGTGTTAGATCCCTATGTTGTAGAATATGTACAACTGTCTTGTGAACAATCAGTGCGAAAGGTCCACAGGTTCCGTGTGTAAAAATAAACTAAAGTTTGTTCAGATAACAAGTGACATATTGACAGTGTTCCTGCACTTGTTAGACTAAATAAGTGAGTCAACGAGTGCCGTGGAGTGCTTCTACGTGTTTAATTCCAATGGTTCAAATTCAATCTAGAAGTAGAACTCAACATTCTAATTTATTATTATGAACATAATATATAACAGCCATAGGCATGGGAAATATAAACTGTGATCTGCGTCACCTTATCGTAATCGATAGGGAGGTCAGTGCCAAACTGTTAGGAACGCGCTTGAATAACGTAACATACTGTCTTACGCTGGGGAGTTGATGCCATATAGAGTGATAAGCGCTATCAAGGTTGCTGTGACACCCTTATAGTCCTAAAATTAAACACCAATGCATATGGCTTGTATATACAGTATTTAATCACAGAGAAAGAACTATATATATTATTAAGTAGGCCTATGTAATATTTGTATGTGCATTAATTTGTGTCATTTAAGATGCATGGTTAAGCAAACTAATTTTTGTATTCTGGAAAACATTTTATTCATTTAAATTAATCGTTATGTTAATTTACTACTTATCAAGTTTCATATTATTTTGTACTATTTACGGTTCTGTATGTGCAACTTCATTTTATAATTCAGAGATGTCAGTCAGTTACAGAATGAGGTCAGGTTACATCACTTTTTCGGCCCTAACTCCATTACTAATCGTGGTTTGGAGGTCGTTTTCAACTTAAACTGAAGATTACAATTTTCTTTATGAACTAGCTATATTTTGCAAAATTGTATCAGAAATGACAATTCAGAGAAATCTGTGGAGAACCATGTTCACCCGAAGAGAGAGTTGACATTTATGTCAGTCTGTTACACACACTTTGGACGTAAATAAATAGTATACTTTTCCTATTAAAGACGTTTATTTTTATATGTATCTTTAGTGTACACTTCCCTCTATAAAATCCTGCGGTGACACAGTCTAATTTCAACCCATTATACAATTTAGGCAGACATTTTGCTGTCAAAATGTACTGTAAATGTCAGTCAGTTACACGTGGAATTGCTCAATGTTATTTATTTCAATGATGTATGTTATTCAAAGTTACGAAATTTTTTTCACGCCGACCAAATGCTATTTGGAGAATGACAAGCGAGACTCGAAGCGCAGCGAGAATGACGAGTCGAGACTCGAAAGACAAATGCAGCGAACACAGCGAGCGAGAGCGGCAGTTAGTTTTGTTCATCTCTAGTATATATGCTCATGCTGTTCCTTGCCACATAACAACCATTTATTGGTGAAATCATTTATGATACACGACAATTGCAGTTTACAATGCTGAGAATGTTAAATTATTATTATTAGTGAAGTTAAAATACTCGAGCCTTATTCAAAAAAGAGTCACTCTGATTCCTTCGGTAAGAAGTTATCAGCTGACAGTATATTAAACTTCATACCGCTAGGTAATAAATACCCGTTACCTGAGAACAGACAATACGGTGATGCTGTTACGGTAATGAAGCTATGACAAACATTATGGTAGAAAAGTTTCAGTGAAAATCTTAAGCACCTGGTTTGCTGTAATTTTCTATATGACTGATCAAAATAGAAAGCAACTGTAATGTTTATGTAGCATTACTTTTCGTGCATCCCAAGCGCTGTGTTCTGTTCAAGTTTTTTCGAATATGAAGAAGTTCGATATTCGCCTATGTAAGTTCGATATTCTTCGATGTTCGCTCTGCAGACGGAAACTTGTCTTGTTTGTTGCACTTTGTTACAAAAATATTCGGTTTCCTTCACTCTCATCTCTTCATGTTTTAAACGTCTATGGATTTTGGCACAGATCTCACTTTTAGTCATTCATGTGAAATAAGACGAAGTTTGTAGTATCTGGTTTTCCTCTCTTGTGTTCGAAAAATGCAGGGCACTAATAGAGGTCATTTTCACCGAGATGAACCAATGGTGAACTAAACATGACATGGGGTACCGAAGATCTCAACCTGTATTGGAGTGCATATAATATTTTAGTAGGGTTTTTACATATCTTATTGATCTTAAGAGTAGAAATCAGTGCGCAATCGAAATATCTAACTGAGAGTGATTTGATAGTTTTATGTCAACTCACACAAAATTTAATATACCTCGGTAAAAATACCTTTGTAAGCTTATCTGTCCTTAGTATTTTCGTCAAATATGCAGACTTTGTTTGGAATGAAACTCTACTTCCCTTCGGTAATAATTTGCCAGGATACTGAACCACAAACCATTTGTTATCTGACTGAGTAGTTGTATATTTTCTTCCCCGAAATTCAAGGCCGCCTCTTAGCAAAGCTTAACAGTGAATTGATTTACGAAATTATTAACAAATGAATTTATATACATATATCAATAACAAGGGTACAATGATGAAGAATGTTGGAATATTCTTAGCAACATCTTGTAACTAGGAGTACTTGAATGCGTAATACGGATGTTTAATTGTGAAAATCAGTAGAATCCCGTTTATCTGAAATAATGTGGGCGGAGGTGATTTCAGATAAGCAATTTTTCGAATAAATAATATATTACAGAAATTACACTTATCTGTGAAGGAAAAAATATGATTAAAAATCTCTCTGCTGGTATTGTTATCAGGCGCTATAAAAATTTATAAATCACACCTTAGAGTAACATTATCCACTTAAACTATTCAGATATTTTGATTGGAGTTTTATTTTAGCAATATTTATTTGCTGCTATGTTCCTCCACCATTTTATTTGTAAAACACCTGCTGGTGATGACTTCTCACTTTCCTCCACAAAATATAAAGCAATCTGTATCTGAAGATTTAACAATTTTTTAACTTTCTAACAGCTTCAATGTTCGAGAAAAACACACTTTAACACTATTGGAATGTCTACTAGAAGGTCACAAAGTGGGCGTACCCCATATATTCTTATTTAACTTACTTTGTGAATGTTGAATGTGAATGTTGCTACCCTCATGTTTACGTTGGTAACGTGCTACAGGACGCATTGCAAGTGCGCCGGTACCTGAATACGATCTTTCCCAACCGGTGAATTGGAAGAGGATCTGCAGATAACCAAACTTCTTTTTCCTGGCCTCAAAGAAGTCCCGACCTCACGACACCTGATAATGCTCTCTGGGGGTTCATCAAGGACAAAGTGCGAAATCACCGCTATAACACAACGGCATAATTACGAGCACTGAGGAAGATGCCTTCAACGAAGTGACACTTGATTATCTCCGCAAAATATTTGCCAGGACAAGAGCAGAATAAAATTCATCTGTGCTTTGAAAATGAAGAGCGTTAAACTATCAGGTACATGCCCATATCAATCGATCAATTAATCAATAAATAAATCATACACATCGTAGTGTCGTAATACATGGGGGAGTACGCACATTTTGTGACCTCACTGAATGTGTAATTGCTTCGAACTGCAGGTAAAGAAGCCACACTGTTAATTTACTGATTTATGTTCGCTGTGAAGATCTACACAATTGAAGCAAGTGCAGGAATTTCACGGATTGAATATAGGGCTTCTAAGTCATTGTGCTACGTCAATCACCTAATTAGCAACCCTCTTTAGCAGTACGAGAGGAGAGAAAGTGTTTTTACTGATTTATATTCGCTGTGAAGATTTTAATCCTACACAATTGAAGCAAGTGCAGGAATTTCACGGATTGAATATAGGGCTTCTGAGTCATTGTGATACATAAATCACCTAATTAGCAACCCTCTTTAACAGTGCGAGAGGAGAGAAAGTGTTTTTACTGTTTTATATTCGCTGTGAAGATTTTAATCCTACACAATTGAAGCAAATGCAGGAATTTCACGGATAGAATATAGGGCTTCTGAGTCATTGTGATACGTCAATCACCTAATTAGCTACCCTCTTTAGCAGTGAAAGAGGAGAGAAAGTGTTTTTACTGATTTATATTCGCTGTGAAGATTTTAATGCTACACAATTGAAGCAAGTGCAGGAATTTCACGGATTGAATATAGGGCTCCTAAGTCATTGTCAGATGTCAATCACCTAATTAGCAACCCTCTTTAGCAGTGCGAGGGGAGAGAAAATGTTTTTAGAGAGTCCCGTTAGTGATTTTCAACAGTGCGCTTGCTGGGTTCTTCCCAAACCTTCCACTAGATTACAGTATATTAAACTGAAGAAGTAAAGAAATCAACAATCAGTAATAAAATAAAGGCTCTGTAGTTTCCTCAAACCTTCCCAAATTAGAGAATGGGTACAGTATGTATTTTGTGTGTGACAAAAAAAAAAAGACGTTTCGGTTAACCCGGGTTTCGGTTGAACGAATTTGGGATAAGCGTGGTTCTACCGTACGAAAATTTTGTGGGACAGTTTGCCAATATAGCAGACGCCCATTTGCAGCAGAAATAGACTGTATCTCACTCCGTCACGAATGGTCCCCTCGTCCCTCTCTCGACCTCTACTTAACTTGCCAGCATAATCCTATTACCCTTCATGGACTCTTTACTTAGTCCAGGTCGCGGAAAAGGCGAGCGCTCTACGTGTGGAAAAAGCTTTTCATTTAGGGCCAACATTTTGAGTGGAGTTTAAGCCCCTATTTCATGGAAATTGCCCATCCATGGAATTAATATTTGAATGAGACAGACTGGAGAGTAGGATAATGACTGACAGAAGTGGGAAAAGAGCTTCGTGCCAGGAGTAAGTTCCTCTCTTCTTCCAGGCGAGGGAGAAAGATTGTTTATCTTTCTCTGTCAACCAAGTTTCGGTTCGCGGGTTCTTATATATAGGATTTTATATGTTCCAGAACATTAATACAAAGGCACAAGCCAGTCGGCGAAGAAAGAGGAGAGGGAATCAAGTTGCAGCTCAAATCAAGGAAAGGCTGCTTGGGAAGAATTCAGTTATAAACCATTCCGTTAGACGTATCACCATCACTTCTCTGATCTTAGCATTAGGCAGGTCTAGCAAACCTGACTAATTACTACGAGGCCTTGACCTCGATTCTCGCCTTGCAAATGCATGCTTCCTGGGTTAGGAATTGTTTCTCAACAACTGAAGGTTGAAACTATTACAGAAAAAAATTCTATATCAAATGCAAACAATTCCGAAGATGACCTTACAGACCCAAAAATATGTTTTTATATTTGAATTATCTTTAGATATATCAAAATATTTTAACATTCTTATAATTTTAAATAGCTACCGGTACTAGACAGACAGAAGAGGCATAATGGCTAAACCATTAAACACAAGATGAAAAAAAGAAGAGGAATTGTTTCAGGATATGTATAGCCTGGCTATTTGTGTTTTCCTTAATTTGAAGTTAAATTTAATTAAGTAAAATTGTTGGGACGGTATATGATTATGTTTCGTGACCAGAATATTGTACGAAATGGAAATATATAAATTGGAGATTTATCCTTCGGAGAGCTGGAAATATTCAAATATCTTGGAGCAACAGTAACATATATAAATGACACTCGGGAGGAAATTAAACGCAGAATAAATATGGGAAATGCCTGTTATTATTTGGTTGAGAAGCTTTTGTCATATAGTCTGCTATCAAAAATCTGAAAGTCAGAATTTCTAAAACAGTTATATTACCGGTCGTTCTGTATGGTTGTGAAACTTGGACTCTCACTTTGAGAGAGGAACAGAGATTAAGGGTCTTTGAGAATAAGGTCCTTAGGAAAAAAATTTGGGGTTAAAAGGGATGAAGCTACAGGAGAATGAGAAAGATAGAGAACGCAGAATTGCACGCATCGTATTCTTCACCTGACACAATTAGGAACATTAAATCCAGACGTTTGTAATGGGCAGGGCATGTAGCACGTATGGAGGAATCCAGAATTCATATAGAGTGTTAGTTGGGAGATCGGAGGGAAAGACCTTTGGGGAAGTCGAGATGTAGGTAGGAGGATAATATTAAAATGGATTTGAGAGAGGTGGGATATGATAACAGAGACTGAATTAATCTTGCACAGGATAGGGACCGATGGCGGGCTTATGTGAGGGCGGCAATGAATGTGCGGGTTCCTTAAAAGTCATTTGTAAGTAAGCAAGTTGTAATAACGGGTCCAGTGCACACTACTAAAATCTTCTGAAGAAATCCCCTTGAAGATCGCTCGTAATATGATGGAATTAGGATGGGACATACAGGAAATAAGCTCACTTAATTGAAGATTAAGGAACATAAACATTAATTATTCCTTGTAGTTATATTTTTGACTCGTAAAAGTTATAATGTGGTAAATATTAGTCAATAAAAACATAGTTTTAGCTTCCAAAGAATCATTAAAAAATTGATGTAAGTGCTACATATTATGTAGCAGTATTACAGTATTAAAAGAATATAGAAGATACAAGTCAGAAAACATATTCATATTCATGCCAATACTGAAACTATCGTGATTATCAGTATAATCGTCATCACTATCTTTATTCATCAACAGTGGCAGCAGGAATAATAGGAATTCAGGGAATGAACCGTTAATGGTCCGTTTTGCGTCTAGAATAAAGTGATCAGTCCTATAAATTTGGGTGGTTCTGATTCTCCTTTCGATTCATATTCTTGTCATTTTCGGCGTAGAATATCTTTCAATCGTGACATTTGTCCTTTTAAATTGCTTCCATTTATCTGAATGATGCGAATCAGGCTATCAATATTCAATTATCGTCTTCACTCTGCATTTCAGTCCATGTTCAATAATTTATAATGTGTTCTAGCTGTTACCTACATTATAACATTAATTCAAGTACCCAGAGTATAATAATGGGAACAACAAAGTTATAATTGTCATGAACTATCTATACATGTTTAACAATTATGAAGAAACACAAAACTTAAATTAGTGTTATGCCTAAAGGAATTTGTTACCCCTTTACAGTATGATCAATTTTACAGAGTTAGAAAAAATCATTAACAATACAAGTCAACTTCCTGAGAGACAGACGTGTCGGTATTTGTAAATTACAGTTCGAAGTGGCAGAATAAGCTTATTCAATACTACAGGCACAACTATTAACAATCTATACAGTATATTATACAATTTTAAAATGTTAGTGTATTTAATTTTGTCATGTCCGAAAAATATGAACGAAAGACAGATTAGACAAATATTTGACACAATTCTTCAAGTATAAGAAAAACACAACGATCCACAAAAAATTAGCTAGGCGATCTCAATGATTGTATCGAAAAGCGCATATTTGAAGTGATATTTTGACAGAACAGATATTATCATCATCATTAACAACACGGCTTAGATATGAAGGTCTGTTCCGTCTCAATATGTAATTTAAGAATATTGCTAAAATTTAAAGGTGACAACCACATTGTTCTTAGGTCGACCGATTTCTCTTCCACCTCTTGATGTACATTGACATAATAATTGAGGAATGCGATTTTATTACATTCTGAGAATGTGATCATTTATACAGGATGAACCGTAAGTACTGTCATTAATTTCAGGGTGTTATTCTTTCAGATATTTCAAACGAAAAGGTTTTCGCTTCCTTTCCGAGATAAAAATTGTTTTATATGAACAATTTCATAGCTTATTTTAAGAAAAACTTTAAATTAATTCCTAATATGCTCAGTCAACTTAAGAGAGCAGTGTATTACAAGCATTTCAGTTTCGTTCTTTAAAAGTGCAGAAATTTGATCCGAACAAATGTAACATTTCGTCCTGAAAAGGAGTGTTAATATATTACCACTTATTCGGATAAAATTTCTTCACATTTAAGGGACAAACCATAACTTTAACCTTTATTGTCGAGATCTTCACATCATAGTCATAGGCTATGTGATTTAATTTAAACAGTATCTTTTGTAGATTATCTTCTGAACTAACAAATACGGTCTTATCATTTGCAAATAAGATCGTAATTTGAGGTGTGTTGTTTATTATAAAATGTGAATTCAATTCCAATTGTCAAATTCTGTGATTTCGTCAATATTTCGTCCTTGTCCATTAGTTTCTCTTTTCCATTATATTTGTTTATCTTTTTCTTTTTTTATAATTTTATGGTAAGCTTTGTCTTTTAGGCTGTCTTAACTTGGAGGAAGCTGAATATATACATTTTATTCAAAATAAATTAAGGAGAATAAACTATAATGAGCATTCATGTCGTACACATTTCGTTATTTCGCTTTTCCAATATTTATTGCAGAGTTGCTTTTCATTCTAATTGTTGTATTTATACGGCTGTACAAACTTTGCACGGCACATAATTAATGTTGTGGGATATAGGTCATTCGTTATCTCTTGAAATCAAATGTATTGAAAAAGTAATGAGCAAATATCTCAATATTGAAAGAAACAGAAGTACTTAATAATTGCATGCTTCTAATGGAGATTACATAAATTCTATTATGTGAATATAAAGTGATAACAAAATGTTCTGTATCTGTAAGTAAAAATAATTAAATAGAACGTCATCCGAAAATGTCAAACTCCGACAAATGTAACATGCGGAATTGTCACGGGTTGACACTGAATGATAGGTAAATAAACTTAAAACACACAATGAATAAAATATATCAATGTTTTGAAAAAATGACAACAATATTGTGGCTCTCCTCCAGTTTGTGACAGAGAGTTACGACACAGAATTCCATAACAGCCATGGTCTTCTGTTTGCCTCCATTGTAAACCTTCGTTCAATATAAGAATCATAGATGATCTGGAAGAGGCGTCTTTCGCTGGACACCATGGCGAGTAGCTCATTTTTCTTCATATGGTTGCCATTGTCTCTTTCGTATGACTCTACTTTCCCAACAGTCCTACTTCGTACAAGAGGGGTGGGTCATCCCTAATCACTGTGCCAGAAAGACTTTTATTTTGTCTTCTGTGGAAATGTAATGGTCAAGAACAGTATTTTGAGAGATATATACATAATTAAGAGGACCCAGACGTGAATTTTCAACAAATATATATATACGAAGGAGAGTCAAAAAGTAACCTTAATAATTGTTTTATTAATTTAGTATGTACAATAAGACTACAAATACTTCATCACTTTTCAACATAGTCCCCAGTACGTTCATTGCAAGTGTTCCTGTTATACTATGTTAAAAGTGATGACGTGTTTGTAGTCTTATTGCACATATTCAATTAATAAAACAATTATTAAGGTTACTCTTTGATTCTCCCTCGTACTTTTTTATTTATTTTTTTCTCTGGAAATATTAAAGATACTTCCATGAAAATTTACCATAATAGTCTGAATGATTTATTATTTTAAAGTAGTTTGGAATTGATGGAAAAGTTTGTTCACAATAAAAACCTTAATTCTGGATAAAAATGTATATAAAAAGTAAACCAATATTACATTCAAGTAGGCTACCAATATCTAAAAAAATCTATGGTGACGTTTGATAATAATAAAATCTTTATTTTCTGCCAGTAACAGGCCTATAATGTATATATATATATATATATATATATATATATATATATATATATATATATATATATTTACTTTAAAAAATTGTCAATGATTACATTTATTAATTAATGATTATACAAATTGATTAATTAGTTTTTCATGAATAATGATTTCAGTAGTAGTAAATTTTAGAGAGATTATAATTTTTTCCCCATTCTTCATACAAGAAAATGAGGATTTCTCCCATATGATTAATATATCCAGAGATAGATACCTTAAAGAACGTTGCTTTAATTCAGCTTAAATTTTTGTCTAGAATTAAAATCGTCAGTTTGATTAAACTATTTAACTAACTTCAATATACTTTGCAATATTTATTCACACTATTATGCTAAATTTACATGAAAAATTCCATGCTGATATTTTTGACATTTTCAGAAATAAAAATGAAAAGTATATATGTTTGAAAATGTAGAAAATTCACGTCTGGGTCCCTTTAAGCCAGTATTTTGATGTAAACCACTCGATAATGACGTCTTCATTAGAATCGCTTATAATTTTGAACAAATAAATATAGCAAAACATAAAATAAACTACCTTTTAGACAAAGAAGTCCTGTAATCATAAACGTCCGCACGAAACCGGTTGGACATTCAAGGCCGACAAGAAAGGTGGGGCAAAACATGCCTCGGAAACTGTTTCAGCGGTCATTTTATGCGCATAACACCATTAATCTAAAGCGATCAGGATGTATGAGATTTTGAACGATCGAGCGCGACAAGATCCGCAAGAAAAAGTATTCGAGCTAAACTGGATCCTCAACTTTAAAAAAGGAATTAAAAAAATTCGTAAAATTTAAAAATACATCGAAATTCAAACGTTGAGAGAAAGCAGAGTGGAAACGAGCGCAACAGGAGGAAAGGGCACCCTGAAACGAATTAAACAAGCCCAAGACTACCGGACTACAAGAGACAGCACATAGAGCGCAAGAGAATGCGACGCACGTGAGCTCCGTGGACTCTGTACCTGTAGTCCTCACCTGTGGAGTAACGGTCAGCGCGTCTGGCCGTGAAACCAGGTGGCCCGGGTTCGAATCCCGGTCGGGGCAAGTTACCTGGTTGAGGTTTTTTCCGGGGGTTTCCCTCAACCCAATACGAGCAAATGCTGGGTAACTTTCGGTGCTGGAAACCGGACTCATTTCACCGGCATTATCATCTTCATTTCATTCAGACGCTAAATAACCTAGATGTTGATACATCCGTAAAATAACCCAATAAAATAAAAATAAAATCTGTGACTGTAGAACGGTGAGACGTATTACTGCAGCCATTTACGTCGGTTGAAACAGTAAATCCTAGTACCAGGGATGAATATATAATAGGATGCGAAACTTACTGAGTTTCCCGTAACACATACTAGAGGCGCTGTTTTAGAAATTGATTTTGCTGCCACCTGTTGGGAGGAGGGGCGTTATTACATCCAGCAGCGCACCAAGTAGCGAAAAGAGTAACTAATTACTCCATGCATTTAGCAGCGCACCTGGTGACGAAAATGTTAAACTGTGCAGAAAGTATTCCCTCCCACCCTCATCGATATTCAAAACTAACCCAATTTAAAATAAAAGGTTTACATTTTTATTCCTTACAGCAGTTTCTACTGAAAATTCTTACCGGAGCCAACAGGAAGATAAAAGAGACGAGCTATTTTACACTACCCAATTAAAATATAACCAGACAGAGACAAAAAATAAAGCAAAAGATTAGATAATTTGGATTATATTCTTTGGGTATTTATTGTACAGCGCAATGGAAAAGTCTGCAAGAACAACTTAGATAGTTCAATTTATTATATTACTATTACTTTACAATACATTCAACAACACTATTTTTACAACGTCCATAAACATCACTGTTTATACACAACGTAGTATCACTTTATGTTCACTTATTAACAAGTTTGTGTCTGCCATCTTGTCTCCTCGAGCAATATCTCGAATGGATAAATAGAGATTTCTGGGTAATGTACCCAACACATAGTTCTAATGTTCACCACCTAAGACGTTGGGCGCTGATCATCGTATTTCAGCCCCCCACCGCCAGATGGTGCTGACCGCAGTTTCGCATCCTATTATATATTTATCCATGCGAGTACTGTATAACACTAGACGGGGTGAGATGTTCACCAGGTCCCAGTAGTGCCATAGTGCCATAGGGCCGTATTAATAGACATTTTTAGCGCGGGCTTCCGGTGGATGATCATCGTTTTTCGTATTCATAAACCAGTGTTAGCGATTAGTATTTGAATTCTGTACTAGTAACCAGTAGATAGCCGGGGCTAGCTTAGTACGCTCGTAGCGCATGCTGCGAAATGTCTATGAATAGCACCCATAGGGACTGAACAGCAGTAGCCGATTCCGTATATACGTAAACATCATACACAAACGCTTATTAGCCTATAGAATAAAATATCTAAATTAAAAAAAAAAAACACACATGCACGCGCACACGCACACGCACACACACACACACACACATACTGAACAAAGCTGTCTAAAAGATATGCATTCATCGTTCAAAATTATAACTAGACGTGACGTGACGTGATGTGACCTTCATGCAGCGCTCTCTGCTTTATTACCGCAGAATTATGTGTTGAGCGCGCGGGTATAATACTTATTTTTTCAATTAGTGTTGACTTCAATTTTACTGTGAGAAAGAAACTGTATCTGAAGATAATTCTAAGAAACGTTATCCAGTTAAAAGTCAGAAATAAAAATAAATAATGTTTATGGACTTAATGACTGGATAACGACAGCAGCAAAGCTATAATAATAGCTTCAGAGACTGCTGCTCCTTAAACTGTGTACGAGTAGGAACGAAACTAAATGGAATGTATAAGATGTATTGTGTAGTAGGACAGCGAAATGTAAATCTGTTTAAGAAAACATTTGCTGGCAAATGTGCAATTCATAAAGTTGTTCTATTTGAAGAAATAAGGTTAGAAAATAAAGAAAAACAGAAAGGCGAACACATTTTTGACATCAGATAACTAAGCTAAGCTATACGAAAATCACTGGCCAGTCACGGAAAACGGAAAAAAAGAAATGTATGAATTACTAAAAGTCATTAAACACTTCTGTCATGATGAACAAGATAATGAATTTAAGATTAACTTATCAGAAATTAATTTAAATTTGCTGAATACTCATCTTTTCGAAGTCTAAGTTTTCTGTGTTTCGTTTTCAGTTTATTTTTAAGAATTCATTTACACTTAATTGATTGTGTTTCATTGATACGATTTCCTGGATACGAGCGTGTTGGCGTTCCCTATTCAACTCTACTTCATCTCTTACTCATTTAATAGAAATTTAAGTCATACTATCTGTCATATTTCAAAGGTATAAAATATACTATAAAAATACCTACATGTTAAGTATTAGTGCTAGAGTTTTAGCCCTGATCTCATATACAGTATATCAGATTGGCCATTCCCATGTTATGAAAAGACAACATAAAATGAGAACATCCACCAGAATCTCCACCATCGAAAAGGCATTTTTTGGTAACGACAGCTGGATTGAAGTATAGTTGTTCCATTAATTCCATAAAGGATATAACGTGACTTCTTTTGCGGTCGCTAAATGGCAGCATAGTGAAATTGATAAAATGTTTGCCTTGAAAGTCCATTAAGCTGATCAATCTGTTACATGTAATCAGGGGTTTTAGGTAGACTTATTCCTCACACCTCAAGTTTCCCATATTTGTTTTAAATTTTATGTTTTATTTAACGACGCTCGCAACTGCAGAGGTTATATCAGCGTCGCCAGATGTGATGGAATTTTGTCCCTCAGGAGTTCTTTTACATGCCAGTAAATCTATTGACATGAGTCTGTCGCTTTTAAGCACACTTAAGGCCTCTCCACACCGACGCGAAATATTCACAGCGGTGGCGAATGTTTCGCTTCGCAAAGTTGCCACTGTCTCAGTGTACATTTCGGTATATGAGTGTGCCCACATCGACGCGAATATATCGCCGGACGGCTGCGAATCTGCAGCGTTGAAATTTAGATTCGCCGCCTGCGCGGTTTTTTTCGCTGCCGCCGCGAATTTTATGATGGCGTTCTGTGAGAAATTGTAAGGAAACATCCAGTATTATACGATTTATTCTAGAGGATTACAAGTAAGTAAGGAAAAAGGGCAATATGAGATGCAATCCAATTGGAATTTAATGAAAGTGGGAAGTTATTCACATATTTAACATATCTTAAGAGAAAAATTCTAGCCTACATACGACCTGTCTATAAGGAATAATTTCATATTCGCATCTTTGTTGACTTTTAGGCCTATCAGTCCTTCAGAATATCACAGCATTGCTTAGTAAATAAATATATTTCTAGAGAACCTACCTATATTAAATTTGCGTCATTTAACATATTACTAAGGTGTAATAGTTCAAAGTTAATAATTTTCTTAGTTTAGGAAAGGTTTCATTCTTAAAAGCAAACATATCAGCTTATATTTAATAGCAATTTTTTGTCAAAACTACTCTCATTCATATTTTATTCCTATGAAATACTCTAGGAACTTTTGTATTAGCTAGTACAGAAGAGTTGTTTCAATAAACATAAATAGGCCTATTAATTGTTTTCATTAAACCTCACGGATTCGCGCTGTATCTCCTAACATTAGTACTCGCGTTCGGTGTTACTACAGCGCAATCAATAATAATCAATGTTTTGGACTTAAGCTAATATTTTTATTTTATTATGCGATATTTGTCTACATAATATTAAAATAACCGACTTGCAATTAATTTTTAAATATTAAATACAATATTATACAGTAGGATTGTTGTTTAGTCAATTTTCCGAAGAAAAGTCTGAACCTCACAAATGATACCAAGAAGGCATCACTTATGAGGCAACTAGGCCAGGAGATAATGGAGTACGGTGGCCAGTTCCTTTCCTTCTCCATTTCATACATTGCCGAAAAAATTAACAAAAATCTACACCTAGCAGACACTGCTTCACACTTACACATAAACAGGATTATTTCATTAATTATACGCGAATATCACTACTTGTTGGACAAACCACTCCCAGATTTTAGACTTGGCATCATCTCTTGTCTTCCTTCTCTTGCAGGACACATTATAACAGAATCAAAGAAAAGTTAGAAAAGACGAGACGAAGAAGAGTTTCTTCTGTTGTCGAGATTGGGTTACGCACTTAACACACGTGTATTGTATACTATTTTTGCACCATCATATATTTAGAACTGCAAATACTGTATGAATTTTATGACACTTTCTGCGTTGAGAGCGCATTTTAGTGAATGTAGCTATTATACATTCAAGGGCGTATTAGTTTGCTAAAAAGTTTAATAAAAGTCAGTATGGTTTTCTTTTTGTATCTGATGATGAAAAAAAAAAACATGAAAAATATGTTATTGAGGGGGTTTAGACGAATTATATTACATTATAATAGACACGCGGACAATTAAAGTATAATTGTTTCCAAATGCGAATGTATTGATTTCACGGCGCTGAAATTATTTATATCGTGTTAGGAGTTTGTTGAACGTACTCTCATCAATTCCTAGAAAATTTGCTAAATGACTGAGAATCTTCCAATGTCATCTCTCTGAGTAGGAATAAAAAATATATTTACCAATAAAGGATCTTTTATTTCATTTGACTATTTTCAAATATTTATATGTCCTCGGATGGTAATTCATGTTATGAGGGATTCTCTGAATATTCGTTTCATAGGTAATTTATCTTTTCAGATATCTTTAACTTCTTATTTCTGGTGCACTTTTGTATTTTTCTACGTGGACTTCACTTTCTCACCCACATTTCCTTATTTTTTCTATGTGTTCTCTCCTCCAGAGCTTTAAGTTCTTTGACAACGTTTGCAACCGCTAGCACAACATCTAAGGCTAAATACTAGGTATCATCGTTCGCCATTTTGATTCTTTTCTTTTAATAATTTAATTAAATGTATTGTAATATTTCAGTTACATTTATTTTAATATTGCGATTACATTTATTTTAAATGATATTATTTATATTTTAATTACATTTATTTTAATATTTATTATTACATTTCAAAACACATACAAGTAATTAAAACAATGTAAGCGGATTTGAAAACAGAGCAAAGATTTCTGTATTAGCAGGCAAGAGGTTGTCTTGAGTTCTTCGCCAAGTAAAAAATACTCTTTTCTTTAACTCGCCGTAACTTCAAAACCAGTAAAGATTTTGAATAGCGGAAACTTTTAAAAGTAATTTCCATTCTTTCTCAAGATTTCATTCGCTTTGACCCTCCATCTAACGTGAAAAATAAAAAAGTTTACCGCTAACCACTTCTGAAGTTGTAAATGTCTATTTTGAACAGATCACTTCCAAATTAATACCTTTTTTTCCCCCGCGTTTTAAAAACAATTTTGATTTCAAAATTTGTTCCATGCTTTCCTCAGACATTGACCTGCCAATCCTAAAAATAACAGTACCAATGATTGACTATCATAGGAGCTACGACATGATAATCCAGCTGCATACGCGAAATTTGGTCTCCGTCAGCGCTGCGAATATTTCGCGTCGGTGTGGAGTAACGTGCGAATTTCCTTGCCGTTGTATACGCGAAATATTCGTCGCCGCCACGACTGCGAATATTTCGCGTTGGTGTGGGGAGGCCTTTAAATGTCATCGACCTGGCCCGGTATCGAACCCGCAACCTTGGGCATAGAAGGCCAGCTCTATACCAACTCGCCAACCAGGTCGACCACCTATTAGTATATTATTACATCCTGTTCTCTAGTATCCATTATTTGCATTTTTTGCCGTATTCCTTAAACTACAACAGTAGTCTTCGATGATTATGTTCGTGCATGTTAATGTTAAGTTGTAAAACATTCGGATGCAAAATGCATAAATTTGAATATTTTTATAACATTAATCATAATACCAAAACAATTAATAAGACGTATTTTTTACTTTACTTATAACATATTCGAGCATTAGAATTAGCCACGAAATCCCATGAAGGGCAAGGGCCTCCTGACTATGCAGGGTGGCTTGTCAAACAGTTCCCGGTTAGCCACTCCGGGAATGATGGTCACTAGTAATGCCATATCTGAAGGGTCCACTGTTCACTAGTCACTGTTTAGGTTGCAAGTCACTTTGTGATTACTTTCCATTGTTGTCGGTCTTTCGCTGTTCTTGACCATAGATGGCCGAATCTTGCTCTAAGTTCGTCTGCCCATCTTGTCTTTTGTCTCCCAGCGTTCCGTTTGCCAATCCTTGGGTCCCATGTCGTAAGTATGTGTGTCCACCTGTTCGCGTTGAGTCGCATCACGTGTCCTGCCCATTTCTTCTTCAGTTTGTCGGCCGTCTCTGCTGCGTCTTTGAGGTGTGTTTGTCTTCTTATGTCTTCGTTACGTAGTCTGTGTCTGAGTGTAATGTTCAGCATCTTCCTCTCCATTTTCCGTTGACACTTTCTTAGCATGTCCCGCTCTCTTTCCGTTAGAGACCATGTCTGTGCACCGTATAGGAGAACTGGAAGGATGCAGCTGTTCATGACTCCGCTTCTTAATTTTAAATTGTATGTCTTGTCTGTCAGAATGAAACTGAGGCTCCAAAATCTCTTCCATGCGTTTCCAATTCGTCTTTGAATCTCGTTCTGTCGTCTGTTGTGAAAGGACATTAGTTGGCCGAGGTAGATGTATTCAGTCACGTAGTCTAGTCTTAGAGCATAATTTTTACTTATGGTCCTAGATTTATTGCATTTATTTATAGTTAGAATTAAATTTATGTTTATTTTATTTTTTTTATTGCTGCACTTATTGTAAATTTTATTAATATAATTATTTTAATGTTATTACTGCATATTATATATCACTGCCACCGGGTGTAAGCTTATACCCAATTGTAGTGTTAAAAAAACGGACACATCAATAACTTAATGATTAATACGAAATGCTATGAAAATTATATGATGATGATGATGATGACGATGATGATGATGATCATATAATAATAATAATAATAATAATAATAATAATAATAATAATAATTGTAATACACTCTGACGTGTGTTTAAAATTTAAATATATGAGAATTATAAATCAGTGAGGTACAGTATTATGTTCCTGCAGAATCCGTATATTAGTTTTGTGATTAGCCTAAATATATCAGGAATATAGCAGGAATTACTATTATATATTATATTTTATGCTCGATCATGCCGAAATGTAGTAATTATACACCTGGTAGCAGACCTTTAATGCATGTCATTAAAGTACACCTACTCATGAAAGGTCAGGTCTTTCAGCCAATGACGACTCAGGTTACAACTGTTCAGCCAATGACAAGTCAGCTTTCTACCGTTATAAAACCGCAAGTATCGATTATTCTCGGATATGCAATCGAAAGAGAATTAGCGAAAAGTCACGGAGGCTGGAAATCCAATACTGTCGCAGAAGGTTATGTTCTGTTACTATAATAATTAGCGTTAATTGTAAATAATATTCAAATAAATTCAATTTGTCATCTCGTTTTTCAATGTCTAATTTAATTTCAATGTTATCTCTGAAGGTTCTTATGGCCTAGCAAGGTCCATGTGAACATCTGTTCCTCGGAAAAAATTAATACTTTCGCGTCTGCGCACATCTCACAACATACGGCACATTGGCCAAGGTCAGATACAAAGAAAATTAATAATATCAAGTTAGAAATATGGTCGAGCATAAAAAGTCGTATTAAACTCGCCTATAATGGTAATTAAGAAGCTCGTATGAAAATTATGAAACTCGCTTGCGCTCGTTTCATAAATATCCATACTCGCTTCTTAAATACCTTCATTATAGGCTCGTTGCATAATGTACTATTAAAATATTTTATTAAAAATAACGATCTTCCAAGCTATCGAGTATTAGAAGCCGCCACTGAGTTTCATTTCCATAAAACATTCTTACTATATTATCGACGTGGTACTCCACCACTCCATCACTTCCTCCAAGACGTGAAGACACACCGAGAGACGAGAAAACGATCTGCAGCGAGTCCGACCGTCGGGATTAGAGTTTTCTGAGACATTCAGAACTTTGAGGTCTCCGAGCAGCTGTCTTCCTCTTACTTATACGACCGCCAATAATAGAGGCTGTTTCAAGATGCAGCCCACCCTGCCTCGGGGTAGCTCCAGCTATCTGTATTCTCTTCATGTTGATTTCCGTAACAGTTCAGCATCTTTATACAACACTTACTCATCCATTTAATTTCAAAGTACAAAACTTGCAGCGATGTCGACGCATTTCGTTCCGTGGTACAGTACAATATCTATTTTCATAGACATGAAACTTACACATTGTGCCTTTTCTGTGAACAAGAAAGCTCTTCGGCTTATTTTAATTGTAAGTTTTCGTTGTACATCTATTTAAAACACAAACTATAGTCAAACATGATAGACTTATTACAGATCGCCACAGAAACACTTGATTGTACTTGTCACTAACTCTTGTCACTAGAGTTCTTGAAATTTATATTTTCCCCGCCATTCATAAAATATTTTGATATGTTACCTCTTGCACAAAAGGGGAGATCTATAACTGAAACATTTTATCAATTTCACTATGCTGCCATTTAGCGACCGCAAAAGAAGTCACGTTATATCCTTTATGGAATTAATGGAACAACTATACTTCCATCCAGCTGTCGTTACCAAAAAATGCCTTTTCGATGGTGGAGATTCTGGTGGATGTTCTCATTTTATGTTGTCTTTTCATAACATGGGAATGGCCAATCTGATATACTGTATATGAGATCAGGGCTAAAACTCTAGCACTAATACTTAACATGACTTACTTATACTTATACTTAACATGTAGCGTCTTTAATTTATTTTTGTTTTTAATTCAATGCTTCACTTTTTTGTAAATTCTGATCCATATACATAATATAAATATATCAAGTGTATTTATCATTAAGATTTTGAAACATAAATTGTCTTTTTATTGTACTTATGCGAGTGTTTAGCTTAACGTGCCGAACTTGCCCCGACCTCCCCTACTGCTATGCAGCCTTGTATTATGTAAATGTACCATACATTTTGCTCCACCTTGTATTTATACATGTGTTTTATTGTTTCGGATCCATTAGTGAAATGTATTTAAAGTAACATATACAAGTTATTATGTACTGATTATAGCCAGAGTAGTGGTGAACTAATGTTGTTGTTTTGAATGCAAAGAAAAATACCTACGTGAAAGGTGTAAACATCATTTCATTCATAGCACCGAGACATATGTAACCTCGCTTGTAAATGTTATATTGAAGGCTTAGTTTCTAGATCGCACATAAATTATTTATCATCATTATATTCTTCATTTTCAGTATCCTGGCAGATGAATTAAGAAAAAAATATGAATACAGAATATTCGAAAGTAGAATTTTGCTGTTCCCACAAAATACTCAAAAGTTTGTTCGAAGCCACTTAATTGAAGAATGTTTTGACCGAAAGAAGTTTGGGGGAGTGTGGTGAAAGCGTAGGCTATGCCTACTGTTTCTGACTTCCCAATCCACTTAATGAAAAAGGTTTATTTTCGAAAATATTCTGTTAAGATAACTTCGGCTGGTAAGCACACTTAAATCCACGTTTTAAAGTTATACTTACTTACTGGTTTTTAAGGAACCCGGAGTTTCATTGCCGCCCTGACATAAGCCCGCCATTGGTCCCTATCCTGAGCAAGATTAATCCAGTCTCTATCATCATATCCACTTCCCTCAAATCCATTTTAATATTATCTTCCCATCTACGTCTCGGCCTCCCCAAAGGTCTTATTCCATCCGGCCTCCCAACTAACACTCTATATGCATTTCTGGATTCGCCCATACGTGCTACATGCCCTGCCCATCTCAAACGTCTGGATTTAATGCTCATAATTATGTCAGGTGAAGAATACAATGCGTGCACTTCCGTGTTCTTTAACTTTCTCCATTGTCCTGTAACTTCATCCTTCTTAGCCCCAAATATTTTCCTAAGCGCCTTATTCTCAAACACCCTTAACCTATGTTCTTCTCTCAAAGTGAGAGTCCAAGTTTCACAAGCATGTAGAACAACCGGTAATATAACTGTTTCATAAATTCTAACTTTCAGATTTTTTTACAACAGACTGGATGATAAAAGCTTCTCAACCGAATAATAACAGGAATTTCCCATATTAATTCTGTGTTTAATTTCCTCTCGAGTATCATTTATATTTGCTACTGTTGCTCCCAGGTATTTGAATTTTTCCAACTCTTCAAAGGATAAATTTCCAATTTTTATATTTCCATTTCCTACAATATTCTCGTCACGAGACAAAATCATATACTTTGTCTTTTCGGGATTTACTTACAAACCTATTCCTTTACTTGCTTCAAGTAAAATTCCCATATTTTCCCTACTCGTTTGTGGATTTTGTCCTAACATATTCATGTAATCCTCATAGACTAGCAGCTGATATAACCCGTTCAATTCCAAACCCTCTCTGTTATCCTGGACTTTCCTAATGGCATACTCTAGAGCAAAATTAAAAAGTAAAGGTGATAGTGCATCTCCTTGCTTTAGCCCACAATGAATTGCAAACGCATTTGACAGAAACTGACCTAAACGGACTCTGCTGTACGTTTCACCGAGACACATTTTAATTAATCGAACTAGTTTCTTGGAAAAACCAAATTCAATACGAGTATCACATAAAACTTCTCTCTTAACCGAGTGTAAAGGTATAGCTCTAATAAATAACAAATACAGAATCGGTGATAATACCCTAATATAAACTTACAATATATTTAACTACCAAAACATTTCGCCTAAGGGCTGGTCGACTTGACAGAATGTTTTTGTGCTTTTTCTCAGTCACAAAGGCAAATTCCGGTTTAGAAGTTTACTTTCCACAATCCAACACCATCAATCATCAATAGAATAGAATTTTTACTACTGATTGTTACGATAAAGTCTACCTGTAAATAGACTGTATGACTGCACGATCCAAGAGCATGTTGTAGAGGATAAATCAAGAGTACGTATTCTATCAGCCTGTGCATCCGTGATACAGTGCAAATAATTTTTATTGTACGAATGCTTGTCCAGAGTGAATCTCCTTTTCAAATAATCTCATAAGTTTTTATGTTGTGTTTTAGTTTCAAAATTATTCTGATATCATGAGTTATTTAAGAATTTTCTATATTAACCAATATTTTCATATATTAATAATATGTGCGTTTAAAAAAGCTTCTTACTTGCTTAGACGTAATAATGGGCTAGTAAATCCAATATTTTTTTGTGATTCTTTCAAAATGTTCATAAATCCTATTCTTTTATGATGCCCCAGTAAAATTATTAGCAGTTCGCCGACTAATTGAGGCAACATAAATCGAAATTATTATATGCAGTACTGTTTGTAAGAAAAAAAAACATATTATAAAAGTAAATATGAAGCACGCTCAAAACTTAAACAAATTATGGTTATACAATGAGAATATTCTGAAACTTAAAAGATTAGCACAATATAAAAAATTTTGTGGAATAATTGTAAACGAAAATACTTTTAAAACATTAGATAAGTTTCTGTTCATAGTTCAGATGAGATGGGAAGAGAAAATGAAGTCATAAACGTTGGATTGCTGTAGGTTATAAACAAATATTAGACGTCTCGTAGCTGTTATAATAATGACTAGATAGGGTAATGATCTTTTATGTCTATTGGTATAAAAGTATAAAGTACAGGTAATTGAAGCGAATACTTTCAAATAATCACAGGAAAAATAAAATTATTTCATATATTCTTTAAAATGATTAAATGTATATGTTAAAGAATTGATTTTGTGTTGGTATTTCACACTGAGATATTCAGCTTTTTGTTCCTCATGTAAAATTCAAAATAAGGATTTGGGCCCTTCATTGGATAACCGTTTCAATTGCTAAATGACATTTTATTGTACAGTGAGATTTGAAGTATGTGAGAAAGAGAAATGTGACAGGACCGTCATGAATTAGTTTCATAGATAAGATTATTGTGTTCATTATTTTTATTATTATTATTATTATTATTATTACTAATATTAGTATTATTATTAATATTAATATTATCACATATAACTTCCACATTCCCATATAATATACCTATATCAGTCTATGTTCTCGTTGTAGCCTTTTCACTCATCCTTCACCCCAACATAATGTTTCATACATAGACTAATAGTATGACGAATTGGGACTACGACTATATGAATTAATAGTGCAGCGACATTTTAATTGAATTCTGAAGGTGAATAATTATTCTCAGCCTATTAGGAAGTGAGTAAATCAATGGTCTTACACCAAGTCCAAGTGCCTGGGCATTTAAGTATAATAAATATTATATTCTCGGAACAATAATGGCAGTTTAGACAACCAGTGAAACTTTATTATATAACAGAAATAAGATAATACATCCGGTTATTGTGTTAGGTCGAAAAATCAATGTATTTTCAATGAAAAATTGGCAAGTCAATGGATATCGACTTGTTCATCTTGCTATTGATGATATTTAGAAAGAGCAAAGCTATGAAGTTATGTTTTTATTTGTAATTTTAGCATGATATTATGTGGTTAAGCATTTTTCAATATTCCGATTATTGGACTGCTTACATATTTTCACATTATTTCAGTTTATAAGAGCACTTCTTGTCTTCATAGATTATGTTTTTAATTTTTATTAAATGTGTAATAATATGTTATATGTATGAAAACTCTGTATGGGCGCGAAGTCGATTCTTTGATTTTATACGAATTCAGTATAAATATTCTAACTTTTGCCTTTCCATTTTAAAAGTCCAACTCAATTTGACCATTCTGTACATAAATCATCATTGCCAAAATCTGGTATAACTTCAACGGTCCTTTGATTCTTCACAGCAACATAAAGCTTTGAAAAGTAGTTATCCCAAAACTTTACATTTTTAGATGTTTCCCTTTTAAACTCTCCCTTCGTAATGAATAGATCGGACAAATAATTATGTCGAGAAATGACGTATGAATCAGGTAAAGGGAAAGGGTAGTAAATCTGTGCGCTCATCGCACGTAATCAATTGACTCGTAGTCAATGATTTAAAATAAATTACGAGTATTTCAGCAGTTTAGAAGAAAATGGTAGGCCTACTACTTCGCGGATGAACACAAAAATCACAAGCAAAACCGTCTTTCTTGTAACGTCACAAAAGCCTCCTAAGCATTTAATCTCATACAATTACGTTATTTCTTCTTTATTTCAATTAGCGGCAGACACTGGATTATTCTTATTCCAGAATGCTATGTAGGCCTATGGTTAGTTGTAAGTAGAGATGAACAACGATCGAGAAAGCGAGACTAACAGCGCCAGCAAAACCGAAAACCCCCACGACAATGTTGTATTACGTCGCGTCCTTGATGTAAAGACTGGTTGTGAGTGTTCCGAGACACGATATTGATGAGTCCCGAAGTCAAGTAGCCTTGAATCGTCACAGTTGTTTATACCTGAATGAACTTTTATCTACTTTGGCAACTGTTACATATGTATAAACAATCAAGTAGGCTATTTGAAACATCATCTCTACCTTTCAGTGTATAATAGTCCGTTCCCCAGTCTTTATTTAATTAGCCTACTAGGACCTTATTAAAAGGCTAGGAATTTTCTTTTCATATGTTTAAGATCAAGTGTGCAATCTCAAGTAAAAATATATTAATGTCATGTTTTATGTTTCTTAGAAATGAAAATTTATTTGAAAATTGTGTTTGTTTTCTCTTTATATAACCAGAGGTAATATCATATAATAGAACCAGAGCATTTTGATAACGAAGATAAGTTACTGTTCTGTTTTGTCTTTTTGTCTCATTTAAATATTTATAATGTCATTTATTTCAATGATGTATGTTATTCAAAGTTACGAAATCTCTCCACGCTTACCAAATGCTATTTCGAGAATAATGAGCGAGACTTGAAGTGCACGAGACAAGTGCTACGAACACAGCAAGCGAGAGCGGCAGTTAGTTTTGTTCATCTCTAGTTGTAACTTTCTATCAGTCATGGTAACTTTATACTACTTTGCAATTTCAATTGAAGTGACAATAATTACAACGTTAAATGTTTGTAAAAAATATACTGCAAACAATTGAAATACCTATCAGTTAAACTGATATATGGAGTAATACATAGTTACAGAGACTAGTAAAGAGTTACCTCAACTGGCATGTATATGATAATGATGTTATTTGTTTAACTTCATCTCAGGCTTAGAGGATATTGAGTTATAATATATTATGCGATTAATAAAGCAATCATGAAACGAAATTGGTAGAGTTTAATAATTACATGGAGAAAATCTGCTTCTAATTCATTTATTCCATCACGAAACTGATAGAAGCTATCTCGAATCGAACACTGTGTAGATCAGTTCGCAAGTTACTGTGGACATAGTAGTCAATGAAAAAGGTCTTGCCCTACTTATTCCACACATCGGGTCTCTGACGTCGGCGCCAACCTCGAGAATTGCTACGATTATTTATTACGTGCAATGTTCGCAGCAGGATTCCATTGGGAAGATAATACGGTGCAGTTGCTTCCGTTCTTTCTGCACCGTAAATTACAGAAAATATTATTATAGATAAAAAAAAGTCAGAGAACATGAAAAATATTTGCATTAGCATCGTATTTTCAGACAGAAACTCTCAACTGAAGAAGCTGGGATCTGAACCCTGTTCTTACGTTAGAATGGAAAGCCGATACCCTAATACTCTTAATATGCGTCGAATAAGATATTTCATATAAAAAAATTCAGTTTTGTGACACTAAATTACGGGGTCTCATCTTGAAATTCTAGTACTTTTTTTCAGGACTGAGTTTAGAGAAAGACAAGATAATCCGGGGCCAGCTGTGTAGTTAGGAAATATTTGCACGAGGATCCCGTGAGAGCCGGAACAAGTCAGCCGGAGAAGTCCTGAGGGGTAGAACTCGACTAAAGGTTCAGCAGAGAGATGCACGTCTCGGCAAGGGAGTAGTATCCAAGTGCTGACCTGTAAAAGCATACATTTAATATAAAGGTAAAGGTTCCCTTGCGCTGGCTATCAAAGTACACGAGAATCAGAACGGGTCCTGTATTCTTATAACCTGGCTATTAAAAAAGGGGTAAATTATAAGCATCATTCTCTGGCCGATTTTCCTTCATTTGCAACTGTTACTATATACTGGATGTTGTGGCATCTTTGTTGCATTTTGTTCTTTAACGTTGTTTCGTGGTCGATGTGCAGTGTTGTATCGCATCCTGCGTTTTGAGTTGTGCTTAATAAAGCGTATCGTGTCTTGTTTATTATATTATATTCTATATATATTCTTATTGTTTGGCGTCTTGTGCTTTATACAGTATGTCATGATATGTTGTGTTGCTGTATCATTTCACCATTGTGTTGTGACGTGTCATTTACTGCGTTGTGTCTATTTATTGTATTGTGTGTGCGTGCTATCACATCATGTCAAATATCGTCCTGTCTTGTATTATATCCGTTATCCCAAGACATATTATGTTGCAATGGCATGTCAAGTTATATGTGCGTTTGGCTTGGGTTGGCTTTTCCACGGCCGCGGCGGGACCTGGATGGTTCCATGCACTTAGACTTGCTTTGATCCATTGTAAGCCGTATACATACGTGATGATGCTTCCAGGTTAATACGTTTTAAGAAAAAAAAATGTCTAGAAACCACGTAAGTCCAACGAAAAGTGATCAAAAGGAAAGAGGTCTAGCACGCCAACATGTTAAGTTACTCGTATTTCTAAATTAAGGAGGTATAACTGTTAACTTGCCATTATGTAATGATTAGATCAATATGCACGCTAAACTATTAGTTTCGTATTGTGCCGCATCACGCTCACGCACGCGTCATTGCGCGGTTGTTAAAAACTAAGACATGAATGTCGAAAAATGATAGTGATACATCATGTGTCTATTTGGAAATTTTTAGATGGCATATTGGAAGATCAAAAAGATAAAAAAATTCTGATACTGTAGCTACTGGCAGACCTTTGACATCCTACTAGGAAAAGTTCCCTGATAAATTTACGTCAGTTGGAGGAAACCGTAAATAACTACCGACAATGTAAAGAGCGAGGAGAAATCTTCGTCTATCTCAGGCTTGAACTATCGATTGAAACTCGTAACAAACTAACTAGATGACGTTAAGCAGCAATAGTTGCGGAAAACTTCGAATTTAAGATCGAACAATTGTTACAACTTAGAAGGCAACCTCAATAAAATATAATACATCCACTGCATAAGATGTATCTTTGTCTTTCGTCTTTATATTACTTACGTAACAATTGTACATCACAGAATTGGACATAAATTCTTATTACACGTGTATCAATTTTCCAAAACGTGTTATGCCTCTTTTACTATGCTAATTTCATTGTATTCATTTTTTGGACCTCCTGTCATTAGATATGATTTCTTTAAACCTTCTAACTGTAGATCGTAATGATTTACCAAGTCCTACAGTGGTCTGTGTAGCAATAGTGAATCTAACGCTGACAGTTAGACCATTCTGTAACCATGAGTGAGCCAGATCACATTTTCAGACGAGTAGCCTAATAAGCCCAAAACCCTTCTATATCAGCATCGAAAATCCGTAAAACCCCCAAAATTTCACCAAGACTAATTTTAACTATCGCATAAGATATATTAAATGAGATGATATGGAGAGTTTTGGTGGAATGATAGAGGGGAACAGTAGTACCCCGAGAAAAAACACTCTGCAACATATGCTTTGTACGCCAGATATTTTATCACCACCTGGCCGAGGATCAAACCTGGTCAGCCACAGACATGGCTCATGTTATGTTACTTTACCTTACGGTGCATAACGTCTTATTATGTTTGTGTGTCGGTGTGGTTTATAATCTGCTTTCATTTCAGCAAAAGAATAATTATATGTGATAATGTAATGGTATTCTCGAAACAGAAGTCTACTTTTATAACAACACCATTGTGCGTAGAATAAATACCTCTTCAATCTGGATAGAAATAAAAATCAATCAATTTTTAATTTAATGTCATCTTTCAACTGTGCTTGGTGGATGAGAAATAACTTTCTATCAACATTGGCTAATAATTTCAATATATTGGCCGATTACAGTAAGATACAGTAACTTACTTTGAACAGTAAAATGGTGGAAATTGTCTCAATGTTTCAATTCCACAAGCACCGTCGTTGTTGACTAATGTCTGTAAGCGTCGGGGAATACCTTTGACTGACTTCAGTAGGAACCGGGTTGTATGTTGGACAGAACACGCCGAATGCGATTCTCCAGTTGATCCAAACTTTGTGGATTGGCACCATAAACATCCTCCTTTGTCCACTTTCACAAGATGAAATCACATAGAGCAAGATCAGTACTCGGTACTGACCATTCATGTGTACCACAACGTTCCTGGACGTTTGGTAGAAGCTGTTGACTCCCACGAGTTCTCCATAGTACAAAGTGTCCATAGAAAACTTCCGTGATTATAAACGAGTATATTGTTTCTGTCGATAATCATATGTAAATTAAAATAGTTACACTGAAAAGAGAAACTAAAAAATGTTACAGTGCATATCAATGTGCACCCCGCGTGTCACACAGCACCCATCGAGGTTATATTCACTCACGCCACACGCGCTCCAAAATATCTACTGGAATGGACACAGTGGTATCGCAGATAAGATGTCGCAGCTCTTGCATATTCAAAGGTGGTGGAGGTACATAGATGATATCTTTTATGTAACTCCATAAGAAGAAGTTACGGACATTCAAGTCGGGGAGCCTCGGTGGCCATTTACAAAAGATGTTTTGGTCTGCAGCGCATCAAATTTATCTTCCTGCTAGTTGTTTAAGGTCGTTACGAACATTTAATATAATTCAATAATGCAAAAATAAAAATATACTGGCAAACTCAAACGAATGAAACCCACATTAAGAGATTTTATTCGGTTTTCCTGTCATGTATATTTTTTGCCGGCAATTGAGGTGTTTGCCGGAAAAAAGGGAGTATACGTCAATATGGCGAATTGAGGTACATGCAATCTAAGATTTTAAAACGCACCTGAATAAAATGTTATACACGCATGCAGCCCTGTCCTGCAGGTATGTACAGTACAATCAAAACAAAATTTCGCTACTATAATTAGCGAATTATTCACTACACTTTCCCGAAGAAGGGCGTATAGATCTATCCGCCTTTCTTCCGGCAAAGCCCTCAATTAGACATACAGCAATATTCAAAACAGTAATTCTTTGAGTTGTCCTTTTTTATAAACTTCGGAATGTACACCATTATGAATTATACCTCTCTGCAATGACGGAGGGTTTCTGTGGACATACTGTATTTTCAGAGTGAGACAATACAGGACGAATGCAAGGCAAGCATCTTACAGTAAATTCCTTACGTAGGGAGAGAAATCTCTACTTCTCCACCAACAGTCGAATGCATGTACTGTAAATGCAATACATCAGGACGAAATATGTAGATTTTTAAAATAAAAATTTGAAAAAAAAAATTTACTTGACAATTTTATATAACATTGAAAATTTGGCTGAACAGTTCTGGAATTGGAATTTGCTCTGACGAGCTTATCTGCATTAATGGGTAGGCTGCATGAGCTCCAGGAGGCAAGCGTATTTTCCTCCCGGTATTATGGCAGCTGCTTTGTAATCCGTGTGAACCTGACGCTGTGAAATGCTACGGATTTTGTCCAACAAACCCCCCATAAATCCGGAACAGTATTAGCAACGATTCATTACTTTGTAAGCATGTAACTCTGCAAAATATAATTTTACGTATTAATCATTCTACTATTGATGAGAACGAGGTTTCACGATGAGTATTTACATCGCATCCCAGAGAATTGTAAATTTCTCTCTTTTGACTAACGATTAACATAGCCTACTTCCTAACTTTAAAATACCTATCTTCTTATTGTATGACAATTTTAAATTGGTTATCTTACGACGCTTTATCAACTGCTTATCTGGCGTCGGAGTGAATTTAAGATGATAAAACCTGCGAAATGAGTCCAGAGTTCAACGTCGAAAGTTACTCAGCATTTGCTCTTAATGAGTTTAGGAAAAACCCCGGAAGAAATCTCAACCAGGTAACTTGTCTCAACCCGCTCGTTTCATGGTCAGCCATACTAACCGCTACTCCACAGCGGTGAACTATATGACATTGGCATCTGGATTTGACCTTATTATGACTTCTTTCTGACACCAGACTAGCAGAGATGGGATTCCCGTGATATAGGATTGGTTGAACAATTGTAGGTACTTTTTCAGTAAAACAATCTACTGAGACGCTGAATATATCTATTTCAAATACTCGAATTAGTTAATTTTAATATTTCCGACACCAAAACATATTTCTTTCTGGCACGTCTGTTCTTTCTGCTTCGGTACGTGTCTGCCTACCTGTAGATCATAATTAGGGATCGGATTTTTAAAAATACATATGAGTATATGCAAATGCATATTTCGAGGATTATTTGCGTTATTGCACATTCTAAACATACCAACATATTTCGGCATATATATGTTTGAAATTAAGTATAATTTCAATAAGCCTAATTTCTAATAATTTGATTTTGCCTGTATTTTGAATATCCCTTGCCAGTTGCTACTTCCTATTCGCTGAGTAACGTAACTTTGTTTTTACTATTTACAACACAAAGAAGTAGCTAGGCTACTTCGAAAAAGGAGGAGGTGGGATTTTTCTGCATTCCATTGACCATAATAGCAGACAGTAGCCCCAGAACGTTCATCTTGATATTCTTCTCAGCTAGTATGTTACACTTTTCTTTAAGCTTTCGTTTACGAAAATGCCTAAGAAAAACCTAGCAGTGGTTATTTAAAAAAACAATGGGTGTCGGATAATAGTGACTATTCAACGGATGGTGTTGTTCTGTACTGTGAACTACTCAAAAGAAGTGAAATGTGAGAAGAAATTTCAGCTTGAACAACATTGAAGAACTGCTACACATAATGTGTAAAGAAGAGGCAGAAGAATAGCACACCACCACAACTATGTTTTACACAGGCCAAACCCAAGTCATCTGTTGATATATTGTTAAGTGCATTTTCTTTCATTTTTAACGCATATTTTCCCACTTTCTAGTTCATAGTTGCATATTTTAAATGTTTTTAGTGTATAAAAAATCGGGTCCCTACTCATTACGTACACTTTAATGCTATAGACCCATCGCTCTTATACCCGGCAGCCAATCACAGGTCGGCTACATTTAAACGTGTGCGTCTTGACATTCGCTTCTGATAACGTTATGCACTTCCTAAGGCTCGATAAATACTTAATATAATCGCCCGCCATTTTTGTTCTTTCGTTGGCGTTTCCAGAAAGCACACGAGAACATTATTTGCCGCTCAATTATTTGTTCAATTATAGTGAGTTTGATTTATTATCATAGAAACTACGACAATGATCGTCTTTAATGGTGCGGAAAATAGATTTCTCGTCTGGTAGCTCAGCAACGAAAGAACATAAATGTCGAACGGTACTACCTGCTTAGACTTTACAGAGCAGGCCTGCACAAGGTTTGCGCTCTCCGAGTCGGCTCACAGCTCGCGAGCGTAATTCAGATATTGGCTGCGTTCTGTATAAGGGTGGATTGGAAGAAGGGGTGATCTCGCACAAAATGTATACAAAAGGAAGTACTAGTATGAATGTTCATTAAATGAATTCCCGTTCAGTGTTTACAAAACTATCTTGGACTATTATTAATTAATAAAGAAATATTTATTTTACAGAAATAATAGAAATTCTATAGCTACTTAAATATACAATATCACTTTGTTATATTTTTAATTATCAGTACAAAAAAACGGGGTTTTATGCTGTTGGCAGCTGAAAGGAACAGTACTGATCGTAATGAAACATCAGTTACAGGTGTTCGATGCCTGCCTTTATTAAAGTTGATTGTAGAAAACAGTTGCTCACAAATATAAATGTTGAGCCAAACATAGCAATCATTTTCACAGTCGGCCTGTGTAGTCGTGGATATTATTGCTGAGGTTTAGTCTTGTAAAACTCAACTGGCTAGTAGTATTGTTTAAACGGTCTTTAGCCCTTAGGTCACATTGAAGGTCAATAATTCAAGGTGTAAATCGTATGACACTGTTTCAACTGGTGTTGAAGGAATTTCTTATGATAACTTTAAACTTCTTTCCAACTAAAACAAGATCTTTGAACATAGAATTAAATTCATTTTGAATTTCAATTAATATTTGCACATAATCGTTTAACATGGCTTCATCACGAGCAGTATCTATCGTTGGAAAATGAGTCATATTACCTTCCCGAAACTGACTTACGAAAAGTGTAAATTTACGACTGAAATCCCGTTATTTATTCAACATATCAACAATGGGATGGCCTTTTCCCTGAAGAGAGATATTTAAATTGTTGAAGATTAACAAATTCTAACGTACCCTACCTCATGTAATAATGCAACTTTCAACTCCTGAACCTTTTTACTGCGATCTTCACGAATAAAACCATCGTATCTGAATTTGTGGACTAGTAATGATGCATTATATTATGTTTTCCTTTTTCTTTCAAACTTTTGTGGCAGATAAGGCACTGAGTATTTACTCCAGCTGCTGTGAAAAAATAAGCATTTTCCCATGCAATAGCCCTATTGAAAGAATTTGCCTGATGATCACTTTTCCGTCTTTTAGATTCCTCCATTATGTAGCCGTAGATAGGCAAAGTGAAATAGCTGCTGATATTACATACTACACCAGATAGCTGCGTGGACTATCGTCTACCTGAGTAGACAGCTACGTCATTCCGACGTATCTTTCCGGCGAGCTATTAGAAGACTCTCCCGCTCCGAAGGAACGGCCGTGCTCAATGAGCGCCGTTTGTGCAGGCCTGTTATAGAGCCTTCACTTCCTAAAGTGTAAGCAAAGAGGAGGAGTTACGCCGGAAATAACAGCGACGCGACTATATAGTAATTCATGGAGTTTGTTCATTATTGAAACTTACGTGTTAATACATCACAAAATAAAATATTTGAACACTTTACACGAAAAATTATCACAGTTTAAATGAACTGCTAAGAACGGATTTACAAGATGATCGTATGTGTGTATGTGTATGTATGTATGTATGTATGTATGTATGTATGTATGTATGTATGTATGTATGTATGTATGTATGTATGTATGTATGTATGTATGTATGTATGTATGTATGTATGTATGTGCGTGTGTATGTATGTAAGTATGTATGTGTGTGTGTGTGTGTGTGTGTGCTGAGGGGACCGTATTGCACGTAAAAACCTCTGCCTGTCTTGAGGGCTCAAGAAAAAAATTACTGACATTTTCTCCATGCCAAAATTAAATTATAATGACTGTGTAACAAGACTTCAATTTTCTTGGATTTGCCCTACTTCTTATATGTATTCCATCTATCTCTCATTCGCCAAACATGACGGCAGCAGAAAATAGTTCTTTTCAGTTTCTACTCTAACAATGTTCCCTGCTATTCGTGTTGTGTTGCTAGTAACCATGCGGCATTTTATGCATGGATTTCATTTCACAATAATGTAGTCTTTTCTCGGCTACTGCGGAACTCTACACGATGACAACTGCTTCAATTTCCTGTGTTATTTATGTCTCGTTTTGGAAGGTTGCCTACCTCGCACCCACTTCGCGAACTACACAGCACGCGTCCTAACCGACACTATCCGCCAGTTAGTCCGCAAACAACTTGAATCTGTTTGAAAGGGGTGTGATTTATAGTAGAAGTTCAGGTTTGATAGAACTCGATTAATTGAAAACACTTTGAGCATTAAATCAAGCTGAATGGCTAAGATTGGATACATAGGGGACTCGAGCCTTGAATTTTGTCATTCATGTGTCTGGAAAGTATTTGCAGCTACCTTTCAAAACTATTACTTTCTGTAGTAACTAAACGATATTGAAATAAATTGTAACAGGTCTGGCCTCTGTGGCAGCGCTTGTAGCTACAGAGAGAAAGATTCAACTGCGGATCAGTGAATTAACTGTTTCCTTCCAAATGTAGCTGGATTTCGATTCCCGACCGATATTACAGACTTAGGCAAACATAGCATATAACAAAATTAACTTCTATAATGTAATGGCTGTCGCAGTATTGATTCATGGAAGAGAATCGTGGATAATAAGAGAAAGTGAAAAGAGTAAATTTGAGGAAGTAGAGAATGAGATTTCTGCATAAATTTAAAGGCAATATCTGATAATAACTTAAAATATTACGTACCTAATAACTCAATATTTACAATATAACCCGTAGAATGAAACTATATAAATGAAATTGGATAGAATATCTAAATGGAATGGACAGCGAAGGATTACCAGCATTAGTAAATAAATATTAAATATCAATCTAAAAGCAAGAGAAATGTCACACGTCCTAGGAAGAGATATAACTAACCAATAGGAAGACTGAATGTTTAATCCCTATTATGGAGGAAGAAGAAGATGAAAAATAGAAAGCAGCTATCGGACAAGTATTTTTCCGAGAATTTACATTTTTCCTAATTCTTTATCTGGTTATTTACTGACGTTGTATCAACTACTGACGTTCTTTAGCATCGATGGAATTGGTGATAGCGAGATGATATTTGGCGAGATGAGGCCGAGGATTCGCCATAACCTCCTGAGTCCTGAGAGTATAGAATACTATACTATATTTCGTACATGATTATGATATAAGCTGTATGTTCAGAGAGCAGAAGTATAGTATAATATATCTACATTTGTGCCATACCTGTAAGCTGCAGAATTTTTCCTGCACTTTTACTAATATCAGTGACTATTTTTAGAAGTGTAGAATTACATTAACTTTAAAAATGAAACAACAATTGGGGCTAAAAGGGATGAAGTTACAGGATAATGGAGAAAGTTACACAACGCAGAACTGCACGCATTGTATTCTTCACCTGACATAATGAGATAGGCGGGGCATGTAGTATGTATGGGTGAATCTAGAAATGCATATAGAGTGTTAGTTGGAAGACCGGAGGGGAAAAGACCTCTTGGAAGGCCAAGGCGTAGGTCGGAGGATAATATTAAAATAGATTTGAGGGAGGTGGGATATGATGATAGAGACTGTATTAATCTTGCTCAGGATAGTGACCGATGGCGGGCTTATGTGAGGGCAGCGATGAATCTCTGGGTTCCTTAAAAGCCATTTGTAAGTAAGTAAGTGCCTATATTGGCCTTAATCTATTACACCCGTGTTACTATTCTATAATATCTGAATATTGTACCTATGAAGCTAAGCATAACATTATCATTACACTTTTTGTAGGCTTTTTCCACTCCGGCGGTTTGCTTCTAAACTCTTTCCTCTAGAATCTAGATAAAAAGGAGCTCACTCAGTCAGTTCTGATACTCTTTGACAGATGACCGGCTTATCGTGAAATGTGAGGCGATGAAAACGAAATAATGTCACAAATATTTTTGGTTTAAAAGTTCATTTTTGAAGTTATTATATTGTTTTTAGATTAAATTTTAATTTTTATTGTAATTTTAAGTTTTCTAGGATTGAGAGACAAGCAGGTTTGGCACTTGCAATTCATTCATACTATCCCATACTATAATGTATAATGTAATCTATATTATTAATGTAAAGCTTGGAATGTCACTTTTGTATAGTAGGTAAAATTTGCGATTGAAAAATATTCTCTTCTTCTTATCTTCTCTTTCCATCTCATTGAAAGGTGACACTCTAGTCTTGATATTAATAATGTACCTGTAAATTATTATTGTTTACATTTTCTTGTATTCGGGAGGTCAGGGGCTCAGAGACCGCCTACTCTGACTTGGGCTTTTAGTGGTTTCCAAAATCCTTCCTTGCGAATTCTGAGATTAGTACCAATTCATTACAATTGGGTATAGGTTTTGATTGAGTTTCTTCTATTATGAAAAAATATAAAAATATTTAATAGAAAAAGTTCACAATGTTTGGAAGATTTGACCTGCCTTTATATTGTTATTTATAATGAAGATGGGAAAAAATTATTGTGCAGGTCGTTACAAATCGCTATAATTATTTCAGTGACTAAAGAAATCGCCAAGTTCTTAACTATTTTCTTGTGTAAAAAATAAAGTATTTATTTAATGAGACTATTAAATCCAGGTCCCGCGCCGTGGCGTCGTGGTCAAAGGCATCCTGCCTAGGACTCACATTACGGAATGGGGGAAAAATTTTTCTCATGAAATTTCGGCCAGTGTATGGGACCGGTGCCCACCCAGCTTCGTGATGCACTTGGGGAGCTACGATAGGTAGCGAAATCCGGTTGCGAATGCCAGCTATAACGGCTGGGAGGATCATTGTGCTAACCACATGATACCTCCATTCTGGTTGGATGATCGTCCACCTCTGCTTCAGGATGTGGGCGTGAGCCATCAGCCAGCTGGTCGGTCTAGGCCTTTCACGGGCTGTAGGGCCACGGATTATTATTATTATTATTATTATTATTATTATTATTATTATTATTATTATTATTATTATTATTAAATCGAGACATTTGAGATAGGCAGGGCATGAGGCACGAATGGGCGAATCCAGAAATGCATATAGAGTGTTAGTTGGGAGTCCGGAGGCAGAAAGGCCTTTGGGAGGCCGAGACGTAGATGGGAGGATAATATTAAAATGGACTTGAGGGAGGTAGGATATGATGATAGAGATTGGATTAATCTTGCACACGATAGGGACCGATGGCGGACTTGTGCGATCGCGGCAATGAACCTGCGGGTTCCTATAAAGACATTTCTAAGTAAGTAAAATCTAGAGGTGGGCAGGGCATGTAGCACGTATGTGCGAATTCAGGAATGCATATAGAGTGTTAGCTGGGAGGCCGGAGGGAATAAGATCTTTGAGGAGGCCGAGACGTATATGGGAGAATAATATGAAAATGAATTTGAGGGAAGTGGGATATGATGGTAGAAACTGGATTAATCTTGCTCAGTATAGGGACCGATGGCATGCTTATGTGAGGGCGGCAATGAACCTTCGGGTTCCTTAAAAGCCATAAGTAAGTAAGTAAGTAAGCTCAATAAAATGTAGGCCTATATTTTACTTGAAGAAAGAATGAACATTAAAACAGCTCCCGAAAATTCATACCTTAATATTTATCGTGGCTGGACAGCAAGCTAATATCCTAAAGAAGTCTTCTAAGAGAAAAACTGAATTTCAAAGCCCAACGCACATAATACGATTATCACTTGTAGATTTCACGATACCAGTAATAGAGCTGAGGCAAATTTTGCAAGTCGCTTTATTCATTTTGTACAGGACCGTAGTATTCATTCCAGAATTACCTTTTATCACAGGCAAAGGGCGGCTTCTCCTCAGTGTTAAAGTAAACTCCCAAAAGAACAGGTACTTAATTACAGACAATCCTCCTCTAATTCACTTGGTGTCTGTATTCGATTTAAAGGGAGCGTTTGTTGCGGGATTAGAGTTAAAAGGATTTCTTCCGTTATACTCTTTGCTTTCACGCGAGGTGTAGGACATGTGTGGACTTTCGTTTCCAACTTATGCTAAAATTATATGATAAATATTTTTTGTACTCCAGTATTATAAATGGTTTTTATCATTAGTGAAAATCGTGTATAATATGCCACATTATTGTTTCAGAGCCGTAAAATATTACCATGCCATCTAAAACGTCATGACTTCTAATATGACGGCATAACTTATGCCATAAAGTTAACATTATGAAACGATTTGCCATGCTATAATATTTAATGGGGTACATCACTGTTGTCACAGCAACCTCTTTATTCATAGATCATGCATGATATCAAACTATCCACCATTACAAATCTGATGTTATTTCTTGAATAATTATTTTATAATGCAGTGGTATAAAAATAACATATGAAGCACGTTTATAAGGTTTATAATGTTATACAATTATTGCACTCGTCAAAATTAGGAAACTCGCTTCGTTTGTTCCCTAAATATTGACTCATGTCATGAATTAGTTTCATAATATACTATTGTGAGTAACGATATAAAACTATGTTACAATTGTTTTTGGGTCGGTATACTTAATGAACTAATAAGTGTAAGGACAATCTATGGAACATACTCTAGCGGACCAATTAAACATCACTCTTCTCCTCTAATTTAGGATAAATGTTATATTATTATTGATAAGTGTAATATTGTATATATTTCCGGATAGGAAACTGAATAGATATAGGCCTACATAAGGCCAGAATTGTTAAATTTAAATTACTGGAAAAGGTTGTCAAACAAATAACAACTTTCATGTGTCATTATTAAGTTGAGATCAGCCTCGGTAGCGTAGTTGGTATAGCTCTAGCCTTCTGTGCTCGAGGTTGCGGATTCGATCATGGCCCAGGTCGATGGCATTTAAGTGTGTTTAAATGCGACAGGCTCGTGTCAGTAGATTTATTGGCATGTAAAGGAACTCCTGCGAAACAAAATTCCGGCACACCGGCGACGCTGGTATAACCTCTGTAGTTGCGAGCGTCGTTAAATAAACCATATTTTTTTATTAAGTTGAGGAATTTAGGTAGCCTAAATAGGCTCTAAAATAGGCACTATTGAAATTTGTATTAATTATGTAACTATTTAAAACTTGAAATATCTCCTGATTCAGGAGTCCTGAGGGGTAGCCTATTTGTATTTGGAAGTGTCAGTTTGTTATTGATCTGAATTTTGTGAGATACAATGAAACTGTAGCTTACTGAAATTATTGAAACAACTTGCTCTCCTGCTACATTACAATTTACTACTGCGTATTTTTCAAGATTTTCTGGAGTAAATTTATGCCTCGTTTCAGTAGGATATTTCTAAATTGAGAGAATTTCCTCTCAATCTCACAGGATATGATAAGGCAATACGAGGCCATTTCCACTGGTAACAGGCCTGATATCTTGGCTGAAGAATTTCCAAAGAAAAAATAATTTACTTGTTTTACATGTTCCCAACCAGGATTTCTTTGCAGAGTCTTCCTGAATTTGGCCATATACACTGTTTAAATAGAAATGCGTTCGATGATTTCTGTTTGGGTATTTTGAGTTAACTTCGAGCAATTAAAGCGTTGGGCCGAATAACGGTCTATGTTCCATCTGCTAACTGTGCAGGAGGAACAAAAATGTCACATCGTAGACTGTTGTTCCAACCAAAGTCACTGTTGTAACTCGTTTTTTTTTTTACTTGGGGATTTAATTGAAGTGAATTTTTTATGGCAGGCAGAGTAACTATCTCATGCCCCCATGTTTTACATTGCTACCAGTGCACTTCATTAGAACCAGGTACCCAGCTTCGAAGCCGTTAGCCCTGAGAACTTACAATGTATTTATTTTCCCTTATTTTCATATTACAGGGTTGTTATCTAAGAAATTAGCAAGTGTAGAAACGCCTCTGGTACATATATTGGAAAACAATTTTTGTGATAACTGTGTAAGATTATATAGAGCATTATTCCATTAAAAAGTGGATTTTGAAAAATTGTAACGTAGACTGTTATTCGGCCCAACGTTTCGATTGATGTTATAGTGCTTTACACAAGAAAACATTAAAAAAATATCGCCATTATGTATAAAACACAACCATCTTCCCACACTGCAGGAGAAAAGAAAGAACTCATCGCGGCGTCACGGCTTCTCTCTTCATCGCAGGAATTGCCGTATGTTTGACCATGTGACCGTGGGTCTGCACATTGATTGGAAGTAGCAGAACAGTAAAGAGTACTACATCATCTGTTGTCTGTTCCGACAATCATAAGTGGCCTGTTATTCTCCGCCGACCAACGAGATATATCGAAGCAAAAAATAAAATAATAAAAAAACATAAAAATAACGTTTTAGGCACTTAAATATACACTTATCGAAAATAGGCACTAACGGTCAAAATAATCATTTATAGGCACTAACAAATGTCTTTTATTGGTCATAATATGGCCCAAAACGGATTTTTAACTCTAATCTGAATGTTTAGCAGTTACAGGAACAAATAGGCAGTTTAGAAAATATCATCAGCTTAGTCATTATGATTACAAGGGTAGCGTGGTATACTTCTGAACCAATCAGAACGTAGCATTTTCTATCAAATGCTGCTGCTACGCGTGGCGCTGCTCTGTTATAGGTTTGCTACATGCTATGCTACATGGGCTTGCTATCACATGCGTAATTTCTGTGTTACTGCTATAGGCCTAAATAATTTGTAGCGCTACAGTGAAATGTTACAAAAAAGATGTCGTTCGGATAATTATAACTCATGTAGTGAGCATAACTTTTGTAGAGGTGTAGCATTAATAATATGCGCTAGAATTGGTGCGTGTATTGATCAGTGTGTCAACGTCACGTCTTTATCTTCGTTCAGTAATGGAATATGGTGTGCATGTTGGGATCCTTACAGATTAGAACATATTAAGACACTGGAAAAGATTCAAAAACAGGCTTTCAAGCGTTGTCGTAATAATTCACCATTCAAATGGGACACACTCACGGACAGGAGAACACGAATTCGATTATACGCAATGTTCAAAACATACAGAGGTGAGCCTGCCTGGAGAGAAATAAAAAATAGGTTGCAGCCACCAAATTACTCTTCAAGGAACGACCACTCATATAAATTGAGGGAAAGAAGACAGAGGACGGACACTGGAAAGTTTTCCTTTCTCAGTCGTACTATCAGGGACTGGAATGCTTTACCTGCAGACTTACTAAAGACTTTACCAATAACCAAAGAATGTATTTAAAAATAGGCTTATGGACTTTATTAATAGACGGTAGTATATTATACACACTATTTAAAGGGTGCAATTGTAATTTTGTTATTGAAGTGTTGTATCAGTAAAGAAGTGTATTGTGTCAGTGAAGAGTGAAGTGTGTTGTGTCAGTGAAGTGTGTTGTGTAAGTGAAGTGTGTTTCTGTCAGTGAAGCTTTACAGTTTATAGTGGCAGTGCAAAGTATTTGAACAGTGAAATGTTTTTGAAGTGTTAGTGAAATCAGAATAGAATCAGTGAAATGTGTCGTACTTCCAGTGCAGTGAGTCAGTTGTCAGCGAAATGAGTGTAGTGCTGAATGGTACTTGTGCAGGTATGAAAATATGATACTCGTGGGTTTTAGTTCGAACTTAGGTTTAAGATACAAATTAGATTTCCTTTAAGAGTTATTTTAAGTGATCGTGCTTCATTTAATTTAGGATGTTTCCTGTTATTGTTATTATTATTATTATAGTATTAATTATTATTAATATTATTAATTTATTAATAATTGTCTTTATTGTTAATTGTTATTATTGAGTGTAATTAGTTACCACCGCCACCGAGTATATACCTATTTGCAGTGTGAATAAATACATAGGCTACATACATCTACCAAAACTACGCAAAGCTGTCAGGTCCATAGTTACAACACCTCGGGTATGTTGTATATTTTGAAGGTTCAACAGTTTTGTGCGTTGCTTAGATATATGGTGAATAATAGAGAAACAAACTTATTTCCGATTCCACACAAAAATCCATTGTTTTTATTTGTTCCAAAACTAATTTTTCACCGGTATCATTCCCTGTTGTGTTTACTGCTGGATACTGAATATCAACAAAATATGCTAATAGTATAATTGAGCAGAAATTTCTGTATAAAAACAGACGGACGGCACACCGAAAATAACTTTATATCAATACAGTATATTTCCGTAAAAATCTGTCCTAAATAAATTTTTGTAATCTAACAATATTTACTCTCTTTATAGTTTGCATAATGAAGAAGTAAATGTTTGTACTCTATAACCCAGTATCTGAAAAAGAGTGACCGATGGAAGTTCCACTCCAGTCCAACCTGCATGGAAAACAGCAGTGACAGAGCTGTCAAGACAGACACACCCGAGTGATGGGGGAGAAAGTGGAGGGCGACCAGGAAATGAAAGGAACTGCATTCTGAGAGATTTAAGTGCTAATCTTGAGCAGTATGAAAGTTTATTTCTTAATTATATGAAATTTCATTTCATAAATTACCAGACAAAATGTTAAGTTTAATTCTTAAAGCAGAGAACGTATCAGTGTAATAAATTCAATTTTAATTTTAGCCAAGGAAACGAGCAAATAAACAAAGCATGAAAGAAAGGAGTTAAAGACGACATAGAGGAAAGACGAAAAGGAAGAACAAAATAAATGGAAAGGTAAATGAAAGATTTAAAAATGATAAATAATTTAAAACGAATGGAATAAATAAAGAAAAAAATGATAATGTGAAGGAAGAATGGCTACGAAGAGTGAAAATAGATAAAGAAACTGTAACAGAAACACAGAGTAAAATAAATCAGAAAAAAGAACCGATAAATTTATCAATCAATCAATGGAACGAAGACAGAGAAAAGCACACAAAGAAACTTATCAAATCAGAAAGAAATGGAAGATAAAAAGGAAAGCAGAAAGGAAACAAAACACAGAGATAAAGTTAGTGAACTAGACAGTAAATAAACAAATATGCAATGAAAAGAAAATTTAAAAAAATCCATTTAATTGGAATAAAAAATCGAATAGTAGGTCTATACAGAGTGTTCATTAAGTATGGAATATTACTCATAACTTTTTAAATTTTAATTTAAAAAAACAAAAAGTGTTATACAAAAGCTGTTGGCGATAAACCAAACAATAATATAGATATGATACTAATGAATAATTTCAAGGGAAAAACTGGCTGAGGGCGCCAATGTTCTATTGACTGAGCTACCTAGGAACACTAGCGGAACCCGGCTCTATTACTTATTCATCTTATTTCCACATACCTTAAGTGGGTTGACAAGACGTCACAGACCTAACATTGAGTGCACACTTTCTGTGTGACTGAATTTGCGGTTTCCTGTTAATGAAGAGTAACGTTTATTTTGTAAATTTGGCTTTCAGGTATAATACCTGAAATCCAGATTTGCTTATGATACCAATATTCGTAAAAAAATAGTTATTCAGGCATACAGGATGTGACAGTAAACTTTGTTTTTTAATGGCATCCTATTTTAAGATTTATATATTCTGAATCTGTAGGATATTTTACGTATGAATGTATAGAACTATTATTGAACTTGTTTCGTGGACTTCAAACTTGACACAAATAAGTATGTAAAGATTTTCAACTCAAGAATGGAAACTGTTCATTGTTGAGGAATGTTAATGTTTTGTTAAATTTCATGGCCTACTCTTCATGATTGTACATGATTGTAGATATGAGATGTAAGAGATCAATCATGTACAGTAACTTTGAGAAAGGCAATGGACTGTTTTCGAGATAAACTGCGACATTGTTTGGCTGTGAATGATTCTCATTTTGAGCATCTGTTGTAAAGTTTAGTTAGTGCTAGTGTTTTGTTTAGTTTATGCCCTACTCAACATGATTTTACATACAAAATACAAAATAGTATATTCCAAATAATATTAGTCACCTTTGAGTTTCAATGACGATTACAGAGATCTACCAATGCTGGTTGTTCCCCTATTCAGAATATGGATAAATTAAATAATAATAATAATAATAATAATAATAATAACAATAATAATAATAATAATAATAATAATAATAATAATAATAATAATAATGTGCATTTAGGACGTATGGGCGAATCCAGAAATGCATATAGAGTGTTAGTTGGAATGCCGGAGGGAAAAAGACCTTTGGGGAGGCCGAGACGTAGATGGGACGATAATATAAGTGGTTTTGAGAGAGGTGGGTTATGATGATAGAGGCTGGATTAATCTTGCACAGGATAAGTACCGATGGCGGGCTTATGTGGGGGCGGCAATGAGCCTGCGGGTTCCTTTAAAGGCCATTTGTAAATAAGTAAGTAATATATTTAAACATATTTTTATACCATGCATCACTCAGAGAAATATTCTTCAATAGCACAAAAAATTGTATATGGGCTTCTTTGTTGCCTGTACATTATTTGAAATACATGTTTTTGGAACATTCCAATAGAAACTGTAGAAATGTTATTATCTGTTTTAGGTTTTCACCAGTAGTCTATTTTTGATAGAAATGTTAGTTGAGTTAGTTTCTGTATTAGGATTGAATATTAAAATGTGTGCGGAAAGTTTTCGACTGACCCTTATGCTTGTTTGGGAATAAAAGCATCTCCTTCTTATATGACGTAGCCAGCCACAAGGACACTTTATTAGAATTTCAGTATCGCACGTCTCTGGTTTCCTTTGACGAAAGTGAAAGGGAATCTGGAACTTTAGCCTCCGAATTTACGGTTTTTATATTACGATGTTAAAAGCCAGGCTTCATAAAGGAGAAAGAGCCTTGCTTTTACTTTACTCCCTTCCATCTTGAATTTGGTTCGACTTTTTTATAACAAGGAAAACGTTGTCTGAATTTATACAGGATAAATAGGATTTCAACTCTATCAACAATCTTCTTGACCTTATATGAAATCGATAAAACGGGCGTGACATCATGGAGTTCACTTTGTTTACTATTGTGACAAAGAAAAAAAGTTCCCAGCAATACGAGTAGATTGTGTAACTGCACATAGAATCACAATAGGAGTGGCTAACACAAGAAATTATTTTTTTCATTCTAATGATTCAAACTCCTCAAGCGGCAGCATGCAAGGTGCTAGGGTTCTAATCCCAGCAGAGATGAGAAGATTTATCTTCTAGTCATAACTCTCTTGTGCATCTCTTGTCTGTGTTTATCCTTGTTGTCTCAAGCGTTGTCTTTACGTCTTGTGAACTAACAGTAAAGGACTTTGAAGTGGAGGGTATTGATTCAAAATGTTCACAAGAATGCAGATGGAACCAAAATTTTCTCCACAACAAAAGATTTTGGACGGCCACACATTCTCCACAGACAAAATATTTTGGATTTTGGACGGCCAAATGTATAATTTAAATTATTGTGAAAAGTCGGATACCAAAATTTTGGTTGTAAAGAACACAGCTCTTGAAAAACTTGTAAAAATGTAAAGAAAGAAAATTCTTCATAAATGAAAGACAAACAACTAGGATTACTAGATTGTTTTTTTCATGTTATGGAATTTCCTTATAATCGATGTTTAGATGTAGGGTAATTTGTTATTTTTGTCTGGAATAAAATTTGTACAGATATATTTGTTTATTTCAATGTCTGTTCATTTAGTAAATCTGTATATTTCTAATGAAACAAAATTTAATTCAGTATAACAAGAAAGAGTCCCGCGCCGTGGCGTCGCGGTCTAAGGCATCCTGCCTAGGACTCACGTTACGGAATGCGCTCTGGTTCGAGTCCTCGTGGGAGAAGAAATTTTCTCATGAAATTTCGGTCAGTGTATGGGACCGGTGCCCACCCAGCATAGTGATGTACTTGGGGAGCTACGTTAGGTATCGAAATCCGGTTGCGAATGCCAGCTATAACGGCTGGGGGGATCATCGTGCTAACCACACGATACCTCCATTCTGGTTGGATGATCGTCCACCTCTGCTTCGGCATGTGGGCGTGAGGCCAGCAGCCGGCTGGTCGGTCTAGGCCCTTCACGGGCTGTAGCGTCACGAATAGCAAGAAAGAGCTAAAATAAAGCAACGTGCCGAGTAAAGCTTTTAAATAAGTCTTAATTATTCTGTACCCAACAAGCACACAATCATTAAAACTTGATGCTATATGCAGTTTGCCTATGTGTAGTTATAACCTAAAACTTCTTAGTAAAATGCACCCAGAAATGAATATATAAAATATAACCTTCCCCTCTAAAATTTGATTGTCTAGACTTAGGCTGTTGTTTAATGTGGGATCTCAATTGACTGTATGTTATACCTTTATCGCTGTTTACGGGCATATTATGCCAGAAAAACAATGGTGGATGTTTCCGTACCATATCACGAAATTAACTATGCAATTATAGGACAGAGAGTAAGTTATTCTTCTGTTACATCTTGTTAGCTACGGACATTTATTTGCAAATTTTCTCGTCTCAAACCTCATTTAATTACAGTTCATTGGTACTGCATATATTCAGCTAGATAGCTGAATGAGTAAATTCTGAAAAAAAAAAAAAAAAACAAGTTTTACAAAAGTTTTTCGTGCTATTAGTAGACAAACTGCTTGTTGAATATTCATAATTACATGACCAGCTGTTTCACCACAAACAGTCTGCCTTCGATTAGCATTTCGGATCCAAACTTTTCTTTCTCGCTTGGCTGAATAACCAAAGTTGAAAGAGCTTTTAAAACATATCTAAACGAGGAAATGTATCCCAAATCTGACTTTATAAAATGTCCACCGAAACATACACAGGCATTAAAGAGTACAACAAATTCTACTTTACCATAGCAAATTGAAGAAAAAAAGAATAAATCTCCTGTAAAACAGAATCACCGCTGGACGACATGTTTGAAAAGCAAAGGGAAACAAGAACAAATTAATCCGATAGTTACGCCCACCCAATCAGCGAAATATCTACCACCTATTACAATAAAAAGTCGCAAACAGATCCAGCGAATCGAATGGCCACTACTTCGGAAATGGGATTTGTGTTCAAAAAGAGGAACAGAAAACATGGAATAACTATTAGCTTTGAAATTATTTCATTCGTGGTAACATTCGTTTGAGCAGATGCTAGCAAATGGCTGCGTGTTTCACCTCGTAGCACATCTCACTGAGTTGCAAATACTACATTAACAGTTCGGGTAATGTATAGACAAGGCCTCTGACACAGGTAGGCATAAGTTATTGCTTCTCGAGTAAAATGTGGCACTCCTTAACACAAACACAGGATATTCGGAGTTGATACTTGGCAGTAAAGCAATAAGGAGTAATACTGGAATGACAATGGTACAGGATATCTAAGTAAACTGAGAAAATCTACTACAATAACCGAGTCTCCAGGACAGGACTTTAAGAATATCCTCGGAATCGAAGTTTGGTACTCTTTCTTAAGACATCGGCTAGCAGACAGAGTTAAGGTAGAATCTGTGAATGAGCAATGGAAATAATGTTCGTCGACAAATTATTCTACTATTACAATGGAGGATTAAAACGTTTTTAACATGACGTAAGTGTTTTCAGTCCTAAAATACAACCATGCAAAGTGGCATCAGTCCAGAAAGAGAAAATTCAGAGCCATATACTAAATGTATTTAGAGTGCTCCAAATAACGTGGCGTCATTCAATTTCTTATGAAAGAAAATTTATCAATCTGTAACATGATAGCTATGCTATGCCTGTTATTTAAACAGGACGTTTGCAAGAAAACAGGTTTCGCCTCAAAGTAGCAAGCTGCCTCGCTCGCGCAGGCGCATAGAGCACATCTCCCCCACCCCTGTCCGCCTACTGCTGTGTACTGTGGACTAGAACGGTACAGGTCAGTTCTAATAAAAGTTGCGAAGGCTGTATTCTGTGTAAGAACATGTCTATATGTGGCTGTCGTTTGTGATAGAAGTATTGCTTCTATTATGACGAGTAGTACATTATTGGGCAAATTTCTTCTTAGTCAAACTTGCGAGGTAATATATAATGTGATGGAATTCGTGAAAAAAGAAAGGGAAGCCGGGATATTTCTCATGGATGTTATGAAGGTGCGGCAAAGAGTGACAACAACAATAGGAGTTTCTAAGATGACGTTGACTAGAATTACTGGAAACAACACTACATTCAAAATGGATGACGACATAGCACTGACAAGAAAAAAAATTTAATGAAATTACGAAAGAATCTTGGAAGAAGAAGTGTGAAAAATTCATGAAATATGAAGAGGAATATGTGAATCAAATTCTTCTAACAGAAGAAGCTGTGGACAATTGCATTATTCATTTAGGGGAGGAGTCTGGAGAATAAGAATAAGAAGAAGAAGGAGAAAAAGAAGTAAGCAGCGATTCAGATGGAGATTTATCGGTAGTAAAGGAAATCCCTTTGGAATGACTAAATAGAAACTCAATTGTCTCTTCCTTTAATTGGTTGTTCATATTGTGCAGATAAATGATCTGTTTTCCTCCATTTACAGTGAAAAATTAAAATTTAATGACAACACTATAATCTACACTTTGGGCACATGTAAATAGAAGAATGATGGAACATTTAGAATTTTAGATCTATCATATATTATACTAATGAGTATACCTTTGCAATTAGAAAAGAAATATTTAGCACCAATAATATTAAACGAATTATTTTGTATTAAAATACTGCTCGATATATTATAGGGAAGATGCACCTTGAATACATTGTCAAAAGGTCAACTTTTCAGATAATGTGACTATACATAGGTATCGGGGCGTAGGTGGGCCCCCTTCGTTCGCTGTACTACCTCTCCTCTCCGGACAGCTTCCTAGCTTGAGTTATCTGGTCTTTCTTCTACTGTTATATAACCAAAGAGTTTGTCGAGGAGATAGTGTGTATGTACATTTCCCATAGGTCGAGCGTGAGAACTTTCGTGTTGCGTGGTATGGACAGGTAACACAGGATGAAGGAACCTCAAGGATAGAAGATTAATATACAGCTAACTTTCAATCAGCGCAGTATAGTTTCGTTCGCAGCATAGTGCACATTAAAACAGCGAATCTTCATTTATAATAATTTTATTGCAAGGCGACATTTCGAAAAGAAAAAGAACCAAGATATGACGGATAAGAAACGAACATGATTGGAAAATGTACAAAATTCAGTCAATAAATAATTGAATAACAAGCAGAAGACAAGAATAAAATATCCATGTGTCAAGAAGGAGTGAAATAAGCTTATCAAAAGTTGTACTAGATTAATAATAATAATAATAATAATAATAATAATAATAATAATAATAATAATAATAATAATAATAATAATAATAATTTATTTTAGCTGGCAGAGTTAAGGCCGTAGGGCCTTCTCTTCCACTCAACCAGCAAAAAGTATACATACATATCTATAAACTTACACGCTACAAAGAATTCAAGAATTTGATTTAGATAAGAGTTACATGTATATAAGAGTTAATTATGAATTAAACAGCAAAATACTATGAATTATTAATTAAATAATGAAATACAAACTGTGTAGCAGAATTAAGCTAAAATACATAGAATTATAATATATTTCAAATAATGTTTAGATAAAAGAAAGAGATTATTATGAGACAATTTTGAAAATAAGCAATATCAAGGATGATGTCTAAAGGAAGAAGTAACAATGTAGTCAGTGATAGTTTAAGTCAGTATGATTGGAGTGAATTCCTAAGGTGGTTATCCTTTAAGCTGTTTTTAAAAATGTTTATTGTCTTGCAGCCCCTAATACTTTGTGAAAAGGAGTTCCATTGTCGCGAGGTGGATACAGTAAAAGATGATGATTAACAAGATGTTCTATGAAGAGGTATATTTAGCGTGCCACAGATAAGTGATCTGGTATTTATGTCGTAGTCAGAGTATAGGTAAGAGAAACGAGACGATAGGTAATTTGGTGTTGAAGTGTGCAGAATTCGAAAGAGTAAAGGCAAAGAGTGTACAGTTCTATGTTCTTTAAGTCGGAGCCACGAAAGACTTGCTAAGGACGGTGATATGTTATCATATCGTCGGAAGTTGCACGCGTATCTGATGCACATATTCTGAACTCGCTGTGACTTGACTGACAGTTCAGAACTTAGGTCACTTAACAGAACATCACAATAATTAAAGTCCGGCATTACTAGGGTTTGTACTAGAGTAAGTTTTAGTGGCTGGGGCAAGAAGTTTCTTATGCGATTCAAACAGTGAATAGGGGAACAGATTTTTTTATCGTTTCTTTGAAAATTCCAATTTAGATTATTATCGAGAAAGAAGCCAAGATTTGTTACGACAGATGAATAAGGAATTAGTATATTCCAATTGACAAAAGATCCCAGAAAACTACGAAGAAGATGGAACAATTCACTTCCTAACAGGCTAGAAGCGTAGTATTAAGAGAAGAAGAAAAAGCACAAAAATAAAAACTATTTGTCTGGAGCCAGATCTGGATTCTCAAACTTTAAGACAATGGAAAACATGGCAGACGACTTATGTACTATTGTGGAGATTTCACATCTAACCACCTAGCCTCGATGTTTATCTTCCCATTTTGTCACCTTATTCTTTTCTTTCTTTCATTTTCCGTATTATCCCTTCTTTGGCTTTTCTTGCTCCGTTCTCCTCTTATATTCTCTTCTTTCTTTACTTCTTCTCTTCCGTCTTCTCTCTTCCTCGTGTAATCCTGAATTTCGTTATCTTCTCACGCTTTCTTCTCTCTTCATCTCTTCTATTTTTTTCTCTCTTTTGCATTATCCTCATTTTGCCTTTTCTTACTGTATTTTCCTCTCATATTCTCTTCTTTCTCCACTATTCTTCTCTTTTCTCTTCCTCGTCTATTCCCGAATTTTGTTATTTTGTCTCGCTTTCTTCTCTTTTCCTCTCACTTCCGCATTATCCATTTTTTCACCTTATACTCTGTTCTCCTCTCATAATCTCTTTTTCCTTTACTTTTTCTTCTCTTCCATCTTCTCTTTCACTCGCCTAATCTCGAATTTCTTTATCTTGTTTCGCTTTCTTCTTTCTTTCGATAATTTTCTTACTCCTATCTACACTTTTATTTGTTTTTCCATTTCTCTTACTTGTTTTATATTGTATATATTTATAGGTATTCATTAATTTTATCACTTTTACACAAATGTTGAAATTCAAAGAAACGATTAGAAAGGTTCTGGCATGGAGTTTGAAGTTGCCTTATGTCACAGAGCACCGCTGATTGATATAACACGTGCACACTTAAGCCTACTGCTAAACGCACTAAAACTCATCCCCATAATCGCATTAATTAGAGCAGAGGATCCGATTTGAATGTGATCACGCGCTTTGAGGACTGTCGTCTACGCGTTCAAAGTAGAAATGCAGACAAAATATTATGTTACTTGTTAAAGCAGCTCCATCACTCTTTCCTGGAACACTCGCACAGAACTTCGGCATATAAATTTAAACTCCTTTAAATTTTATTCACTGACTTTCACCCCTAATGAAACTCGGTCTTAGAAGGAAACATAACAGTGTTTTACTGGTAGCACCACAGTCTCGTCACGTCTACTTTAACAAAACTCATTAACACCTTCTGCAGTGTTAATTATTTGGTGCAAATATTTCTTTGTTTGTACAATCTCCGCACCTGGCCTCTGCTCGATTCTCGACATCCGACCCCTTGCTTCACTCCAAACCAATGTTAAAATATTCCACTCATGATACGTCTCTTTGAGCTAGATATTACAATTTCTGGAGATTCTAATCGTTCCTCATTATTTTATTCATTTTAGGAATATAGATTACGAACAAAATGTATGCTATTTTATTGGTAACTTATAAGTCATTCGTTTTCTCGTGAACCCAAATTTATGCGTGTGTTGTAGTTTATGGTAAGAGCCTTACGGTGTGAGCGTATGTGAGCTAGCTGCAAGTGGAAGCGTAGCTATGGAGGGAAGCTTCTCAGTCCACTTTCTGCTTCCCCTCATGTGCAGGTAGGTTCCACGAGATAACGAATAACCTATATAAAAACTATGAGGAAAGACAATAAAAACTGCACAAAGTATTCCTCGTGATCAGCGACAGAGTAACATTAATTGAACACAAAACTAAGTTACAAATTACACTGTCAAGGATTGAAACTCGCCAAATTCTGTGGTTAAAATACATGGAAAAAGTTCATGATTATAACGCACTCTCAGTAAAATACTATTGTAATTCGCAAATTGTGATTTGTAAAGATATAGGCTACCATTTCCTAGTGAAATACTACTCTAAATAATTATTAATAAATAGATGCCAAAACCTTTGATAATTTACCACTGTATTACTAGAATTCCATACTTCCAGCTGCTAAAATATCTTTGGAAATAATTTTCGTATGTAATAATTATATGATCTTCGGCATACGACAGTATTTTATTGGGAGTGTGATAAGAATTCCTAGGAGCAGTACACACAAGAGACGGTCGCTTGGAACATGAATTGAGGAACACCATTATCTTTCACGAATTTATACCTTTATTGGTATGTTTCAGTCTCCAGTAGAAACTCGTCTTCTAAACTTTTCAATGGTGTAGTCATTCTACTTTCTCATTTTCTCAATTTCTTATTTCCTCTTTCCACATTTCCTTAATTATTTATATATTTTTAATATTTTTATAGTATACTTACTTAATTATCTGTCTGTCTGTCTGTCTGTCTGTCTGTCTGTCTGTCTGTCTGTCTGTCTGTCTGTCTGTCTGTCTGTCTGTCTGTCTGTCTGTCTGTCTGTCTGTCTGTCTATCTATCTATCTATCTATCTATCTATCTATCTATCTATCTATCTATCTATCTATCTATCTATCTATCTATCTATCTATCTATCTATCTATCTATCTATCTATCTATCTATCTATCTATCTATCTATCTATCTATCTATCTATCTATCTATCTATCTATCTATCTATCTATCTATCTATCTATCTATCTATCTATCTATCTATCTATCTATCTATCTATCTATCTATCTATCTATCTATCTATCTATCTATCTATCTATCTATCTATCTATCTATCTATCTATCTATCTATCTATCTATCTATCTATCTATCTATCTATCTATCTATCTATCTATCTATCTATCTATCTATCTATCTATCTATCTATCTATCTATCTATCTATCTATCTATCTATCTATCTATCTATCTATCTATCTATCTATCTATCTATCTATCTATCTATCTATCTATCTATCTATCTATCTATCTATCTATCTATCTATCTATCTATCTATCTATCTATCTATCTATCTATCTATCTATCTATCTATCTATCTATCTATCTATCTATCTATTTACTTATTTATTTATTTATTTATTTATTTATTTATTTATTTATCTACGCTATCACTTGCTGCTAGCCAACATGTGGCAACTATATAGATAACCGTGGATCAGACTGGAACTAGTAAAAGCTGGATGATAACTTATTTACCACAAGACAGATGAAGAGAGGTTCACAGGAATTCATTTCTCAGAAATATAAAAACTTTCGACAGATCTTCAAAGTATGCAATCCATGTTTAAAGCGTCCATTCTTAGCACAGTAACTATAAACATTAATCGCGCTGCATATACTGAATATTTCAGTTATCATGTTCTATAATTGTTGATCAGTGAGAAGTTACTGTTTGATATTAATATCATTTTTGCTTCGGAAACTTTTGTACTACTCCACAATACTTTCGGAGTGAACACTCTGAATATCCTCAAACGGTATCGGTTCTTTTTTATTCCACACATTACCCATCCGCTTACTTAATATATTGTATCTCGTCTGTGATAAATCAGGCCTCATTTATATTAAAAAACACAGAGTTCAAACGTTCAGGACCGGTCACAGAATGGTTTGGCAGCCGAGTGAACCTGTCACGAGGATCAAAGTCAAGCGTGACAAGAGTTTAGTTTTTGTTCAGTTATGCCACATCCTTTGATCTTTCAATTGCCAGAGTTCTGGTTGATGATAGAATATATTAATGGACACGAAAAAGAGAATGTTGCCTCAAATTACAGTGTTGGTGTAGGCCTAGTCTTCGTCATTCAACGGTCGTGAACTGTCGTGGGAAATATTTCCGACAAAAGTCAATAAGAGTCTTCCAAAATATTATATATGTCGTAGGCCTAACAAATCCGTTCTACTTTATGCTGTTTCCAGATTAATCCATATTTTATCGCCATATGGAATTGGATTGCTACAAAAAATCGGCGAAAGATACCTAGAGAAGAATGAAGAAGTGTATACAGTATTTGTGGACATAGAAAAGGCGTTGGACAGAGTGGATTGGAATAAACCAAAGGGGATCCTAAAGAATTGATTCGGATTGGAAAGAGGGGAGGCTGATCAGTAATCTTTATATGAAACAAAGTCAAAAGTCAGGATAGGAGAAGAAATGTCAAAAGGAAGCGAAATAGGGAGAGGAGTACATCCAGGATGCCCTTTATCACCTACAGTGTTCAAAATCTACTTGGAGGATTTAGTGAAGAATATTTTCAGAACATAGGAGGAGTGACAGTAGGAGGAAGAAGACTGAAGTGCATAAGATTTGTTGATGATATGGCGTTGTTAGCAGAAGAGGAAATGATAATAAAGGTATGCTACTGGAGTTAAATGACAGCTGTGAGCATAAGGGATGAAGATGAATGCAAATAAGACGAATACCATGGGTCATAGGAAGAAAAGTAAAGAAGGTAAGCTTGTGAATTCTAAATGAGGCAGTAGAGCAAGTGAACAGGTTCAAATACTCAGGGTGTACTATAAGTAGTAACATGAGTTGCTGCCAGGAACTCAAAAGGAGAATAGCAGTGGCAAAGGAAGCTTTTAATAGAAATAGGAGCGTCTTCTGCAGATCTCTGGAAGAAGGACTAAGGAAGATAATAGTGAGTGCTTTGTGTGGAGTGTGAAATTGTATAGGCAGAAACATCAACATTACGACGAAGTGAAGAGAAGCGACTAGAAGCACTTGAAATGTGAAAATGGTGAATGGAGCGTGGGAAATAGACAGACAGAATAAGAAACGAAGCTGTGTTGGAAAGAGTAGGTGAAGGAAGAAAAATTCTGAACTGATCAGGAAGAGAAAAAGGAATTGGCTGAGTCATTAGCTGAGAAGAAACTGCCTACTGAAGGATGCACTGGAAGGAATGGTGAACGGAAGAAGAGTTCAGAGCAGAAGAAGATATCAGGTGATAGATGTGATTAAGATATGTGGATCATATGAGGAGACAAAGAGGAAGAAAAAAAGTAAGAAATATTAGACAAAACTGGGTTTGCAGTGAAAGACCTGTCCTTGGACAGATCACTATTATTGAATACAAGTCTTACTTTTATATTTTTACTGAATACAGAATTAATAAACACTAGCATTCTAGCGAAAGGCTAGAGAGTGACAATGAAAACTTGCTTTCTATTATTGATGTCCTGGTAAATGCAGCGCGTCTGATCCATCTAGATCGGGAAATATGTCTGCCTCTTATCCGATAGGTATCCACGCGTCTGTCGGTAGAAAGGGATGGTCGCGTTCCACAGTGGCATTGTTCATTTTACTGTGATTCAGTACAGGGCACCCGTTCTATCAGATGTGCGGCAATGGTAAAGATGCATTCATTAAGGGAATGTTTTTACATATTATGGAACATGTACCTAGATATAGAATAATAATGTGGCACAACCAGGCGAAAATTCGGACGTAAATATCCTTTTCTAACATGTCAGTACCCTCTATATGTACAATATTTAGTTTATTTGATACAGTCGTTGAAACAGGTACTTTAAATGGAAAAAAGAAAACAATGACGCCTTGTTCTGATGAACAAAAATATGGATGAAATTAGAGCAGTGGCCTTAGAGCGTGAACCTTGTAAGTCTCTAAGTTGGAGTGTGTTGGTGGAATGACAGAGGGATACGGGAGTACCCTAAGAAGTTCCATCTGCAATGTCTGCTTTATCCACCACAAATTTCCTCAAGACCTGGACGGAGATCGAACCTAGGGCGCCTACATGGAGGACTAGCGCGCTAGTACTTGAGCTACAGACGCGGCTGAGTACGGGTTATAACTCGTTAACTGGAAGTTTCCAGATCTTGATTCCTATTGTCAAATGCCATATTAATCCTCACCAGCCCTATGAATTTATAGTATAGTAGAGGAAATTCTCTATCATTCATTCATTCATAGTTTTCTGTCCAAGAGCATGTCTTTCACTGCAAATCCATCAATCTTCAACCTTTCCTATGTTCTGTCTTCCTCTTAGCCTTCGCATATGAGCCATTTACAACATAGATGTCCAATTGTAAATCGTACGAGGTAACCCTTGGCGTAAGCAACCCGTAGCGCATATTCTTTAAGGTTGTTTTTCCTATTTTATATGGAAAATTATTGACCTTAAGAGAGCATGCTTGTCGTGCAAAATCTCATTATTCTATAGGCGTTTGGGCACCAATGATATACAATATCTTAGTGTCGTTCATCATCTGATATCTTCTTCTGGACCAAACATGTTTTCCTGTTCACCATTCCTTCCAGTGCATCCTCCATAGGCAGTTTCTTCTCAGCTAGTGACCCAGCCAATTCATTTTCCTCTTCCCGATCAGTTTCAGCATTAATCTTTCTTCACCCACTCTTTCCAACTTCATTTCTTAATCTATCCGTCCATCTCACACGCTTTATTCTTCTCTATATTCACATTTCAAATAATTTCAAACCTAGGAGCTTCTCTTCACTTCGTCGTAATGTGCATGTTTCTACCGCATAAAATGCCACACTCCACATAAAGCACTTCACTAGTCTCTTCCTTAGTTATTTTCCTACAGCTTCGTAGAAGGTGGTCTCTTTATGCATAATATCTCAATATATTAAATGGAGAAGTAATGTAAGTCTAATTAGAGTGGCTTGAAATGAACATTCTCTCAATAATATCTGATTTACTAGATTTGAAAAATTAGAAAATGACTACATAAGGACAATTTTCCCGTAAGAAGAGAATTAAGGAAACTGAAAACGAAAGATCGTGTTTACAAGTATAATAATTACGATTTTCTAGAGAATTACTGAAATGCAAGGCAATAAATCACAAAAAATAAACATCATAAAAATCGTGAGTATCAGACTAGACAAGAGACTTTATTTGAATAAACTGAAAGAAAATTTTAGAGGAAAGAAAATGAGATGACAGAAGATAGGTCGAAATAGAAGGAAGAAAGTAAGAAAATGATTATAAAAGTAAAAAGATAGTTGAAAATAACAAAAAACCAGATTTATTTAATTGCAATGATAAAATTCAGGGATATGGTATAATGTAACAAAGGAATTAGAGAGATTATGATGATTATGAGATCAAAACAATAAGTAGAAAAGACTTCCCCCTCCTTTATCCCAGCGACCTGTCACATGAACCTCTACGCTACACAGCTGGTGTTAAAACTGTACACAAATTTACATTAGGTTAGAAAATCAATATGTTCCATTATCCCACCGTTTTCGAGGCTAACTCCCCCGCTGATTGTATAGTGATATTAATTCCTGTAGGAGGCGTAATTATTAAACAAAACGTGTGGGTGTGTTTCCATTGTTATAGTTTCACAACGTATGTCGATACAAAACATTTGCCAACTAAAATTAAAACGAACGTAAGCTGTCCTTTCACATTGTGGTCACATTCAAACAAGTCTGCAGATATCAAAGGAGAAAGTCGCAGTTTTCGTGAACGTTCGTAATATCCGAGAGAAAAATATTAAGTTTTATAATGATTTGTAATTAATAAAAAGATGTTTGCTATTTTCATTTTCAAAAGGCACAAAAGCTTTCCTTCCTCCTTAAATGACATCCCTTGAATAGTCCACACCTGTGGAGTAACGGTCAGCGCGACTGGCCGCGAAGCCAGGTGGCCCGGGTTAGAATCCCGGTCCGGGCAAGTTACTTGGTTGAGGTTTTTTCCGGGGTTTTCGGTAACTTCCGGTGCTGAACTCTGGACTCATTTTACCGGGATTATCATCTTCATTTCATTCAGATGCTAAATAACCTAGATGTTGATACAGCGTCGTAAAATAACCCAATAAAAATAAATAAATAAATAAACAATCCCTTGAATAACGTCTAATTTGCAGAACGTTTTAAAGTAAAATTATACTTTTAACATTACTGGCTAAACTACAAAACAAGGTCCACATCTGTGGATTAACGGCTAGCGCGTCTGACCGCGAAACCAGGTGGTCCGGTTTCGAATCCTGGTCGGGACGAGCTACCTGGTTGAGGTTTTTTTGGAGTTTTCCCTCAACCTATTACGAGCAAACGCTGGGTAACTATCGGTGCTGGACCCAGGACTTATTTCACCGGCATTATCACTTTCACTTCATTCAGATGCTAAATAATCTGAGATGTCGATAGAGTGTCATAAAATAACCCACTAACAAAAGAAGAACTAGCCAACAGGTACTTCTATTCGTACTCCGCTTATACACTTTCAACTGTTTTCAGCTGTTTCTTAAGGATAGCTTAGCGTGACATTACGAAAGTGTCACGCTAGTGCACACTGGAATAATTTACGTCATGTTTCGTTACCTTACGTTCTATTCTATTCTGCAGCGTGAGTCAAAAATCTTCATACAAATGGGGATAACGGCGACATGTTTATTTTGCTTTTTCAGTAGACCTAGGTGAACCAATTAAAAGGAATTCCACTAACGAAGGAAGAACGGATTGACATCATTCTGCTAGCTGGGAGTGGCACCATGGGCATGTAGCGCGTACGTTCAATGAAACACATAGGATGCTGAAAACCCATGACACCGTGGCGAAAATCATCCGGAAATTCACGAGGACAGGTTCCGTTGCCGACGAAGGCAGCTCTGCAAGAGCAAAGACAGCAACAGATGAAGCTACGTCAACGATGGAGCTGGCAGCGATGACTAAGAGTCAGACAAAGGGAACCCGACGCTTCTTTGCAGAAGTGGAAAACAGCCAAAGCAGTGTCATGCGCATTTTGCAGGCTGAGAAGTGGCACCCATACAAGATTGCAGCATCTGACTGAGGACGATTCTGATTGCAGTGGGCACTGAACATGAACTAGAATGTTCCTGATTTCCTTAGTTCCATCATTGTTTCAGATGAGGCAAACTTTTATCTTACTTATGAAATGATCAGGCAAAATATGAGGTACTGGACTTATAGCAATCCACATTGGTTATCGGACTCCAAACGTTAAAGTACGGAAAAATTAATGGTGTGGTGCGGGATTTGGGGTAATAGGATTGCTGGTCCTTTTTTCATTGCGGGAAATCTCAACGAGAATGTTTATATCGACATATTGAAAAATGACTTCCTGGAGAGAGTGGGGACTTCCCTGTATTCTTCCAGCAAGACGGGGCACCTCCGCACACGGCAATGAAGTGCGCCGATGGCTGGAACAGCAGTTTCCTGAGCATTGGATCGGTCGACGTGACCCGGTGAAGTGGCCATCCAGGTCACCAGACTTCACTCCTATGTATTTTCACCTTTGAGGCCACCTAAAATCGAATTTATACCAGAAGAAAATCCGTAATGTGAACCATCTTAAAAGGAGAATCACATTAGCTTGCAAACAAGTAACGGGAGAAACATTGTCACGCCTATCACTTTGTTTGGATATGGAAGAGAGACATGTGGACATATCCTGTAACTGTAGCATAATATAATCACCATTTGTATGGAGACTTTTGACTCATTCTGTATTCTATTATTTCCCCATTAGGGAAGGGCACGGACTGGGACTGTTTTCGCACGCAGGCCGCTCGAGTGGGTCCATTGTACTATCCGGGATGGAATGCTGTGCATGCCCTAAGGCCCCCCCCTCTGAACTCCCTTACAGCCTACATAATTCCTTTACCATTCTGCTTAGGCCACACTGCGGTCCCTCAACCCCGGTCTCACGAGTTACCATGAGCTCGGTGGAGAGCCCACTGTGATAGCGCTATCACCAACAACGATGACCACATATTCACGGGTTTCAATTCCGGCGGCATTCCGCAACTTACTCTATTTTTTTAGTTTAGTTGGTCATTCAACGACGCTGTATCAAATACTAGGTTATTTAGCGTCGATGAGATTGGTGACAGCGAGATGATATTTGGCGAGATGAGGCAGAGGATTCGCCATAAATTACTTTGCATTCACATTACAGTTGAGGAAAACTTCGAAAAAAAAACCCAACCAGGTAATCAGCCCAAGCGGGGATCGAACCCGCGCCCGAATGCAACTTCAGAACGGCAGGCAACCGCTTAACCGACTGAGCCACTCCGTTGGCTAACTTACTCCACATCGGAGCAATCCGAAACCTAGGGAAGAAACGGAGATGATGATGAAAGAGGAGAAGTTTAATTATGGTAGCGAAATAAGTTCGAGGACCAACGCCGAAAGTTACCCAGGCATTCTGCTTCGATTGGTTGAGGAAAATCCTCGGAAAGAACCTCAACTAGTAACTCGGGCCAACCAAAATTTGAACCCGGGCCCGCTTTTTCAATGTCAGACGTGGTAATCGTTTCTCTACAGCAGTGGGTTACCTTAACGGCAAGTTAAATTAACTTTGATTTAGGCTTGCCCTATGCCTTGCATATACGAATGAATCTGTGATAGATTATGTTAGGTTAGTTTAGGCTTTACATATACGAATCGGTGATAGGTTAGGTTAGGTCTGTTGCACATTTTGGTATGCCTTGCATATACTCAAAATTGTCTAAGAATGCATCCTTTCTTGCTGTCCGCCTTTCTTTGGTAACGTTATAGTAGACATTTATTAAAAAATTACGTTAGGTTACGTTAGGTTACGTTAGGTTAGATTAGGTTAGGTTAGGTTAGTTTAACATGGCTTAGAATACACAAAGACATTCTATCCCGGTGGTCTACGAGAAGATTCGGTTGACAGCAATTAAGTTCGGGAATTTTCAAGCACTGGGAAAGGCTGGTGAATTTTGTTAACGACGTTGTCATTACTATTCTATGACGAGCTATGCTATTATACTGACGGAGATAAAAACCGAAGTCAGATTACGACAACCGTGTGCTTATTTCTTTATTCTTTATTCTCTTTTACTATTTTCACTGCTTATTCCATTAATGAAAATTATGCGTATTTAACATAACATCGTACCGTATGTCATATTCCTATTCTTTCCTTATTTCACTAGAAACCACCACATATTACCTCCAATATGATGCACATCACATTTCAAACGTAATTTACTACATTTTCGAAAAGTTTTTATTCCTCCGAATATAGGGGAACTAGTCCTAAAATGACATACCTTAAGGAAATATTAAAAAAATATATGTATTCTTACCAAATTTGTTTTGGTCAATTATATATAACTAATACTACATTAACACATGTATTAAGATGAACAGAAAGTGAAAAATACTGACAATCTTTAACTGAAAGGTATGTTTGAAAATAGGCAAACTATGTCATTTTACCCAAGTTACTAGGGTAAAATGACACACTTAAATTAATTTTTATATAGTTAAAAAAAATTGTTCTCTTAGATACACTTGCACATTCATTGTTTGCCCATGAGAAACATTTCTTGCACTGTAGCCATGTTTCTTCTGGTTTATATTGACTGTAAAATTCATTGCAGTACAGACAAGGTGCATCGTTCTCAACATCACCATCGGAGTCACTCTCTTCATCTTGGTCCCCATTGCTTACATCAAACTGAAGCTGTGTTTTTCCTCTGTTTGCTGAACACCTTTCTTCTACAGCTCTTCTTTCAGCTTCCTTTAATTTTAATTGGTTAATAAAAGAGATGCTCGATTTGGGACCCTTCATGTGTTCTCTTTCTTCTCGCCACAGATCTAGTGCCAGAGGGAATCGGGGAGATCTCTTGCTGTGTCACATGAGGTGAAGGCCTCGTTTGTGACGTTTCCGCTGCTGGAGGAGTTGTTGGTGATAGCTCTATCATATGTTCTTTTGCATTCCTTGTTGTTCAACTGCTCTTCTATGATGCACCCTTTGGCCCATCTGTAGGAACTGCATTCGTTAGAGGTCTGTCTGTGGGCGCTGCAGGACTAAATAAGTGATCAGGAAATATCTCCGAATTGAGTGGACAAATTCTTGTTGAAGAAAATCCATCCAATGCATTGGTGATGGTTGCAGCTTTTCCATAGACTTCAGAAAAGATGTCCGCAATTCGAAACTGTGTTATCACCCATTCAGGATGGTTCCTCAGCCACTTTGTAACGGCCTGCTCATATGTTTTCAAAGGCCCGAAGAAAGAGACATCAAGTGGCTGGAGTCGGTGGGTGCAGTGACGAGGGAAGGCTAACATGACGTGTAATCACTATTGCCAACTTCTGTGCACTATAGAGCTGTAAATACAAACTCATCTTACAATGTTTTCCACAAAAGCGTTTTTTGGTGAAGTAGGTGCAAGTAAACTTCAGACTCGCCAAGACTAGCTCATTCATAGGAGGATAAATCAGAGTAATAAAATTCAGTGCATATAAATATTGAAAATATATTTATTTTAGAAATTTTAGGGTTTTATGTATTTTAAAGAAATCCCCATCTCACCTATTTAAAATCAGTTAGCTTTACGAAAAATTCAATCGAGCAATGAGAGAGATCCCACTATACATTACATAATTTCACACAAGTAATCACTAATCAGCCATTGTAAACAAATTTGACACCAATTTTGCAAATCGCTATCGCCCGTAATATATGGCTTCTCATTTCCAGTCAGAAACATGCACTTGTGTAAAATGACATAGTATGTAATTTTAGCCAAGTAGGTGGTATGTCATTTTACCCGGAATGAAGAAGAATAAGAAGTAATGCTAGTACGACCTAATCTTTTATGAATTTGGATATTGTAATGCTTTCTATAGAGGGAAATATTTATGTTTTCAGTCATGAACATTATTTCACCAATATCTGAAGTTTAAAAGGACAAAAAATACATAACATACCTCAACAATATTATATCGTCTTGCACTTTTTTCCTTTAGTTGCACCTGCTTCATCAAAAAGCGCCTTCGCTTGCTGAAACTTGGATGTAACCACTGTTTCCAGCTTCTGTGCACTATAGAGCTGTAAATTCAAACTCGGTTTACAGTGTTTTCACAAAACACATAGTATGTCATTTTACCCAAGTATGTCATTTTAGGCTAACTCCCCTATCGCTATAAAATCCTTACATTTTCGTCTCCATCGCCACAAAAAAGTCCCTTAAAAATTCAACGATTTTCAATTACAAAGTCACCAGAAGTACCTTTGCCGTAGTTGATTCACATTTAATTTATTGCATTGTACTAGTTATCATTCCGTATTGATGAATATTTTATTAGCGGTAGCCCATTTCAATAATGTGATGTTTTGAAGTTACACTAAATATTGACCTGTGGTAGCTAAACACGTTATGTAGTTCATACATGAAAGATGTTCAACATTTCGAACAAACACCAAGTCTATTCATAAATTTGAATGCGTTGTACCAGCTTTGGGGTTTGTCTTTCAGGCCTAGTCTATTATTTTTATATAATTTCTGAACTCACATAGCTTATTCTCTGTGCAGACGATTTTGAAGCCAATGTTGTGCAATTTTGATTTTCTTGAAATATTCCCTCATATAGGCTCCACGCAGCATTTAGATACGCGCTAACATTCTCTATCAGTAAGCCTGTATGACGGCATAATATATTATAATTCAGAAACTATATCTACAACTTTCTGCTTTATTATATTTTAATCGAAAAAACAATTCTTTGTGATGTTTAGTCTGACTATAAATTCTAAAAAATCTCGTTAAATAGGTCTATTACTCATTTTACTCGCAACGTGTAGATATATCTTTATAATTAAGAATTAGTACGCGATCAAACATTAAAACACTCATAAATTATTGCAAACCTTTGTTACACATATTATAATAGGCTACTGTGTGATAGAAACGTTACTTGCTGAATAAAATGCATTATTTATTCTATTTGGAAATGACTGCTATTTTTCGTTAATATTTTATGTTTTAATCGTGTATTAGGTCATGCTTAAATATGATACAATTAGATTCTGTTCCGTTAAGTTTATTGTTTGGAGTTACTGAGAGCTGTAGTAAAGATCATTATTATTTTGAGTCGTAATTGATGCTGATTTCAGAATTGAAGAAAGCATGTTGCTACTCCCTGTTAGTGATCTGTATGAAATCACAGGACGGACAAGAAGGAAAACTACAGACGAGTTTCATTTTCGTCATCCAAACATTACAAAACCACTACACCAATCAATAGGCAGTTTGTTATATAAATTTAAAACAACGTTTAGTGTGCTCGACATGAAACGTAGTGGTTGTCTTAATCGGCTACCGACGAGCAACATTCAATACATGAGAGTGCAAAGATATCGGCCAGTCCTCTTACTTCATGTCATGTTAATATACCCATGTAATAATCACAAGCTGAACAGAGAGAAATGGAAACAACATGTTTAAAGAATCCAAATTCCTGTTATTAAAAGTTAAAATATAATAGTAGTAGTATGCTAGTATTTTGTTAAATTTTAACTGCTTGTATACTTTGTGACCTGGTAGAGTGTAAGAGAAGGGCCTATGGCCTTAACTCTGCCAGTATAAATAAAGAATTATTATTATTATTATTATTATTATTATTATTATTATTATTATTATTATTATCAGAAATAGGCAGCTCTGTCGTGCAGACCAACAGAACGAGGAGATCAGGGAAGACCACAAATAAGATGGTGAACGGAAAAAAATTGAAATAATGTGAAGTGAATGGCCCTCATTGGTTCTTTCATCAATGACGTCAACTTAGCGTAACGCGTTTAGCGTACAGGAGGGTGCAAAACTCTCTTATGATGACATAGAGCAGTGATGTCAAAGCAAGCTCATTTTTTCTGACCTTGAAGTCGTGCACGGGCATCAAGCGCTAAGTATGGAAAGAGGAAGGGTTGTGTATATGAATAAGCAGCCCGTTGGATTAAGAAAACAGTGGTGCACAAACTTCAAGCGGAACGTGAAATTTTATGTCGTTATTTTTGTATGGCTTCTTTCTGTTTCATATTATCTATATTGTCTGTAAAACAAACGTACCAATACGAATTTCTTAATATTGCAGTTGTGTTATAAACGTTAATAACATAATAAAGAGTCAAGAAGGAATATTCACATAAATTCCGCAGTAGTACAACTGTACTATACTAAATGGATGAAATACATTAATCATAAAGAAAGTGACATCCCCAAAAAAAAAAAGAGATTGAGTGCGACATGATAATTTGGAATAGTCTTATAAAAGTAATCAATAAACTAATCAAAACAATATTACAGTACAAAGCAAAGTTACATAGGTGCTGTATATGTTTTAAGTGTAACTAATATTCCATAACAAGACTATTATCGCATTATGCTTTTAAGGTGATATTGGTTAGCAACTTCCTAACATCAGAATACTAAATTATTTTCTCGAAATGTGCTGAAGCTATAGAGCTGACATTTTTACAACACATGGGCACATATCTTTTGCTTATGATGTAACAGTAGTTTCTTTGTTAATTAATTTCCTTACAAACAATTTCCATGGGAATATTTTTAAAATTTTAAATACACTATGTTCAGTAATACGTATTTACGGTATATTAGATTTACGAAAACATTCTGTAAGGCTACTAAATAAATAGGCCTATATCTGAAAATTTCAATTTTCTATAAAAGAAGTTGACAAATTTTTCTTTTGAATAAAAAATCAAACTTGTGCAAATGGGCATTAAAATTAAAACTTACATTCTTATAATGCACTTATACGTTTCAGACATATCTAAAAATTAACATGGATACAGTTTTAATAAGTTCTCTTCCCTTTATCTATTGAATCAGTACTGGCCATCCCTGAATATAGCTCGACCAAGCGGCATACACTACCTCTTTCGTCTGTCTCTTTCCTTTCCGCTGTAAAGTGCTCAGGCTCTTCTGAGCTCTAAAGCGCGCGCTTGCTCCTATGGGCATCAATTGACATGACTGACATAGAGCGTATTTCGAATCTCACGGACCGATGGACAACAATGACGTCACGCTGCAGCGAAATAGGAACAAAACTGCTGGAAGGTTCAATGGCTATCATGGCGGCTGTACAAGTTGTTGTCTGTGCTACGCTAGCAAGATTTTGCGAAATTTCCGCACTGTCATTTCGTTCAAAGAAAAGAGAGAATAAACAACTTATTTCTTGAACCAGTAGTAATAACTGGTCCGTTGACATGTTCGCTCATAAGCTATTAACATATTGTTTTTACGTTGTGCTCATTACAAACAATAGAGAAGAACCAAACCAGAACACACCGCCATGACACAACAGTGCACGATGTCATTCGTCTGCTAATTCCCGACCTATACAAGAACCAATCATATTCGCTGATGACAGCTGATGGAGACTGCCACCACCTCTGCAAGCTGATGGAACCGATGCGACACCGGTGGAGCAACAGTGACGTCATCGTTGGAATTCGGAACACCGTGATGCCATCAGATTGCTCAGCCCTGAGATTCGGAATACGCTCATAGGGTCACCTGGTAATGCCTTATGGTTAAGGGGATGTTCATAGCGAATTTTTGGTAGGATGCGCCAATTGCCTCGTATCACTTAAATCTAATATGAAACCTAAGGATAACACAAAAACCCAGGCCATACATACCAATGAACGATATTCCTAACCAAGGAAAAATTTCTTGGCATTGTCGGGAATCGAACCCGAAAACTCGTCGCCAAACACTAGACCAAGAGTTTGATGTCAGAGACTGCAACCAGTTTATCGTAGACAAAAGGATTCCCAGACCTCTACTGAGAGTCGAAACTAAACATCTATCACTTAAACGGAAAGGAGGACGTTCTTACGTGCTTGGAATTAATTAGGAATGATGAATTGAGTAAAAAAGAATATTGAAACCTCTATGTTAAAACTATATCACCAGTCACAGTCCTAACAAAGTTCCCTTTTATATACCAGATCAGTCTTTTACAAAGCAGACCTATAAATGAGTTCGATATTCGTTTTCCTCAGTCAAAGCTAATTAAAGGGGATAAAGTTCATTATACAACCAAATTCCAAGAAAACGAGAAACTCAGCCGGCTCATTTAACGTTGGACGCAGAGTTAATCCAGAAAATCTCGACTAACACTCACGCCAGTTTTGGAGTTGGACACTAACAATTTATCTTCATGAAACAGGTTTGTGATTCTGCAAAAATTCACCTTATAGGATTATTTTTTGTTTCCTCTTTCTGAGACAGGTTGTAAAATCTGAAAATAACACATTGTTTTGTTTTCTCCTTCACAGCTTGCTTCATCCCAGACAAATTACTGAGGCTAGCGGTAGTTGCTGATTGCTCAGGCTCAAGAGACGCCCTGCGCGCCGTCGTTATGCTATATAGAACTGTCTCGGCGCTACGCAACGCCTTACTTCCAACCTATACATATAACGACTGTCAGTTTAACCTTCCCTGCCTCTAGCACGTTCTCATAGGGATATTCCCGCACCTGTGACAAGGGAGCATAACAAAGCCAACTATGAAATATGACTCAACAACCGTACACCGTACAGTATAGAATGTTGCTAAAGAAAGGGAACGGGAGCTTCGAACATGTTTACTCCTAGGTAGAGTGAAACAAGGGGAGAGAAAACACGGCATGTATCTCCATCTGATTAATAATAGCCCACCTGTAATGTACAAAATATAGGCTACCGGTATCTAACAAATTTAACATAACAATTAATGAAGGATGGATGGAGCGGAGAAAAATTATCTTCGGTAACGAGACTCGAATCCGGGTTTTCAGTTATAGGTGCTCACAGGATTCAATCCGGGATCGGAATTGGAATCCAGTGTGGCTTAGTGGATAAAGTGTCAGCACGTAGAACTGAAAACCCGGGTTCGACTCCCGGTGCCGGAGAGAATTTTTCTACGCTGCATCCATCCTTCATCATATGATAATTCAGAATTCCTTGACGGAAATATAATACGTACTTCGGTACATCACAATAATATGATATGCGTAAATAATCAGTGATTTAAGATAGCACTCATTCCGTCGGATTCCGGCCATTTAGTCACTCGTAATGAGTGTAATTCTGTACATAGTTTGTTGGATATTGTGTCACTCGGACACATCTGTGACACAATGCATGAGGGTTGGCCACTAAAGGGAAACTAAGAGATAGAAATTAAATTCAGAGCATTGAATCCGGCATCGGAACTGGAATCCGGTGTGGCTTAGTGGATAAAGCATCAGCATGTAGAGCTGAAAACCCGGGTTCGACTCACTGTGCCGAAGAGAATTTTTCTCCGCTCCACCCATCCTTCATCATACGGTAATGCAGAATTCCTGCACAAAAATATCATACATACTTCGGTACATCACAATAATATAATAATAAATGTTTTCACTTTTCCTATATAGACCCGCAATTTTGACGTATATAAATACCTTGATTTTATACAGGGACATCATTTTAATTTTATAAAATTTTATTGTACCTAAGTTTTTGAATGTAGACTACTTCACTCCTACCACCTCTACTAGTAAACTTCCAACCTTCCTCCATACAGAACCAAGACCGCGTATGCAATCGAAGTAAACAGTACTGAGTCAGTGAGTATAGTACGTTCCAGAAATACGTTCGCGTTTTCCAGTGACGAAAAAGCTTTCAATATTGAATCATATTTTCGCATCATTATGTCGTCCGTTTGCCTATGTCGCATCCCGGTTTCCCCAACTCTCTTTTGCTTGCCTCTCTGTAAAGGCTAGAGGCTAGGCTGTGTTAGCTCTTCTCTGAAAACATTAATTTCTGTTAGGAATTGGACGTCTACGTAATATTATACAACTGTTTAAAATAACTTAAATAAAAGGGCCTCGTTAAGTAATTAACTGTCACGTGATTTTCCCCCTTTCTACGACCCTGCGATCAAACTACTTGGACGGACAGTAGATAGCATGTATGAGTAATTTTATCTTTTCGGATCAGGCAGAAATGAAGATTGAATTTACAGTACGTAAGGTACTCTTTTATGGAGTAGGTACAGAATTATTTCAACATAAGTTACTAGTATGAAGGACGAAACTGGTAATTGGAATTAAGTATAGTAGTCTATAGTGTGATAATATGCATAGAAGAACTGATGCCTGTATCGAAATGAACGGCCACTATTTTCAAAAATGTGTTTAAATATCCGTATTATGATTATTTTTCAATTTAACTTCATTCTTTACATTGTACACTAATGTGCTGTATACAGTTTAATATACACTGCAAAATGAATACGTCCAAATGGATAGCTCAGTTCGTGAGTAAAAACACATATTGTTAATACAGTACTGCAATTTTATTAAACAAAAACCTAATGAAAAATATCAAACTCAAAATTGCGATATTTCCTAGTTTACTTAATTGGATGAACTACTTTTCTTCCCTCCTATACCTAGTAAAGTGATTTGTTTCTACTTTACGCAGTATCATCGTGGAAGGGAGTAGCAAACGGTCTTTTCCTGTTCTCAACCGTTAATCCAAAGGTATAGCCAGATTAATATTAGAAATGTTAGTAAAAATAAAATGATGTCCCTGTACTTCTCGATTACATACTTTTAACGGGTTATAATAATAAAATTCTAAATTATAGACATCAGCTCAAAGAATTTTGAGTGACCACAAGGGTCCTGAATTTAATTACTTATGAATTTAATTATAACAACAGCTTTCTACTGTTGAAACGAAACTAAATGGTAAATTATTTTGGTGGAATTCGCGGCGACTGAGTGGTCAGACTTTCAGCCTGTTACACAGGCGGTCCGGTTTCGAGTCCCGATCAATTATTCGCATATATAATGAGTGTAAATCGCTAAATGAAATTAGTAAAGTAATTGGAAGACCAAGAGCAACCTTTCGGCATACAATTGATAGAGTCGGCGAACGAAAATCGTTGGAAAATACCACAGATCAGGAAGTCCTAGAAAACTGAATGTATATACTGAGAGAGCATTAACGAGGAGAGCAGAGCAAAATCCTCAAATCAGTGCACCGAAATTAGCAGCTAGTGTCAAGAATGACTTGAATATTAGTATTTCTGCTAGCAGTGTTCGTACATATCTAAGAGCTAACGAACTACATGGGAGAACAGCCCGCAGCTTTGTAAGCGAAAAAAAAAAAAAAAAAAAAAACAGAAAGAGGACACTACACTTCGCTAAAACACACATCAACACCACCCAAGAATTTTGTAACAAAGTAATTTTTACTGACGAATCTAAATTCGCTATTTTTTCTCAGATGGAAGAAGAAAAGTCTGGAGAACGAAGAATAGCCTACAGTGCTATAAAAGCTAAACCTCCAACCCACTGTGAAACATAGTGGTGGTTCTGTACTGGTATGAGGCTGCATGAGTGCCTCTGGGGTAGGGACCTTGCATTTTATCGATGGTGTCTTGGATCACCAACAGTATATAAACATAATAAAGACAAATGTTCATACCTCTGCAGAGAAAATGGGGATTAGACAAGATGTTGTATTTATGCAAGATAATTACCCCGAGCACACCGGTTTCAATAAGATTCTGTATAACATACCAAAGTACATGGAAACGCCCCAGTCTCCGACCATTAACCTCACTGCGCATTTATGGGAACATCTGAAAAGAAGAATTCGTTCAAGGCAAACCTGCAACAAGCAAGACCTGAAATACGCTTTGGAAGAAGAATGGACACATATTCCTTCCTCAGTAATTTCAAAGATAGTCGAGTCGATGTCACGCCGTTTGGAAGCCATCTGGAAATCCAAAGCGCTCCCAACCAAGTATTAAACTCCGAAAGTAAAAACAAAAATAGCCAAAATATTTTTGTTTGTGGATTTTTGTTGTTAATGTATAAATTTTTACTTGTTATTCTTGTGTTAAAACAGAGAAAACTGAGTACAGAGTATAATTTATAGGTGCACATTTTTGTTACTGTATAACCTATAGTGAATAACTGATTACATCAATTATATCTGTCTGTAATATTGTTAAGTGTATCAATACTTTCCACACTTACTGTAAATAGCACGCACATGAGTTTCAATTAATTGCTTACTTCACTTAGAGATCACAAACTCTTGTAACAATTCTATAAACAGTGCAGTTAGTTTCTGTTCTAATGAATACTTTACACGTTACCTTTAATTTTACTGATTTTAAGGGCTCGACATAACTCAATGGACTCCGTAGTAAACATTTCTGGCCCGAAATTACCCTTGTCGAGTAATCTGTCCCGAACAAATGACAAAATTGGCAGGCAGTATGAATAACCCAAATATGTTGGGCACTTCTCATTTCACCACATATTAATTTATTTTATATACCTACTGGCATACCTAGAGCAGACGTGGGCATTTAAAGAGATGCGCCGTACTACTCTGATTGCTGCAACACGCATCACTTGTTAACGTAATACTCAACGGTGGATCGCGTGTGAAGTGTTGAAACACGGAACGTTAAGTAATTACGCAGGACAAAAAGATACACAGTTTTCTACAAATGTTATTTTTATGAATAATGACAATGAAAGAAAACAAATTTTCTAAAACAAATACAAACTATTTTACAAAAAGCTGAAACATAACTGTATTTCTAATTTAAACAATTACTGTAAAAACCTTATAAAATGATATAAAACGTACAATTCCACCACAGTTAAAAAGTAATGCCATAATCTGAACCTATTTGTTTTGAAAGGGCATCAGTCACTAATTTGCATCATTTGAAAATAAAATTAAGAAACTAAGGAAAAATAGATTCTTAACAAAATATGAAGCGGATTACTAAGAAACAGAAAAACAACAATTAGGGTATTTTTTTTAAACTTCTTACTGTACTTCTTTGTTGTTTTTGTCAATTTACATCAATTGACTCATGCCCTTAAAAGAAAGGATTCGTTTATTCTTCTCCGTCACGTAAATCAGCAAGTGTTTCAAAATTGGGAGTTATGTCAGACATTGCAATTGTGAGCTGATAGAATAAATTTTCGTCTGGAATGCGTGATCTTGATTTGGATTTTACAATGGCCAACTGAGAAAAAAAACTGTTCACAAATAAAGGTTGAGCCAAACATGGAAGCAATTTTCATAACAAAACTCCGAAGATGTGAATATTTTACTTTGCAAAGTTGTTTAAACTTATATACATCTAAACCAGCCATATTTGTGCACTTACACTTGGAGTTTCGCGGCCAGACGCGCTTACCGTTACTCCACAGGTGTGGACTACTATTATTATAAAAAATAAAATAAAAAAAATTTTTCCATTAAAACGAGTCTTTTCATAATGTCGCTTAACGTGCTAGTAAAATTTTGTAGCATAATAAGCACCTAACGCTTTCCCCTTCTTCGCAACAAAAGAATTCATTTTTCCATTATTTTTGGAAATAATATTTTTGGACTTTTTTTACTTCAGGAGCTTCCTTAGTGAGCGACATTTTTTTAGTGAAATCCACCGCTGACCGCCACTGCTTCAACCGGTCGGACAGGTACCCCAGCTAGGAGTGTGGAGGGAGGGAGATCACGTCTTGCGTTCGACTCCGTTCGACACGATGTTCTGCAGTTGGTTCCCAAACAAAATATCAACAACGTGAGTTGGTTCCCCATGTTCAAATATCAACAATGTGAGTTGGTTCCCGATGTTCAAATATCATCAACGTGAGTTGGTTCCCCATGTTCAAATATCCAAGGCTGTGATTTTGTAGCAGGCTGTGTGGGACATGGATGTTAATCGATCATGTAGCAGAGTAGTTGTTATTGCCTATAACGCCACTTATAATCGATCATGACCCGTGACTCCATCTACGCTGTGTGGGACATGGATGTTAATCGATCATAAGTTACAGTGGCAGTGGAAATACAGGACAGTTGTATTGCACTTAATTATGGATTTTACTGCTATGCTCAGCGAAAAGGGGGAAAAAACTCTTAGTGATCAGTGATTAAAAGTTTGGTTTTCAGAAAACATTATCCAAAATGGAATTTCAAACGTATTCCCTAATGCCAAGCTGAAAGATTGTAGGTTCCATTTTGCACAATCTTGGTGGAGGAAAATTCAATCCTTAGGTTAGAGTGCGGAATTCAAAAGTAAGGAATCTGAAATTGGTCAGCTTCTAAAAACTATATTCGGACTGCCTTTATTGGCTCCTCAAGAAGTTGACGATTGTATTGTTAATGACTTAATGGCTGTCAAACCTATAGACGATCGATTGGACCAGTTCTTTGATTACCTCCTCCATACTTATAATATACTAACAAGTGAGCATCCACCTCCAATATGGGCTGAGTTTACTTCTTCCTTAGAACGAACAACCAACTGTTGTGAATCTTTTCACAGTAAACTTAATGCGCACTTTTGTGCTCCACACCCAAATATATTTGCACTTGCAGATGCTCTGAAGGAGGTTCAGTGCGATACTTACATTAAGCTTAGGAGTCTGTCTTGATCTAGCGCGGGAACCAATTTCAGTACAGAGGAGAAATCAGCCTGGAACCAACTCGAGTATAGCTCTGGGACGAACTGGGAACTAATTCACAGATTTGGGAACCAATTCCAGTACAGCCGTTCGACATGTACTACTGATGCCCACGTCTGACCTAGAGTATATCTTCTACAGGGACAGCATTTTATTTTTACTAACATTTTTAATATTAACCTGCTATACCTTTGAATTAACGGTTGAGAACCGGAAACACCGTTTGATACCCCTTCCACAACTGGAGTTCGATGATACTGGCGTAAAATACAAACAAATCACTTTACAAGGTATAGGAGGGAGGAAAAGTAATTCATCCATTTACGTAAACTAGGAAATGTCGCGATTTTGAGTTTGATAATTTTTTATTAGGATTTTGGTTAATCAAAATACAGTACTGAATTAACAATAAGTGTTTTTATTCAAGAACTGACTTATCCATGCCAACGTATTCATTGTGCAGTGTACATTATACTGTCCACAGCACATTAGCATACAATATAGAGAAAAAAGTTAAATTGAAAAATAATCATAATATGGATATTTAAACCATTTTTGAAAATTGTGGCCGTTCATTTCGAAACAGGCTTCAGTTCTTTTGTGCATATTATCGCACTATAGACTACTGCATCTAATTACAATTACCAGTTTCGTCCTTCGTACTAGTAACACATGTTGAAATAATTCTGTACATACTCTATAAAAGAATACTTTACGTACTGTCAATTCAATCTTCACTTCTGGCCGATCTGAAAAGATAAAATTACTCATACATGCTATCTACTGTCCGTCCAAGTGGTTATGTCGCAGGATCGTAGAAATGGGGGAAATCACGTGACTGTCAATTACTTAACGAGGCCCTTTTATTTAAGTTATTTTAAACAATTAATATTTGAGGAGATACATTCGCTCCGGCGCCGGAGATCGAACCCGGGTCCTTGGTTCTACGTACCAAGCGCTCTAACCACTGAGCTACGCCGAATTCAATCCACACCACCGGATCGAGCCTTCCTCCTTCATTATTTACCTTTGTGGTCTGACTCCAAGTTAGGCATAAATGTTAAAATGTTATGTTTTATTTAACGATGCTCGCAACTGCAGAGGTTATATCAGCGTCGCCGTGTGCGCCGGAATTTTGTCCCGCAGGAGTTCTTTTACATGCCAGTAAATCTACTGACATGAGCCTGTCGCATTTAAGCACACTTAAATGCCATCGACCTGGCCCTGGATAGAACCCGCAACCTTGGACATAGAAGGCCAGCGCTATTCCAACTCGCCAACCAGGTCGACGTTAGGCAAATATGTCGACGTATATGTCCAATGTCAACTGCCATTATATTAGGAGCGCACTCAGCTGAGTGACTTGTTTCTCCTCAAATATTAATTGTGAATATTACAGATATTATTCTGTAGGACAAATTAATAAAATCTATAATATTATTTTAAATGGTTGTATAATATTACGTAGACGTCCAATTCCTAATAGAAATTAATGTTTTCAGAAAAGAGCTAAGACTGCCCAGCCACTAGCCTTTACAGAGGGGCGAGCAGAAGCAGGCCGAGGAAGTCAGGATGCGACGTAGACAAGCGGACGACAGTACCTGTGCGAAAATATGATTCAATATTGAAAGCTCTTTGTTCACTGGAAAACACAAACATATTTCTGGAACGTACTATACTCACCAACTCACTACTGTTTACTATATGCGGCCTTGGTTCTATGTGGAGGACAGTTGGAACTTCATTAGTAGAAGGGGTAGGAGTGAAGTACATTCGAAAACTCAGGTACAATAAAAATTGAAATAAAAATAAAATGATGTCCCTGTATAATACTCTTTCTTTTGCTTGTCATGAGCTTCGTTTTCTTATTGTGCTTCAGTTGATCGAAATACACTTGGCTACAGTTTGATTCACCACTGCATAATTATATAGTTATGGTTTATCTCCATTCATTTACGTCCAAGCAATCAACTGTATCTTGTATGATTGAGATGAAATTGTTCAGACCCACTAGATTTGTTCACTTGTTTTAGAGTCCGAATTGTCTTCAACTCAGGCTCCCTCCGGCTTTTCCAGTCGAAATTCTAAACATGCAACAAACTTTTTCTTTCTTTTCTTCTTCTTCTTCTTCTTCTTCTTCTTCTTTACTATTGGTTAATATTGGCCAACGTATTCATTTTTACCCGGCTGGTATATTATGATAGCTTTTTATATTTACTTTTGTACTTACATCTTGTTCATTATTTAATTGGTTTCTCTAATATATATGGAAGGTTACATCGAGCACTGTGCCTGAGGCAGATTGATTTTAATTAATTTGTATAATGTTTATATGCATTGTATGTAGGTTATTTCATTTCACTTTTTATTCCTCATGCGTTATAGGAGTACATTTTAATGTATTATATTGTTAATTTACCGAGCGGGCTAGCGGCGTGATAGAGGGCTGGCCTCGCATTCGGGAGGTCCGGGGTTCGATCCCAGGGGCCGGCAATCATGGTTTCCTCAGTTATTTCCAGGCAAATGCCGGGATTGTACCTCTTGAAAGTCCGGCCATGGACGGCGATCCTTCCCTTAATCCTTTCATATGTGTCTGAGTGAATGATGTGTAATGCCTTAAATGTTTGTGTTGTATCGGAGGCGGCCCTGGTATAGAGCTGATCCCTCATCCGGGGAGGCCCTCCATGTCCTTGTGTGGTCAAAAAAGTATGTATGTGATCCATAGCTTAATACCTCCCCCGACAGGTCGCGGCCCTGTAAGGCCCGGGTGGCGTGGGTCGTGTAAATGTACCTAGAAGGGAGAGGTTAAACTGAGAGAAAGAGAGAGAGAGAGATACTGTTAATTTTAAGCTAGAACATTTGTATTTAGCTACTTGTTTTTAATGACACTGATTTTCTTAGGAAATTGTACATAAACTTCCTTACGTCACTTGTCACGTGCAATTTTTAAGCGCCTTATTGTGCAAATCTTTCATACATTGCCCAGCAACAAACAAACACATAATCATACATACACAAAACATGCACAAATAAATTTAATCTATATTACGTGCTTATTTCCGAAGTCTGATTAGCGCAATATGTTACTGGTCAGCAATGTATAAAATGGAGGAGGAAGCCATTACCTTCTGGCTTAGTTGCCCCGTGAGTGATGCCTTAATGTGTCATTTATGAGATTGAAGCCTATCTTCGGACAGTTGACTAAACAACACATACACACGGCAAACCAAGTCATACTTTCACACATTTCACACCATAAACGACCCAACCTGTACAGTACATGTGGCAGAGGACAACAAATGGTAAATCATCTTATTTATGAATGTGCAGATACAACACAACAGAGAACATCGCTAATGAGAGACATCAGAAAGAGCGGAGGAGATTACCAGTGACTTGCCAACAGCTTATAAACAATTACATAAAAGTGTTGAATTAATTTATAAAATCTACAAATTTAAGATAAAACAACAACTAATGCAGTGTAAAAAAGATGTGTGATAAAAGCAACTAATGGTGTGCCTAAAATTATGTGATGAAAACAGCAACTACTACATTGTTAAAAAGTGTGTGATACAACGTAAGGAAGACACATAATTGAAATTTTAAGTAAATTAGGATTACCAAATCCTATATAATGTATATACAGGGGAATCAAAAGTCTGGAACCATATAAATATCTTCCACATGCTTGATTTTCGAATACTGTAGGTGTTACCAGTATTTGTAAGACCAAATGTTCTATCAGTGACACATTCTATTCTAGCCCTCAGCTATCTCAAAACCCGCCCTTTTGGATGCAACTTTGAAATTTTTAATGGAAAGGGGGTCATATAGGTACTCAAAATCATGTGAAATTTTCTGAAAATAGAAACAATGGTGCAATCTGCTTTGACATGTCTCTAATCGTTTTCAAGTTATTTAAAGGTAACTTTCATAATGACACAAACATTAGTTACTGCATCTACAGATATTTTGTAACATGGTACAGTACTAAGGAGGCTTTTCCAGCATGGAGGAGTCCCTATATATATATATATATATATATATATATATCACCACCTCACTCTAGTGCCGAGGTCATGGAAAGCATGGGGCTCTACCTCCATGCCCCCCAAGTGTCTTCATGGCATGTTACGGGGATACCTTTTACTTTTACTTTTATATATATATATATAAAATTTATATATATATATATATATATATATATATATATATATATTAGCCGTCAAGCGACACAAAATATAAATTTCATAAACGATGTTCTGGCACAGTGATCAGGTGTATTGGCCACCAAGGTCTCCAGACATTACTCCTGAAAATATTTATATTATTTTAATATACCGAAGTACATATGATATTTCCATGCAGATATTCTGCGTCATCATACGATGAAAGAGTAATGGAACGGAGAAAAATTCTCTCTGGCGCCGGGATTTGAGCCCGGGTTTTCAGCTCTACGTGCTGATGCCTTATCCACTAAGCCACACCGGATATCCACCCCGTCGCCGGACAGAATCTTCTCAGATTAAGTTCCAACTCATCGTCTCAGATTAAGTTCTAACCCAAGAGTTGGAACTTAATCTGAGACGATTCTGTCCGGCGCCGGGGTGGGTATCCGGTGTGTCTTAGTGGATAAAGCATCAGCACGTAGAGCTGAAAACTCGGGTTCAAATCCCGGCGCCGGAGAGAATTTTTCTCCGTTCCATTACTCTTTCATCATCTGAAAATTTTTGTCTGTGGAGATGGATGAAAGACGAACTGTACAAAAACAAAGTAAAAGGCGAATTGTACAAAAACAAAATATACACAAGGGACGAATTGTCGTTCGTATTATGAATATGCTGTCCTCATGACAGAAAGGGAAGACGACCTTAAAGAGCAACACCCATTGTTGTCAATAGCGGAAAAGTGCACAAAACTCTTGAACTGTGCTGATACCATGTAAATAAGCAATAAATCTAATCACTAAGTGATTTGTCTCTCCTTTTTTGCCAATTGTAAGGCTTGTTATGGGTAACATTCAAACAGCTGTGTCTCCAGATCAAATTGAATTTCTCGACCGAGAGTAGTTAATGGTAAAATTCCCGAAAATATTTACCATATCCCCTGAATCATCTTGTATAATAAGATCTTCTTCTTAATGAATTTTCTTCCTTTTCGAGATTTGTGACTAAAAGAGAAGGCAAATGTTTCACCCCACAAATGAAACTACTGTTCGTTTTAAATCTGAGAAAGATATACTGGTAAAAAATATGTTGGCAGCGTTGTACACAAATCAGGCGCTCAGCATCATCGTTGCGTTGAAGTCGAGATCGTGGCCATATACTATACAAATAACATAGAAAGACCTCCAATTCAATGTATACTTTCTAATGACTATTGAAGCGATGTTAAACCCAAGCCAATGGTGACAAAAATCGGAACTACATCTTATGTTACACATCCTGATCGTTATTACAGGTATCTATTACACAAACGGTATTATTGCTTTTATTTTTCATATTACTCCTCAAAAGTCAGTAGTGGTTTATCAGTTTAAATTAAATGTTTAACCACAATATAGTACCAAATATAGTTTTTAGTTTAAAATATGGATATAAATAGAATGATTGAACATTAAACTGAAAACCCTTGACAACATAATTATTCTGTTAACCGAGCTGTTCATAGCAACGGAATGTGTCTTTAATATTCAAATGTAACAGGTGTGCCAATATCTAATCATGACCAACTGAACAAATGTGGTTAATATACAGTATATAGTGTTGTTTGTACACCTCATATATTATTCAACTGACCCTTGAAATGACCTTAAAATTCAAAATATATCAATAAAACTAAATTCATATTTGATGAGTTAAACACAGTGACATGAATAAAATTAATTTACATATACCTGTTACTTACATAAAAATGTAAAACTACATACTTCGTGAAATTCATGTAACACTGTTGTTCGTACACTTACCTCCGGACAGAGGTTAGTTACGTTTAGATGCATAGTAAACAAAGCATGCAGTGAGCAAAGGGTTGTCTTTCAGTGGAGGTCACTTGCTGTTAGTCTATGTACAATGGAGCGTTGTAAGGAGTTCAGTTCTGATTTTTAAAAGTTATTGTTCCCCTGGCGCTGAAAGGCTATTTGTATAGAAAAAATAGGTAAATTAGTGCATAAAACACATTCAACAGTACAACACAGTAGCAAGAAAAACCAAGGAAAAATTGCTAAATGCATGTGACGAGAGATTCATAGTTAATCAAGTTGTCAACAATGCAAGAATAAGTGTTTCACAATTTCGAGTCAGGATTGAACAGTCTTCAGTAATCAAACTATTCGGCGTGTGTTGTGGAAAAATAGTTGCCATAGCAGAAGACCACGAAAGAGGCCGTACATTAGTGAGACAAATCAAGTTCGAAGATCGGACTTCGATAAAGAACATGTTGGTAAAGTTGAGGAATTTTGGAACAAGAGGTGATTTGGTCAGATGAGACAGAGATAAACCTTTATGGATACGAAGATAGCCTAACGCAGATGGATGCATAGCCTATACGTGCGGATGTATGTCTACAAATGATGTGGGGAATATTGAGTTCAAAGATGGGATTATGGATAAGTATGTGTATAATAACATTTTAAGGTCAAATGTTAGGCAGAGTGAACAAACAATAGGGATGCCACTTGCGCATATGTTCCAACAAGGCAATGACAATAGACGTACTGCTCAAATCAATAAGGATTGACTCATATGGAACACAGGCCAACAATTGCAAACACCTCCTCAACCACCAGATTAAACCCCATCGAACATTTGTTGAAAATTTTGAAAAGGAGTGTGAGAAAACTGAAGTGTACAACCATAGAGGATTTCAAACGTGTAGTGAGAGAAAAATGAGCTAAAATCAAACCAGGACAGTGTAAAATCTTGGTAAAATAAATAAGAAGGAGATTCCAAGCAGTAATAAAATCGAAAGATTAGGCTACAAGATATTAATTATTGTTTTTAAAAAGTGTAAACAATCAAAGTGTACAAACAAGACTCTTGCGTAGAAATTGGATATGTTTATGTTTATTTTGTTTTATTTAATGTATTCAGAAGTTTATATTTTATTTTTTTGACTTTACTATATTCAAAAGTCCATATGTAATAGTTCCTTCATATGAAAAGAAATTAAATTATATATTTTCATAAGATAAATTAACATTTTTTTGGAAAATAAAACTGTACAAACAACAATGTTATATACTGTAGATACCTTGTCTCCGACTGAAATAAAATTGTAGATTGGCAATACAAAAGGCGATTTTATAGTTTAATAATAATAATGATAATAATAATAATAATAATAATAATAATAATAATAATAATAATATCAACGTACAAAAGGCGATTTTATAGTTTAATAATAATAATAATAATAATAATAATAATAATAATAATAATAATAATAATAATAATAATAATAATAATAATAATAATAATATCAACGTTCTGAAACTGAAAATTCCTGTAATTAATAGGTATTCATAATATCTGCTTAAAATTGTCAGAATGGCAATGCTTGTAACCAATTTATTTCCATCATTCTCATCGGAACACAGCTATCACACTCCGACTCAATGCTGCAAACTAAGGAACTTCTATGAGGACACAACCTCTTCATAAGAGTTAAACCCGCGTCATGATTATGAACCTCGTGTAGGATATGAATGATTTTTCCGTTATGAATGAGATGTCGTGTTTTGTCTTAGATGGAGACAAGCTCAAAAAAGGTGAGGCCACTTTCTCCTAGGGTTGTGACACTATGCATTAATTACTTAATATTCATCCCACACACACATTCTTCTCAAAATACACTATATTTACCAAAAAATGTTCATAAAATAATTTCAGCCTAATAACAAATAATTTAATGTACGAGTCGGCCTTGGTAGCGCAGTCGGTATAGCGTTGGCCTTCTGTGCTCGAGGTTGCTGTTCGATCCCGGTCCAGGTCGATGGCATTTAATTGTGCTACACTTAAATGCGACAGGCTCATGTCAGTAGATTTACTGCCATGTAAAATAACTCCTGCGGGACAAATTTCGGAACACCGGCGACGCTGATATAACCTCAGCCGTTGCGTGAGTCGATAAATAAACCATTTTTTAAATATGCCATTTATCTTCGGTTTACAGGCAAAACATATTCAAGTCAAAAATATTATCTCTGAGAAACAGGCGTTTTGAATGCTCTTGACAAAACTGAATCCTCAACATATAATTTTAGTTAGTTTGTATGTATTCAATTTTCTAATTCTAAGTTCATATACATACATTATGTACATTAGGCCTATATACGCCTTTTCTCAGAAGTAATATTTTTAAGTTCATCTACTTTGCTTGTAAACCGACGATATGCAAACGCTATTACCAATCGTGTAATTGCAGGAAATATTTTTTGTGGTCCCACTTTGAAGAGGGTTTTACACATTCGGCATGTAACTCGGCGGAAGGGAGGAGGCTCGCTTTGTGAACGAATGCTCCCCACTGTGCAATATCACATACATTTTGACCTTCCTTCGTAAATGATGTGAAATATGTTGTCACACTGCCTCGATTCAGGCTTCGTATCTCCGGAAAATATTTGTATTGAGCCGTTGGAGTTTCTCAGCCGCTATTTGTGGATATTTCGGCAAATCTTTCCTTTAAGATCTTATAGAATGTGTTGGATTGATTTATGCACGTTGTTTTTCAGTTTATTCAATAGGTAAAAATCGCAAGCCTTCTTTCTTCAGTAGACTCCATTACTAAAAAATTGTCATCAAACATTTCTTACAGTATCTTTCTTTCTTTCTTTCTCTCAGTTTAACCTCTTCCTTCTAGGTGCATTTACACGACCCACGCCACCCGGGCCTTACAGGGCCGCGACCTGTCGGGAGAGGTATTAAGCTATGGATCACATACATACTTTTTTCGCCAGCCACTTTTTTGACCACACAAGGACATGGAGGGCCTCCCCGGATGAGGGATCTGCTCAATTCCAGGGCCACCTCCTATACAACACAAACATTTAAGACATTACACATCATTCACTCACACATATGAAAGGATTAAGGGAAGGATCGCCGTCCATGGCCGGACTTTCAAGAGGTACAATCCCGGCATTTGCCTGGAAATAACTGAGGAAACTATGGAAAACCTCAGTTAGGATTACCGGCCCCTGGGATCGAACCCCGGACCTCCTGAATGCGAGGCCAGCCCTCTACCACGCCGCTAGCCCGCTCGGTCTCTTACAATATCTGCATATATTAAATTGAATTTGCAGTTGCCAAACTCTATTAGAAAGACATACTGCTCTCGTCTTATTTACATTCGCAGAAAGGTGTCACAGTTGTTCAATGTAGCATACAGCAGTAGGTATAACATTAAGCAACGTGGGCTAATTATGAATTTCGTATTAAAAGAGCAAAAAAAATCAATATTTGTATCCTGGAGCGAAATTCGTGAATATCGTGATCATTTTCTATTGAATAGAGTAGTGGCGATGCGTCCTATGCGTTCAATGGTTCAGAGAACCCTTAGAAAAAACGGGGAAAAACAATGTAATTATTTAAATAAATTTATTTAACTTATAATTTACGCTATCATTCTTTGTTTCTTGCTCATCTTTAACAGGTGTACTTGCGACTCTGATGTACAGAATTTTTGTCGTATGAAAACCTATGAATCGTAGAGATCGAATACATGTTTACGAAGTTCAATTTTTCCTTTGAACTTCGACGAGCCAGCTTCAGGACTTTGCGTGCGGGGCGAAAGGCAGCTGAGCCCAGCTGTCCAGTGACGTAACAATGATAGAGCCGATACGCTATGGCAGAAACGTAAGAATGGTCATTTTTGGTTTTTTAGTCTTAATTCATCTGTGAGTGACCAGTGTTCGTTGTTTCCAAAGAAATTGAATAATGTTCAATATCTTGTACAAACAAATTCTTCAGTTTTAATCTTGGAAGATAAGCGTAAAATAAAGAAGCATGGAAGGCCGTCACCTCAACTCGATTTAAAGCAAGCACAAACAAGCCGAGGTAAGACATTTTGCAGGGCTTTCAATGTAAAAATATATGATAGAGACAGCTGGATTTGCGGTTGTAAATCTACAAATAAATGATTTTGTTTCCCGTGCCTGGTATTTGCTAAGGGTAAAGATACGAGCTGGACATGCACTAGTGTGTCAGATTTAAGTTATTTGACACAGAAAATTAAGAAGCATAGGAATGTATTGCTCATAAGAATGCTTGCCTAGATTTATTAGTCAATGGAAGAACAGGCATTAGGCAACAGCTTAGCTCAGCTTTCAGGCGGAATACTGTAAGATGAAACGATAACATAAGGAAAAATCACAGTGCTCTTTCAAAAATAATTCATCATTATCATCATCAGGTTCAACCATGCATAATTCAATCAACGTAAGTGAGACTGGAAATTCATTATAACATTCTTCTTCGTCTGTGTAAAACTAAACTTTCTGCTTTCATGTGGGCTTATTAAAATTTATAAGAAAATATATTTTAAACTTACAAGCAAACATTCTGATGGGGGCAGATAAGAAAGTTAATTTTTTTCCTTTCACCACGTTAATACAGTAGAGCATTGATTATCCGAAACAATTTGGGACGGGGGGTGTTCGGATAATTGATTTTTCGGATAACCGATCATTTACGAAAACAAATTCTACCGGTGTCATAGAAGCAGTATGAAACAAAGAAACTCTGATATTAAATACAAAACTGTACATACAGTACACATTTTGTATCGTACGTTTTACAAGTAATACCGAAAACTGACTAGCCAAGTTTGACAAGTTCAAAACGGCCATTAAAGTAGGCCTACTGTTTAGGAAAAGAAGTCCAAACTTTTTTTTTTTCCTTCAGAACTGAAACTCGTTTTTTTTTTTTTTTTTTTTGCTAAATCTCGGAAACAGCACTAACGAAACTGCTATATGGCGCTCACGCAAATTCAAATTTGCCGACTGAAACGCTTTCGATTAACCGATATTTCGGTTGTTCGGAATTCGGATAATCGATGCTCTACTGTAATGTCAAAAGAAGTACTTATACAAATTTTGGCCACTCGACCGCAATTACGAGGCCGTCCAGAAAGTGATATTCCCTGGGTCCGTGCACAGAAAAAAAACACAATTGTATGGAAAGATTTATTGAAACAGATACAGAAATTGTTGCACTACTTATCAACATATCCCCCACTGGAATTAAGACATTTGTTATACCATGGAATCATTTTTTTCTCTGCGTTGTAGAAGTCAGTTGCTTGGGATCCGAACCAGGGTTTCAAGCTGTCTGCACTTCTCTGTTGATCCCATGGTATGACAAATGTCTCAATTCCGGTGGGGAATATGTTAAAAAATAGCTCAACAAATTGCTATATCTGTTCCAATAATTTTTTCCAGTGAAATTGTGTATTCTTTCTGTTAACGGTCCCTGGCGAACTTATTTTTTATGGCCCTCGTAATTGCGGTTGAGTGGCCAAAATTTGTATAAGCACTTCTTTTGATATTAACATGGTGGAAGAAAAAAATTAACTTTTTTTTATGCCTCCATCAGAATGTTTCCTTGATAGATGAATTTCTGTCCTCCGATAACACTGTACGTATTCACAATAGCATTGTTAGTTTGGTAACAGAGAAAGCCTATGCGTGTAATCTTATTCACGAACATTTTAATCAGTTTTGATAAACAATGGTGTAGACCGAATGCCGAAAGGGTGGAACATGCTACCAGCGGTGTTTGCTAAATGATAATTCACTGATATACAGTTTTGATTAAGGAAGGTATTCAGCATTCCCGCAGTATACAGATGCTTCAATTACCATCCTGCTCGCTGAAGTAGAAACGTAATGGGAAATGCGATAAATGAACTGCGGCTGCGCAGATCGCGTTCAATTTCCTTGCTATAAATGGCATCAGAGAAAATCGCCCAATCATTTTTTGTGTGTTTTGTAGTCAGAGTCTTAGTAATTGGTTTAGTTGTTTTTACGGGAATTCAAGTTAGTTCAATTACAGCCTTTTTTCTTCAAAACATTACTTTAAATGTTACTGTATTTTTACTTTGGCTTATTGAGCAGAGTTTGTTCCGTAAAGCAAGCAAAACTGATTTTTAATGTCACTATGCATTTTGAGAATATTTTATGGGTTATTCTGATTGAGCAGCAGAGATTTTCGTAGGACTACGTCATGTCTTAGGTGATAAAAAATTGAACAAAAGTGAATTGCGATTCCAGACGGTCCATGCACAAGTTCACTAGTTCGAGTCCTGAGATTGTTCGGCGGCGCGAGCTGCTGCTTCTTTCTAGTTCTGTTGAAACCGTTTAACTCTCTCTGTACTAGTGATTTCAGCCTTGTTAGATTCCTTTTGACCTACTATTATCTCCTGTTGTGATATTTGTTATTTATTGTTACATTTATAAGCGGTAATGCGTGGGATCATGAAATATACAGGATGTATATGTAAGATTAAGATTATGTTTTATTTAACGACAACGACGCTCGAAACTGCAGAGGTTATATCAGCGTCGCCGGATGTGCCGGAATTTTGCCCCGCAGGAATTATTTTACATACCAGTAAATCTACTGACATGAGCCTGTCGCATTTAAGCACACTTAAATGCTTTCGAACTGGCCCGGGATCGAACCCGCAACCTTGGGCATCGAAGGCCAGCGCTAAACCAACTCGCCAACCGGATCGACTATGTATATGTACATATGTCAATAAATGTGGATGCGTATTCCTTAGACCAAACCATAACAAAAAGTTCATATGAACATGGATCCGCAAACCCTTCGTTAGGGAGTTATGGGTTTATTGGTAATGGCATAATTATGTGATACATTTAACAATACACATTTACAAAAAATGCTCAAAGTGACCTCCTCCTGCTTCGATGCATGCCCTGAGCCTGCGTTCTGTGCCTTGCAGTACTCTGTGCAATGTCCTGGGGTGTTACGGATTTGATCAAATTTGCTACCGTATTTCCATCTGCTAGGCCATAAATGTAGTGCATATCTATTTCTCTCACTGAATACATCTTGTGATATGATGAAAGTTGCTGTGAATAACACAAAACAGAACAAAAGGCAATCAGACAAAACAAAAGAAATGTAATGACCAACTTTAATGAAGAAAGTGGGGAAAATGCAGTTTGAGATGAATTTCATAATCAGGGGTCACTACAGGAAATTCCTTTCATAACTCCCTAACGAAGAGTTTGCGGACCCATGTTCATATGAACTTTTTGTTATGTTTTGGTGTCAGAAATACGTCCCCACATTTATGGACACATATATAGATACAACCTGTATATCTGTATAAATTTAATTTCGAGTTGAATAAACATCTTGTTTAGTCAACTGTCCGAAGACAGGTCTGAACCTCACAACTGATACCAAGAATACTTATGAGGCAACTATACCTGAAGATAATGGGGTAGAGTGGCCAGTTTCTTTCCCCCTTTCATCGCCGACTAGCTATATATTACACTAGTCAAACTTGAGATGTATACAAACAATAATTGTTCTTCCTCTGAAAATTATCGTTAATTGAGATGTACTGCCTAATAATATGTAGATGCATGTATCAGACAGAACGATTCAGAGTTAAAAGATCCACTGTAAAATGTCCAGCTGCAATAACGTCAACTATGCTAAAACGTCTTCAGCGCATAAAAGTCCACTGCAATAAAACGTAAAAGTCTAGGAATTTTGTTGCAAAAATGTCCATGTTACAAATAACTCCGCTTGCCAGTGTCAAAACCATTATTATTCGTCTTCTTTTTTAGCAATTGCTGAAGAACATTCAGTTTTAAATTATAGGATGTAACACGAAGATACTGTCTAATGCTGTTGCTGACTCAATATTCTTCATCTCTCTGCACTATTCTCTCGACCCTGCGTTGATTTATCATGTATCTCTTATTTATGGGTTCTCTAATATTGATGTGTCCTTGAATTTGTATAATTGAGTTCTCTGTAGAATTTTGTTCATCTCTAACATGCTCTAAAAATCTCTAAATGCTGTCATGATGTGCCGACACCGTACTTAACCCGAGCTATGGTATGGATGATGATGATGATGATGATGGTGATGGTGATGATGATGATATGTAAGTTAAAGATGGCGAAGTGAGTTCGAGGTCTAACAAAGAAAGCTACCCAGCAATTCTGCTTCAATTGGTTGAGGGAAAACCCCGGAAAAAACCCAACCAGGTAACTTATCCCAACGAGGAATTCAACCCGGGTCCGCTCGTTTCACGGTCAGACGTGCTAAACGTTACTCCACAGGGGTGGACTCACCTTGACTTTAGTTTTGCATTTGTTCTTCTTACCTTTACTCCTGCCATATCACCTTCGTGTGTGTGATTCCGTCCAGCATCCTGCACAATTTGAATGTTATCCAAGTCCTTGTTGGTTTCACAGCGTACGCTGCACTTGCTTCTTTCTGAGCACGTCCAGTAGAGTTCATTACCATTTCTACTTCTGATGTGAAAATGAAAAATAAAATACCGTGTATTGAAAGCTGTTTCTCTTTTGTGAGTACATGATCTGCAATTTTGCTGTTGCCTAGTAACAAAAGCAATATTGTTATTGCCTAGTAACAAAAGCAGCATTGTTACTTTTGTGGACATATTAGTTAACGGATATTTTAAAGTGTACATTCTGACATCTGGTCTTTTTAATACATGAACCTGTTGCCTTGGACCATATTATTGTGACATTTTTGTTCGGTAGACATTTTTATGTGCGGACATTTTACTGTGGATATTTCAACCTGGAAGCGATAGAACCTCAATCAGAGGATTTGAGTAAAGTTACCTGGTGTTTTATTACGTAGATCTCGAGTTCTTTACGACATCATAAATTAATATGTTACGTCAATCGGGTGCCGAGAAAAAATAAGTGGAATGCTGCAGCGAGGCCGAAAAATTATGTAAATTGCGGGCGTCACCCGAAAGAGATCTGGGAAGGTGATTGCGACTTCCTTGGATAGTACCGATAAGTGGTATTTATTCTGAAGTAGTACTACAATATCATTATTGTAAATCTATTAAAAATTATAGCGATTTTGTTGTACCATTTACTTTATCTCACAGCCCAAAGTGCAGCCCATACATACGTTTGGTCCACACCTGTGGAGTATCGGTTAGTGCGTCTGGCCGCGAAACCAGGTGGCCCGGGTACGATTCCGGTCGAGGCAAGTTACCTGGTTGAGGTTTTTTCCGCGGTTTTCCTTCAAACCCAATATGAACAAATGCTGGGTAATTTTCGGTGTTGGACCCCGGACTCATTTCACAGGCATTATCACCTTCATCTCATCAGACGCTAAATAATATAAGATAAGATGTCGTAAAATAACCTTATAAAAATACTTACCTGTGTGATCTTTGTCCTGTACTGGCTCGAGTGCATAGACGAAGTCCTATATCAAAACACACAATTATCAGGGACTATATTTTTTTGGCAATAGCGATACGCGCGAAATGTTCTACAATTATTTGGATCAGAACATGAAATTTGTCTATAACTACAAAATATACATCCTTTATCGCAGAACCTATTAAATTTGCACCAAAATGTTATTCAATAGTGCCAAAAGAACATGTTTGTGACCTTTGTTTCAGTTTTAATTCCTCAATCGCTTGGCAACACCAATATTTCTGTTTTTTTTTCTCTCTCACTTTCACTATATCTATGGCTATCGAAAAAAATCGATTTCTGTAGCCGATTGCAGCAAGAATTGAATAACGCTGTATGTAATATGCAACATTTTTCAAACGTGCTCCATTCAGAGATAAATTTGAGCCTTAAAGACATGTCAAAGGACACTTTTTGTAGGGTTATATTGCCCTGCAAAATGCACGGAAGAAATCTGTGAGTGAAAAAAGAAACAATGAAGAGTTTAAGGGACTAGTAGAGGACCACAATGAATTTGGTGTGAGTTATTTGCAGGCAGAGCGGTTCCCACCATCTAATATGGACAACGAGAGGGCTTTTCTGCGTAGGTACACAAAAATACTCACTGATTGTCGCACCAAACATCTTCATGGGAACAATTTAGAAACTATGCTTGGTTTAAATTTTGTTGTTGTTGATATGTGATGTGTAAGCAAAAATAATAATAATAATAATAATAATAATAATAATAATAATAATAATAATAATAATAATAATAATAATAATTAAGTAACTAAAAGTTTTATATTGAATATAACATAATACATAAAGTAGATACAAATTTAAATTCTGCTAGCTGCGGAATGTAGCTTTAATCTCGGTGTACGACACTGACCGAGTCCGCACCTGTGGAGTAAAGGCTAGCGCGTCTGGCCGCGAAACCAGGTGGCCCGGGTTCGATTCCTGGTTGGGGCAATTTAACTGATTGAGGTTTTTGTCCGGGGTTTTCCCTCAACTCAATATGAGCAAATGCTGGGTAACTTTCGGCGCTGGAACCTGGACTCATTTCACCGGCATTATCACCTTCATCTCATTCAGACGCTAAATAACCTAAGATGTTGACAAAGCGTCGTAAAATAACATACCCTACTACTACACTGACCGATCTCACTTTATTGCGCCATACGCTATCTAAAGTTTCCAATATCAATGTAATTTCAGCAGACGTTTCTTGCAGGAATCCCCGGCACACATGTCTTGCGAATGATACTGAGAACAGTAATATTTCCATTGTTTCTAAACTGGTGATAGTACTATCTTGAATATGTAAGAACAGCAAAATTATATCTGGAGAAACGCTACTTCTTCGAGGATATGTGACGTTTATTTGCACATGAGGTGTTAGGTTCCAAAGTACTTTTTATCCTGTATCTATGGTTTTCAAAAGCCACAAAAAACATTTCTGTAAGTCATTTTTTAATAATGTACTTAAACCTAAGTGTTAAATCTCAATAAAAAATTAGAAAATCGGTCTGCAAAATTTTATCCATGAAACTTTAGGATGACAACAAAATAGGCATAATATCTTGAATAAGATACCGATGGAAACCGTTCACTGATATATGCGGGTTCTGGAACGACAAATAAAGGATTTGAATGTATTTGGAACCAGAATATAGCCTATAATAAGCCTTCTTTCTCAAAAATAATCAACTTTTATATTCGTTACTTTCTGAGTCTTATAAAATATTAAACTGGAAAATATTAGTTACATTACCGGAAAAGTAAGGAAATTTTATTATTTCGAAATCATAAACAGAAATATAGCCTATCTTATATCTTATCATAAGCCTGATGAAAAAAAGTAAGTGAAAAGGAATGTCTCTTGGGCTGAGTATGAAGTGTAGAATGTAAAATAAGAATAGAAAATAGAAAACTGATTCTGCTGGCATTAAAAATTTGAATTGGACTATTAAATTACGATGAAGCACCAAGAAAACTTAGTAAGCCAGGCAGACATAACCTTGAATAACAAGCAACCTTAATTCTAGCCTATGTTGCAGCGGTGATTAACTATAAAAATATCATATTTTTCATACATTTTTATTTCAATATCGGATTATGTTCATAGACGTTTAAATATCAATTAAGTTCTTCTCTTAATCAAGATATGAAAGGATAAAGAACATTGTGGAACCATCAGCATCTGAATCCAATATAGCACCATGAGGATGAGGCGTTTTATGAAGCAACTTGAACAAGGTGGGTTTTGGAACAGACGCACTAGTGAATTGAAAGATTTTCTTTTTTTTTTTTTTTTAGAGCAGTAGCCTATTTTTTAATGTTTAAATTAAAGAGCACAAAACATAGTTTGGAACATAATGTGTCTATAGAATGATAGAGAAACGGGTGTAGACTCAGAAATGAACTACTGCTAACACAATTAGACGAGCAAAATTCGCTTTCGGCGCCTGGGATCGAACCCTGTCCTTGATTCTACGTACCAAGCGCTCTAACCACTGAGCTACGCCGAAGTTTAATCCATAGTACCGGATCGAATCCCCCTCTCTAGTGTTTTTTCCTTTGTGACCTTACTCCAATTTCGACATATATTTCGACATATATTAAGTCAACTGCCATTATACAAGGAGCGACCTCAATTGAGTGACTTGGTGGCCGGGATTCCACAGTATATATGCACTGTTGGGCGAAAAATCTACGTAAAGATTAATTTTTGATCCTACAGAATTTATCTGTTATGGTAATAATTGTTATTAGAGTGCATATATACTGTGGAATCCCAGTCACCAATTGAGTCCGTTCCTTGTATAATGGCAGTTTACTCAATATAGGATAATGTAAACATATATGTCGAACTTCGAGTATGGCCAAAAAGGGAAAAACACTAGAGGAGAGGAATTCGATCCGGTGATGTGGATAGAACTTCGGCGTAGCTCAGTGATTAAAGCGCTTGGTACGTAGAGCCAAGGATCCGGGTTTGATCCTCGGCGCCGGAGCCAATTTTTCTCCTCTAATAATTGTTACCATAACAGATAAATTCAGTAGGACCAAAAATTAATCTTTACGTAACACAATTTCGTCCAAAATTTGATAAGACTGATTTTAGAACCTAACGCTTCGTATTTATTCACTAGGAATAACCAATCTAGAAATCTCGCGTTTTATATGTTCGACAGCTGTAAGTAAAGCTTGAACATTAGCTCGAAAAAGAAAAAAACGTTAACTGTCAAGCCGACACAATAAGAATCAGATGTTATATTGGTGCAGATATAGTACTGGTTGCTTCGTACACGGACAAGGGGATTGGGGTCAGTTTCCTTTTTTACGAGTCACATTTAGCAAACTCTATGCGTTGTGTGAGTCGAACAGAGGTGTAAAAGTAGGGTAACTGTGGCATCAAGCAGTTAGCGCTCCACTGCACAAGTTGTAATGACAGTCTATAAAGCTGACACGTCGTACAGCGACTATAGTTGCTAAAATATTTCATTAAGTGATAATGTGTTTCCATTCACACTATTATTCTTCTCACTAAAAACAGACACATTTATCTTACATAGTTTTATAACATGCAGTTACCTTTCTTTCGTAAAGTGTGCTCATCGTCGATCGAAGTCTTAGAGCAGTGGTCGTCAGCACTAGCTGAAATGGGTTACGGGTAAGCAGGGTAAGGCGACATGCACCCTCGTGCAGAAGAAAGCATACCCGCCAGCAGCCACGAATGCACACTGGTCTGTAAGAGACCTGCGGGTAAGAGAAGCTAGCCCGAGAGTCCAGTGTTCTGATGACCGCTGTCTTAGATCACAGATTTGAACTGATTTGAATGTCTCGAAATTTCAATTGAATGAAAAATTCGGTCTTGCAGCTACCATTTTATCAATTCTCCATCTTTACCAAAAATGTCATACATTCAACAAAATCGAAAATAAATCAACGCTACAATAGGTATCCTACAAGCAAAACTCAGCTCGGACTCCTCGCGGCGCGCATGCTATACCCCTATTACCCCCTCCTGTAAGCGTGAGAGCATGCTGGGAACGGGAGCATATGTCATCTGCGCGAGACAGTCACGCCCGCTGGTTTCAGCGCACTGAGTATTCCTTGTCGGATGCCTATAGTTACAATCTCCTACCATGTCCGCCGATGTGGAGTAACGGTTAGCATGTCTGACCATAAAACGAACGGGTCTGGGTTCAAGTCCTGGTTGAGGTTTTACCCAAAGTTTTCCCTAAACCAGTTCAAACAGAACTACTGGGTAACTTTCGGCGTTGCACCTCGGACTCATTTCGCTGGCTACGACCGAACTCCCATACGGCCTACAGAATCCCTTTACCTTTATGCATAGATATCACCGCGATCACTCAATCTCAGGTCCCACGAACATTATGAGCGCCAGAGAACAGTCTACGGTAGACAGCATTAACACCAACAACTTATGACCACATAGAGTACTATGAGTCCAAGTTCGAAAAGAGTATACAAAACTGAATTATTATAGGGGAGATTGTTGTATCTTTGAACATTTTTTGTTTCTAATTTTTGCTGCTTCCTTGAGGACTCAAACTGAAGTAGATTGTAGAGAAAGCCACTAAGTAGCTCTGGTCATAGTTTCGTTTTGATTTATTGCAAAGTGTGAGTTCTGTGGACAAAACAATGTTTTTAGTACCAAAAGTAAATATTTCGTTCATTCTTATATCTTTTCTAACAAGAGAACAAATTGTATTTGTGACTATCAATCAAGTACGGTGTGTTCCCTATCATACGTTAATTTCCATGATTTATTCGAACCTTTAGTTTTGGCAACTATACTTGTTTAAACGTGCACCCTCCTGTACCTCTGAACACAAAAGATATTGTACTATGGAACATGTTTCAAGGTACACAATACTATCGGTTATTATTTTCTTTTATTTTAAGATCATTCCATGAAGTAAGTCTGGGGTTAAGAGGCACCCAATTGATCCGGATATCTTGAAGATAGCTGTTGAAGCAATTATGGCTCCTCCAGGATATAAAATCTCAATCAGAGAAGCCTGCACTGGTTTATACGGAAAATACCTTTTAAATATGATTATGAGTTTTTACAGCTATATTCCACGTGTTCCAAGGTACAAAAGGGTATGTTCAAAGGTACATGAACCTGTTGTACTTTTGAACACATTACATACCGGTATCCCTTCATTTTATTTTTTCCATCCTTAATAGATCTGCAAAATAGGAAAATATATACAGGAAGTTGTAAAGGAATCTTCAATATTTATTTCAAGCACTTCTTCATTTAAAAAATTTCATTTCCCAAAATTGAAAAAAAAAAAATAAACTGTGAAAAATGTTTCAAGATACAACAGTCTCCTCTAATTATATTCCAATTTATAAAAACAGCAGGGAGAACTGAAAAATAACGAATAAATTAAATAGCAATATAATTCTCACGAAGATAAAAGACACTACAAGACAATTTAATAGTGATGGCGTGAGAACAGATGTCGATCTATACTTTATCACAATATATAAAATAATTGATTACCGAGTAAGTAATATGATAATGTAAAAATAATAAGTTAAATCTTAATATTAGGACAATAGTTACAAAACAAGCCACTGAAGTTCAAACATCAGGGACGACGTGAGAAATTGCATTCAGTATTAATGTTGAATTAGGCAGAATTATCTAAAAATGAAATGCAGAAAATACAAGAGAAAAAAACTAAATACGAATTCATTGAGCAACCATAATATCAAACTAATGTATAATGAAACATATCTGTAATGTGAAACAACACGCAAAAAATGTTAAACATATAGTTAGTTTCTTCTTTCATCTTTGCTATGGCGCAGTGTTTGCATAAAGTTTTATTTCCACCACGAATATAAATCATGCGTTTGATATATATCTTAAAATATTTCATGTATTAAATATGATCTTGTGAAGGTTTCCATAGCATGATGGAAGGCCATACATCTCAACAGTATTTTTTTCTGTCTTCTCTAACACAGATACAGCACAACACTGAATTAGAATCAAGAGCGTTCCAATGGTTGGGACTATATTGTTCTTGTTATAATGCAGTAGGTTCATTCATATTATACGGCCTAACATTTTTTGTCTTCGTCTGAATTTATAACGCAGCCTTCTGCAATATCCTCGGCAGAGATTCCTTAGACCGCTGTGTTATGTCAGATATACATGTACAGTATTTTGTGAACAAACTCGCTTTAATTGGGCTAGAATATTGCATGTTATAGTATCTAAAATAAAAACGATAATCTTTAATTAAATTTGTTTTAACTTGCCCAGTTTTATCTCATAATACTCCTTGTATAACTTTGCAGACGTTTTAATCCATTCGTTCCTACTTTATGTTATTGTTTTATTCCCTTCACAATCTACTCTATCTCTACTCAATTTTAGTTAGATTTTCTGAACTCGAATTAGAATCCCAGCGGAAACAGGATATGTATCTGATACTCGTAGAATTGGGTGTCTGTATTCTGATCGTATTAGACCGATGTCCTCGCTTCATGATGACCAAAAGCTCGCGCCTAGTGCCGAAAGCTGCACACAAGAAAATTTATGCTCTTTTTTTTTCAGACATCTGAAAACAGAGCATCAAACATTTTATATGAACTCTCGGATCCCTATATCTGCTCACCAATCTAAGGATGACGTACTGTAATACACGGATGAACTATCTATGCGTAATTCAACATCAGTCCTCAAAATAATTCCATTTTAGTTTCATTGAGCAGTCTGAAGCATATGCATTTATGTATCATACAAAATAATCTAAGTGGAAAACTTTTGTAAATAAACCGTGTCTACACTAAGAGTATACAGAATAATAGCTTATTACTTCACAACCGTATATTATAATTCCTTAAAATAAAGCTCATTCAATAGAAAAACTCTCCAAGATTTCGTTTCATACCTTTTCCATGACCAAAGATATTGATAAAGAACCTGGTGATGCCTAACCACAGTCTAGTATATAGAGTCGCTAAGCTCAATACGTAGTAAATATGCAAACATTAGATAGTTGCTCACCACTAGTATCGCTAATATCGCCTCATTACAGGCAATGCAAAATAGTACCGTCACAGTCTATTGTTTCTAGCACTCTCAAAACTCAAGCTTCGTGATTGTATATAGTAGACTGTGGCCTTACTTTGACTATTGCGACGTTTTGTATAGTGATCTTAGTGTTGAATTGTCATTGAGGCTTCAGCGTGTTCATAATGCTTGTGTCCGTTTCATTTTTAACAGCCGTCGCTATGATCATGTCTCCGAGTATTTCTTACAATTATCTTGGCTTCGTTTACGAGAGAGACGTTCAGTTCATTCACTCTGTTTGCCGTATCAGATTTTAAATAATTCCACACCTATTTACCTAGGTCCTCGCTTCAAACTTTTAGTATCCCACCACAACAGTGATACACGTTCACAGCATAATCTTGTTCTATCAATTCCATATCATCAAACATCTCTCTACTCTGCTTCCTTCACAATACATACAGCTCGTTCCTGGAATTCCTTGTCACAGGAAATCAGGAGCAGTCGGAGTTTAAAATCTTTTAAGTACACTCTACTTAGAAATGTTTTTATTGAACAGAACTAGGCTCTTGAGGAAGTCTCTAAATAGTCTTAAATGACCTAGTTGTTATTTTTTCTCCTCTCTCTTCTTTTTTTTCCCCTTTTTTATTATCTTGATATATTATGTTACAGATCTTGACTATTTGTAATTTTCTACTATATTTTATGTAATTCCTGAGATATCTTTTGAGTTGTTTTGTAATTTAATCTATCACATAATTTTGTGTTTCATGTATATTATTGAAACCTGATTGAGTGGAAGAGAAGGTCTTATGGCCTTAACTCTGCCAGGCAAAATAAAACCATTACTACTACTAATACTACTACTACTACTACTACTACTACTACTACTACTACTACTACTACTACTACTACTACTACTGTTGTGTGCAATGTTTTGTTTGAAGCTTATTGTTGCATGGCCATTGTTGTGTGAAATGTTTAGTTTGAAGTTGCATGAATGAAAATTTGCATTTGTCAGTAGAATAGACTTTAAAGATGAGCAGAATTTTATTATGTTTTTCGAGGCTCAATTAAAATCTTATTGAGGTCAATACATAATGTTGCGAAAATGTAGTTTTTGAAGACTACTTATTACTTCAAAATGCAGAAACTGAATGTTGGTAAAATTAATTATAATTAATGATCTTTCAAATAATCAAAATTAAAAATGATGCTGTATGTGACTGCCATTTTCCCGCACAACCATTCTGTAGGCGTCTTCTCCATTGTCCAATAGCACTGGGTATCTGTCTTTGATCAAGTCGGTCCCAACATTCAAGAAGGCGTTGTCTTAAATGTTCAATATTACGAATTCTGCTTTTGTAGTAAACTGATTTTTTTAGTTGACTCCATACAAAACAGTCCATAGGATTAAGATTTCTTTGAAACTGCAGCGTAAACCATCAGAGACTATGAGAAATGCCATCTTTCACACAATAATCTCTCAGGAGGGATATCATGTGCGTATCTTGCTAATCAATCGTTGTACACTAATTGAAACAGACCATTCTAGCTGACCGTAGTTCCTTACAATTTGACGGACAGATGAATTATTATCATATTGGTGCGAATGTTTAATGAAAATCTTGTCTTCGTTCGTTAAATGACCATTATTCACAAAATGAGAACTCGAAACAAATGATAATAGCACTACAAACGGCTTGGCCTGCTGAACTCGTCAGACCATAATGCTTAGTTTGGCATAAATGATCGATTTTGCACTGCCTTACAAAAAAAGAAAAAATAATGTTTAATAAATAGGAAGAATAAGATTTTCTTATAATATGGCGTTGTTAGCAAAAGAGGAGGTGATACTAAGGGATATGCTACTGAAGCTAAATCACAGATAAATGCAAACAAGACGAAGGCCACAGTAATAGCAAGAACAATAAAGAAGGTAAACTTGAGAATTCTAAATGAGGCAGTGCACTTCAAATATTTTGACTGTAGTATAAGCAGTAACATGAACTACTGTCAGAAAGTCAATTATCAAAGAAGCTTTTAATAGAAAAAGGAGCATCTTCTGCGGACCTTTGGAAAAAGAACTAAGGAAGAGACTATTGAAGTGCTTTGTATGGATTGTGGCTTTGTGTGAGACAGAAAAATGGACATTACGACGAAGTGAAGAGAAGCGGATAGAAATATTTAAAATGTGGTTATGGAGAAGAATTGAACGTGTGAAATGGACAGATAGAATAAGAAATGAAGCTATTTTGGATGAAGAAATAATTATTCTGAAACTGATCTGATAGAGGAAAAGAATCACTGATTAGGTCACTCGTTGAGAAGAAACTGCCTACTGAAGGATGCACTGGAAGGAATGGTCAACGGGATAAGAGTTTGGGGCAGAAGAAGATGTCAGATGATAGACGACATTAAGATATATACATCGATCATACGAGGAGACAAAGAGGAAGGCAGAAAACAGGAAACATTGGAGAATGCTAGGTTTGCAGTGAAAGATTACCACTGGGCAAAACACTATGAATGAATGAATGAATGAATGAATGAATGAATGAATGAATGAATGAATGAATGAATGAATGAATGAATGAATGAATGAATGAATGAATGAATGAATGAATGAATATAATAATAAAACGCTAGTTAAACAATCTTTCATTTTCAGCAGTGGAAGGTTGATTTATATGATAACGTGTGTAATACCTACATTCATTGATTCTTGTGGAACGGTAAAATGGTAGAAAAACAGATAATCTTAGAAATAACCTTTCCTGATGATATCATTTCTGTAATTGATAGGGGGATTATGATGAAATATGAAACGTTTTAAAAGTATGAATTGGAACAGGGAACTTAAAGTATAAATATGCGTGAATATTTGATCTCGTTGGAATCCGGAACTGCTTTTCAGGCTCATAAAACCGTTCGGATAAAGTTGAGCCATGGGAAAGGAATTTCTATATACATTACAGAAATCTAATAAAGTTAATACAGTAAACAGAAGTCTGAATAACCTTGGGCATGTTCTAAACGAATTTCCCATCGCCGCGAGTAGCTGTTAAAAAGATGAACTTTTATTTATATTTCTCTCAACCATTCCCTGGCGCATTAATGAGAGCCGCAGGTCTTGGCACAAGGGGATATGTCACAAAGATGAAATAACAAGAAGTCAGTTTTATTAGATTCACTTACAGCCATCACGAGAAAGAAGTCGCCATGAAAACAGTATACTCAAACTTTTAAGCGATATTTGTTAAGTACAAACTTCTATCAACTCCATGTCTAAAAGAAAGTGAAATGGATGTTTATGTATGAAACACAAAGCGACTGCAATTCTTTATACAAAAGTTATTCGAAATTTACTTACAAGAATAGAAAGGTAAGGCAGACTTTTTGCTCTTTCTTCTTTTTCAAGAAACTCAAAGGTGTTTTCGTTTATCCAAATAAAATAAAACGTATGATACTTCTAAATGTACAGTCATGTGTAAAGAAACACACACTATATATTTAATTTCTTAAAGTGAGCTCAAAGAAGCGTCCTTGAGTCAATATTATAGGACTCCTTGATTACGCAATCAACGCGACAGAAGACTAACACTTGAAGACACAGACAAATATAGATTACTTCATATGGAAATATGACAATAACTTGAGAAGTTTGCAAACTGGGTCCGCTGGATTTAAGTCCCAAACATTTTAACCCGAGATATGACAGAAGATTCTACTGTCGTCGTCTGTAACTTCGTAATATTTCAAGCGTCTTACATAGAAGATAGTCTAACTTATGTATAGATTTTATTGCGGCTAGAAGATTGTTTATTTTATGAGTGTAAGTGCAAGTTAGATATATAATAATAGTAACGCTGACTCTAATTATCTATTTTAGGTTTTTGGCAGCTATTCCAAAAGTTAATCATTTTATTTATAAAGTGAACTTTTCCATTAGTTATGATAAGGATTCATACAATACATTTAAATTGTGAGGTCCAAATTATGTACATGACAGAAATTGTTGACACGAAATAAGTTATGTAAAGTCATGTCATGTCATATTATAATATTATAAAAGTTAGGCTGAGATTTAATAGTAATGTAGGTACAGTATAATTATCTAAGTTGTGTCATGCTTAATTAATTAACTTGATATGTATTCAATTAAGATGGCTTTTAATTTTTTAAGTTAACAATAGTTGGGTTTCATAGAAATAGGTTTACTTTTGCTTAGATATGATTTACAGCAGGCATTATTTACAGCGTAATCTTTGGTCCTAAGTTTATTGCATTTATTTATTTAGAGTCTAATTAATATTACGTTTATTCTATCTATTCCATTTTATTGCTGTAATTATTGTAATTTGTGGCCAGATCATTGTAAGTGAAATGGAAATATAAAAAATGGAAGTATATCCTTTGAAGAGGTGGAAAAATTCAAATATATTGGAGCAACAGTAAAAAATATAAATGACACTGGGGAGGAAATTAAACGCAGATTAAATACGGGAAATGTCTTTTATTTTTCGCTTGAGGCGCTTTGGCATCCAATCTGCTCTCAAAAAAGCTGAAATTTGGAACTTATAAAACAGTTATATTACCGGTTGTTCTGTATGGTAGCAAAACTTGGACTCTTAGTTTGAGAAGACCAGAGATTAAGGATGTTTGAGAATAAGGTGCTTACGAAAATATTTGAGGCTAAAAGGGATGAAGTTACAGGAGAATGGAGAAAGTTACACAATGCAGAACTGCACGCACTTTATTGTTCACCAGACAATAATTATTAGGGACATTATATCTAGACATTTGAAATGGGCACGTATGAGAGAATCCTGAAATGCATATAGAGTTGAGAGGCCGGAGGGAAAAAAACCTTTGAGAGGGCCGAGATTTAGATGGGAGGATAATATTAATATAGATTTGAGGGAGGTGGGATATGAGTCTAGAGATTTGATTAATGTTGCTTGGGATAGGGAGCGATGGCGGGCTTATGTTAAGGCAGCAATGGAACTTCGGCCCTCTAAAAGCCATAGGTATGCAATTTTTGTAATTTATTATATTTCTCTGCTGCCGGAAGTAGCTATCCTATCCAATTGCAGTGCTAATAAATATCATATATCATATCATATCATGTCATGCCATGTCATGTCATGTCATGTCATGTCATATCATGCCATATCTCATATCATATCATGTCATGTCATGTCACGTCATGTCACGTCATGTCATATCATATATCATATATCATATCATATCATATCATATCATATCATATCATATCATATCATATCATATCATATCATATCATATCATATCATATCATATCATATCATATCATATCGTATCGTATCATATCATATCATATCATATCATTTATCATAAAATATCATATTATGTATGTAATATCATGTCATATAAGACAGCCACTCTTAAAAGTATATCTACGATTTAACGCTAGGAAAGCGTGTTAGCAATAAGTTAATTTTATTGACTAATATACTACCCATAATATGACAGTGTGAGGAAAGCACTTTTAACATTACTGTGAAATATTATATTGCGATACAAGTGTAGCACGTGCGTTATTACAGACTTTAGAAAAAGTGTGAAAGAATGAGACGAAGTCGAATCCATTTGCTATTGGCAGAAATTTTATGCTCCAAATTCCTATTTTATCTATCTTTTTAACCTGATGTATACTTACTTTTCTGAAGAGACAAGAATACATTTCATAAGTGTATATTAAGAATTTAACTACCTAAATAGACTATTAAACGATCAATTTCTTTCGTGAGTAAAACTTACAGCTATAAGAAACACTTGATTGTCTTTGCTAGAAAACTATGTAACTTCTTTAGTTTGGGTGTAATAGTTAATTCAATGTTTATGCAGGCAGTTAAATTAGGATACTTGAAAGAAATACATATTTAATTGAAGAGTTTTATAATTATTTGATAGCATAAGTATTTTCAGTTACAAATCCAGAGGACCGGTTTGGATTCTCTTCTTGGAAATCTGAATTCATCACCCTCTCATAGGAACTCTCAGTTTGCGCAAAATTTTATCATACTCCAAAGTGATCATATGACTAAAGAATCCCGTTATTTGTGGATACCTAATTTCGCTTCAAAATACTCACGAAAATTAGAAAATAATGGTCGAAAAGACAAATTATTTTTAGTACACGTACGTCCAATTACACTACTATATTTCGTAATGCTATTCATATCTCACCCTCAGTCGACTTTCTATGTTGATGACTTGGGGTAGAATTTATATGTGACAGAAACTATATCGGTTATATTTTGGGGGAGAAATCTCCTTTCCTCCACTACAATCCCATCATTCCCTGTTCACTATACTCAATCAAATGAAGTACATGGACAAAGACGTACTATAAATCTGATATGTAACTTACTGATAATGGAAAGCAGATGCACTTAAAATAGCTATTCTTGAAAATACCGTCGAATAAGTCCATTGAATCCAAGACAGGCTAAAAAACAGACAGTATTGGACAGTTTATATATGGGCAGAACTATAAAAGATGTTTAACATTTGTGAAACTATTGTCATAAATTAAGTATAACTTCCAGTGCTTAGAATATTTAAAAATCACAGAAGCAAAAAATACCATTTTTATGAGTACACAAAGTCATAGTAAGAGCCATTTCAAAACTTTCTGCACCTACGCAATGTTTTGCAGTACATTGTCTTTCTTTCTATCACAGAATACTAAACTTTAAACAACTTTTATATAGCAGTAAATTCAAATAGTAATTCTTACCCTCTATTTTTATATTCAAGTAGGTAAGATCACTCAGAGATATCGATTTAGGAATGTTTCATCAATGATATCTTTCCCGAGTCTTTTTCTTGGAATCATTGCTTAAATTTTTGTTCTATAGAGAAGACGATAGTAAAATGGTAATTATTGTAGTGAAAGCGATGATATGTAGTGGTGACAGTGTTGTCGATGACGGATTTGATGACGATGATATTAGAGGAATGACTTTGAAGACGATGATTATGGTGGTGATGAGGATGATGTTGATAACAATAACAAGCGGTGATTTTATTGGTTATGATTATGAAAGAGATAATGATGACATTGGCAATGAGACGATGTTGTCGGAAATGGTAATGATAGTAATATGAATTATGTTGATGACGGTAGTGCTAGTGAGGGGTTATTGATGATGGAAATTTTGTAGATGATTTGATAATGATGGTTATGGTGATTCAATCTGTAATTCTATAGTCTCTCGTGTTAATCGAAGACGAATTAAAAATTTTCATCCGCTTATGTTGTGTAATGTCAAAGTTTATGACATTCATAGAAATGTCATAATGGGATACTTTACCATGGGCCTACTAGTGCGATAAAGTGAAGCACACATATCTAGCTATTAGTTCCCTATAAGGGAAAGGCAAGGGCTGAGACTGCCCTCGCGCGTAGGCCGCTTGGTTGGGTTCATTTTATTTTCCAGAATGGAATAATGTGCATCCCCTAGGACCCCCAGCGCTACAGATTCCTCTGAGGCTGCCCCCGAACACCCCTACAGTCTATAAATTCTTTTACATTTTCGCGTTGGCAACATCGCGGTCTCTCAACTCAGGTCCCACGAGCTACCATGAGCCCAAGGGAGAACTTATTGCACATAGCACTGCCACCAGCAACTAATGGCAACATACTATGACATCCAAGTTTCTGTGGCGGTCTACAGAGGACTCTATAGGCTATATACAATGGAGCAAGCCCAAAATATGGGAAAGAAGCGGAGACGATGAAAGAGGGGAAGTGTTATTATGATGAAGTAATGATTCCGAGGCCCAACGCCAGAAATTCATCTTCAATTGATTGAGGAAAAACTTTAGAGAAAACTCTACCTGGATTTTCACTCTGACTCTCTCGTTTCACGGTCAAATATGATAGCCGTTACTCCACAGTGGAAACCACCGATGTATACTCAGTCGGCAGAGGCGTTTGCCTTCTGATCCGGAGATGCGCTCTGACGTGGATTCGATTCCCGCTTGGGCTGTTTACTTGCTTTGGTTTTTTCCGAGTTTTTCCCCAACCATAAGGCGAATTTCAGGTAGTCCGTGGCGAATAATCCGCCTCATCTCGCCATATACCACCTCGCTATCACCAATTCCATTGGCGCTAAATAACCTAGAAGTTAATACTACGTCGTTAAATAATCAACTTAAAAAACAGCTGTGGAGGAAGCACACGTTGAAATATATGAAAAGTAATTGATTTATTACACAAATTAACTATAAGTATTTTAAAATTTCCTGTAATATTCATATCAGCGACAACATTTTGTTAATCTGTACCACTAATTTTGACAATCATAAAAAAAATGACAGAAATGAAAAATAATTCCTGTCGAATCTCTCTGCAGAGAGACTTTCAATATAATTTGGTTAAAAGGATAGAATTGTATACCTCGGAAGTTTGAATTATATATTGGTATAATAAAAAGGATTGCAATGGATATTGTTAATTTGTATTTTTATTTTATGGAATTTTTGTTACAATTTTTAAAGAAACAAATCTAATAAAACGTCAAGATTTTAGATTATACAATGCAGAGCAGAAAAAATGTGTCAAAGTGGAGAAGGGACATGGCGAAGAGAGAATAAAAAATTAGGGTTGGAATTGCACGAATCAAGGCGACGAAAAGCCGAACTCAGAGCATTGTTTAAGGTACAAATGGTACACAAAATATGGACGGACATCAATGCTAGATTAGTGACACCATTATACTTAGACAATTCTGATCATATTATTAAGTTTCAATGCAGAAACCAAAGAACAGATGTGGAAAAATTTTCCTTTGTAAGCCTGTAGAATGGAACAGCTTACTTGGTGCAATCTTTCAGTGCGATCCTCTCAAAATCAATAAATTTAAGGAAATGAGGTATTAACATGGGAAAGGTCGTAACTGCCAAAAATTCTAATTTTTTAGGTTTTTCATTGAGAAGGTAGTAAATGGCCATGGCAATGGCACAGAGAAGGTAGTATGTCCGTGTGTAATGAAACGAAGTTGGAAACGTAGTCACTAGATGTTGTAAGTTGCATGTGCACAGCTGTTGGCGCGGAGAAGGTAGTAACTCCTTGTACAACATCAGAGTGTGTCTAAACAAATATGGGCTGATAACTTTGCAGGGCAGAATAAGAATCGGATGATTCTAATGGTCCTGACTTACATTATTGCCAAGCAATATTTTGATTCAGTGGACTTGAAATTCCTGGTTTCAGAACATTCCTACATGCCATGTGATAGGGAATTTGGCATCATAGAGAAAAGAAAAAAAAAAAAGATGGAAGAGCATGGTTCCAGAAGAGGTAGGGCCTAATAATGTAATAATGATGAAGGGTGAGGATTTCTTCGACTTTTCTATAGAATATGACAAGTTTTTGAATACAAGTCCTATCAAAATCAGCACCCTCAACTGGATTAGAATCTCAAGAGCTGATTTTCCTCTAAAAAAAACAAGACAGTCATTTAATGACCTTGAAATGTGGACAGAGCACAGGATTTTTAAGATAGGACAGTCATTAACGTCAATCGTTAACTTGCAGTACTTGCAACGCCTTTTCAGAAGACCAGTTGTCCCTGATGCCAAAAAGAGAGACTTGTTATCTATGTTAGACTTCCTCGATGAAAAGTATCATGCATTTTACCGAAACATTTGTGCATAATGTATAAATAACGTTAATTCTCAATTTGGCTAAGGAGTGATTTCAATGTTGTATTTTCATAAAATAGGATTTCACAGATAAATCTGTGCCAGACTTTTCAAATTTCATATGTAACACAAACATGAGTGTATGCCTTTCATTTAAAGCGGTTTCTGTAATAATGTAAGTGAGAAAGTGTTCATAAATTTGTTTTTTGCTTCCCCTGAAAAATTTTGTTTTTGGCAGTTACTACCTTTCCCAAATCAGCGCCTCAAATGTTGAAAAGATTAGGCCGAGATTTAGTAGTACTGTAAGTGCAATGATTATTATTTAACTAGTGCCATAATTAATTAAGGTGACTTGTACAGCTTGATTCAGGGATTTTGGCCCCTGCAAAAAGTACGTAGATAGGCTAAGAGTGAGTTATTGTCTGTGACTCAGGAGAAGACGAGAGCGGACAGAGGAGGAAGGGATGTAAACAGATAACGTACGATAACGCGTGCAATATTTGTACTGCAGTAAGCGGAAACATTAGGTCTCCTTCTGTTCAACTTAGCTTCAATTTCCATACGCATTGTTACTCATGTTTCCTGCACAAGTAATAACCTGGCTACTGGGATGCTTATCTGAGCGATGTTTAATAATAATCAACAGCGATAGTCAAGAAGGTCACATTCTTTCCGCTTGTCTTCTCCTGAGCAACGGACAGTAGCCTTCTCATCACTACTGGCGGACTGGGTCACACAGGTCAGGCCGCGCAGTCATAACACCTAACACTGCCTTCTTATCATGTCGCGGTACACTCCGACTTAAAGCACAATATTCTTCCACAAGTCTCTTTACTAACCACTAATTCTGTTGACTAAACAATGTCATGGTCACTTATATTTTCTTGACATGAGTGTCCCTCAGCTTCGAGCATAGATATTATTTTCATTCTTCCTCTTTCATCTTCCCCTCCTATGCACGTTTGTGATTAAATTTCTTTTTTATGACGTAACACACAGCTCGCTCACTAGACAAACAACCAAGGACAGGGGCCATTAATGCTGAATCGAGCTGTAATTGAAGACCTCCCTCGAATAATGGTGTAACATCAAATTTTGCTTAAGTGGGATTATAGGTGAAACAGTACGCAACATCGATGTGTTATGTGATGCTGCGATCTGCAGATCATACTCGTAATATTAAACGAGCTAGAGACCGTTGAAAATAGCGGTCCGTGAAATAAAGATGTAACATCGGTCGAGATGGCAGCCAACTACTCTGTTGTGGTAACTCCAGTGTATAAAAAAACTATAAATAAAGGACATAAACGCAAGATTAACATTGACGAATGGAAGGATGTCACAAGGAAATCATTAAAGGAGCATGGGAAGGAGTATACATCAAGAAATGGTATACTGAAACGTGCAAAACAACCTCCAAATTGTTTAAGTGGAACAAAGATGTAACATCATTACAAAGTCTTCATTTATGTCTAATACCCGCATTGTATACAAAAGTTTCCGATGTCCATTCCTAACATACAGACAAATGCATAATGTAGTAATTATTCTACTCATTATTATTACAATACAAAAAATTAGTTCTATAAGTTAGACGTAATGTTGGTGAGATTGAAATGTTAATGTATTTCATTGTATAAATTGAAGTGAAAATGAAATAAATTTGTCTTAATTTATACATATATTGAAAAGTTTCAGTTTGTATGGTATATTTGATATTTCAGGAAACTGTTTGCAAATGTAAATATGCAGGATGCAAAATTCTCAACCATGACACAAAACTACGCTTGTTTACGGATTATTATAATAAGACACACGATGAGCAGTCATCATTTCTTGTTCACCAGTGCACTGAATTGTGTGACATCGGAAGACGTTACAGAGAAGTAAATCTCTCACATAGGCAATGTAGTTTCAAGTATTTTCTGTTCATTCGAAGTAAGAGAGTGCAAGTGTGTTTAAAGACTCTTCTTCAGGTATATGCTATCAGCTCGAAACGTATACAAATATTGCAAGCCAAAATGAAAAACAATGGACCATTAACGGATCAAAGAGGTAAGGATATGAATCGCCCTCATCGTACCACAAATTAAACTATAGTCTTGATTGTTCAACATATTCAGTCATTTCCTACTCAGGAAAGTCACTATAGCAGAAAAAAAACTATATGCAGTTACCTTCCACCAGGTTTAAATGTATCGACAATGCATTCAATGTTTGAGGAAAAGTATCCAGACACCCATGTATCACTTCACCAATATAGAGATGTGTTTAGATCTAGATTCAATTTAAAATTTGGGCTTCCACGATCAGACACATGTCAAAAATGTGACATATTTTGTGCAACTTTCTAATGCTACAAGTGCTGAAGAGACGAGATGGATTGAATTTGAAACAAACTTACACCACAGGAAAGCAGAACAAGCCTACTCTGTGTTGAGGGAGGACATAGAAATAGGCAAAATAATAGTGTCGTAGTCTTATGCGCAGACATGCAGCAGGTTTTGTTTTCACCTATGTTAACACACTCTAATGTATTTTATCAGAGACAGTTCTCAACTTACAACTACTGTGTTAGTAATGCTGGCTCTGCATTTATAGCATGAGGGAGTTGCAGATCGAAGAGCCTCTGAAGTTGCTTCTTGTTCATTTTCCTATATCATGCAAAATTTCAAACTTTTATCTGCTAGGGAAACAAGAAGTCTTATTGTGTGGTCGGATAGATTTATGTCACTTCTGAGGCTTTTTTTTGTTTTGTGGGGATATTTTTCTACCGTAGAGCAAAAATTTCTGTGCAGTGGACACAGTTTTCTGCCCTGCGACACATTTCGCACTAATAGAAAAACAAAGAAGAATTGCAAAAGTTAATGTACCATTCCAATGGGTTGAAGTGATAGTGGCCGCAAGACCAACAAATCCATTCCAGGTTACTTACATGCAATCAGAGGACTTCAAAAATGTTGATACGTTGGAAAAGAATGTCACTTATCCCAAAGAATTTAAAATAACAGAAGCAATGTGGCTTAAATGTTCACAAAATGATCCCTTTTCCGTTTATGTGCGATAATCTCATGGGACTTTACAGTCATGGGTTGTGTATCCATTTCACAAGAAACGGCGTATCAAGGTCCCTTACTCATCAAAAAAGAGAAGAAACGAGATCTTACACACATGTGTGAGTTCATTACTGATATTGAGCACCGCAAGTTCTACATGGATTTACCTGTTTCCAACTAGAGCTGTGGTCGTCAGCACAGAGCACGCTGGGGCTAGCCTCTCTTACCCACTGAAAACGCAGTGCACTATAGTGCTCTCATAGCTGCTAGCGGGTATGCTCTCTATCTCTCCCTGTTGCACGACAGTGCACACGGGACGGCACCACGTACCCATTGCACATTTCAGCGAGTGCTAACGACCACTGAACTACAGTATAAGGAGTAGTGTCATAACATGTGCTGTACTTTGATAACTTTTTTCTTACATTTTACTTTTTTTTTCTACTTTGCAATGATTTTGAGCATGTGATGGCCTATGTTCTATGAACATTACATTGTTCTGCCCTTAAAAATAAAGAATCTTTAATTTTTGTTCATAACTTTTCTCTTACATTTTTTTTCCTCCTTTGTAGAGCATGTGATGCCTATGTTGTCTGAACATTAGATTGAACTGCCATTAGAAATAAAAAATCTTTAATTTTCGTTCATAACTTTTCTCAATATTTTAGTTTTTTTCCTACTATGCAGTGATTTTGTGCATATGATACCTATGTTGTATGAGCATGAGATTGTACTGTCCTTAGAAATAATGAATCTTTCATTTTGTTCATTTTCATACGTTTAATCTGTTTTTTAATTGATGATACACCCTTACTCCATTGTAATCTCAAAACAATTTCTGTTATTTCAAAACTATGAACTTGAAATGTTACTATTTATTATCTAATAATTGAATGAGCCCTCAAACAAGATTATACTGGTAGCTGTAATGTTACATGACTTAAGAAGAGCCTATCAGACGTTTTTCGCTCATAACATAAAAGTAGTATTTTGTTGGTTACGCCGTTATTCGAGGGAGGTCTTCAATTACTTAACTTGTTAATGGTTCGGTTTAATAGAAATACATTTACTTAGAAGTTAGGTTTACTTTTGCATAGGTAGGCATTACAGTTTAATCTTTATTAAAAATACTGCGTTTATTGCAATTATTTATTTATGTTTAGATCTAATTTTACACGTTATTTCATTGCTGTAATTACGATATGATTACATTGCTATAGGGAAATTTCTTTAACAGTTAAAATTGAAAGAGAATAAAACGTTGTACAGAATGCGTATCATAACATATTACTGTACTCAATGGTTTATAAAACTCGTAGGTACTGTAATATGATACGTTACGATATTTAAATTGTAAATAAATATTACAAATTCACCTAGTGAGAAGACTTAAATTGCCTTAATCGCATTTGTTATTAATAAGAAAGAGATTCTAAATGTAATATAAATATTTTGTTCTATAGGCACGCAGAAGAGCGAGAAAATCAGAATTACCGATATTGAATGAGTCTGCAAACAGTGTCGACCGAACTTCAATACAAGCCAATAAAATTGCAGAAGTTGGAGTCCATGCAACTAATGATTGAGGATACCGCAACGCTTGTTTCCAACTTTTAATTAAGTTATCTTCAAAGTTATTTTATTCGTACGAGGATCACAACTCCTCTTTTTATTAAAGCACCAAATGAAAAGTATTCCATTAATACCAATATAAAATATATTGGCTTTTATATTACGCAATACAATTGTGAGCTGCCTTTAATATCAACAGACTGAGCGTTTTGATTACAGTTCAAAGGACTTTAATACTTCTTATCTAGCAAAAACCTGGTGTATAGAGTTTTACTACTACAATTCAAATAGTGTAAAAGTAAGAACACTTGGCCCTGTTTGTTATGAAAATTACGCTGTTATCATGAGCTAGCTATCTCAGTGTGTAAAACTTAACGTTTTACGTACTGCACTACTTTCAAGAGGAAATGTTTTGAGCACATTATGTGGACTCTGTAATGGATATTCATTGCTCTTTCTTAAGAACGAAGTGTCCCTAAGTCGTCTCATGTACAAAAGTTTAACTTGGAAATATCTAATGTTGTTTAATTAATGAGGAATACGAAAAAGTACGTACCTTATATTAATAATAACTTAATAATAATAACAATAATAATAATAATAATAATAATAACAACAATAACATTCACTGGTTGCAAAGTCCACACGTGTGGAGTAACGGTTAGCGCGTCCGCAGCGAAACCAGGTTCAATTCCCGGTCAGGGCAAGTTACCTGGTTGAGGTTTTTTCCGGGGTTTTCCCTCAACCCAATAGGAGCAATTGCTGGGTAACTTTCGGTGTTGGACCCCGGACTCATTTCATCGGCATTATCACCTTCATCTCATTCAGGCGCTAAATAACCTAAGATGTGGTAATGCATCGTCAAATAACCTACTAAAAAATTCACTGACTGAAAATCTAGCTTTCAGGTATAACTAACTCCCTGTAAACCTGATTTGAATAATTTCAAGGTAAAAATTGTTCCGGGGCCGGGTATGGAACCCGGGACGTTTGGCTAAGCGCTCGATGGACTAAAAAATAATATCTCGTACAAAAGACACAATCTACCACTTCTTCAGCAAAAGAATTAATGAGGCATATGTAGAAACCTCACAATGCTTCATCTATTAGTGTCGATAGCAATTTCTCGACAACATCTATAGAGATCCTTCTCTTCCAACACAATTATTAAAGCTAAACCAGATCCAGAGATCGACCAATGATTGCTGTAAGCAACGACTTCCGTCATAGAGGGCACGAACGAAAATATTGGTAAAGAATAGGAAGAGATAGATATAGTTTTTAAATCACATATATGGTAGCAGGTCTAGAAGAAAGACTCTCAAAAACCGATTTTCAGTTCCTCCAAGTTGGAGGTTGTACTGTTGTTTCTGCTATACGTAATAATAATAATAATAATAATAATAATAATAATAATAATAATAATAATAATAATAATAATAATATTAATAATAACAACAACAGTCACTGGCCGATTTTCTGTTCCTCCAAGTTGAAGGATGTACTGTTGTTTCTCCTATCCGTATGTCTAAAATATCTCAAAAGTTACACGATTTAGCTAATGGCGTAATTTCACCACTAAGACAGTATTGTTTCGTCCGAGACTTGCAGACCCTTCTCAAAACAATATCGTTCACAAATTTCAACAGGTTGCATAATTGTATGTACAGATAATACTTAAATTGACACTTCATATGATTTGTATTCAATATTCCTGGTATAATTAACACTTTCAGTAAACTGGATGTTTATTCACCCATCTGGGATATAAAAGATGCCCTCCGAAGTGACGTGCTAGAATCATTTTTCTAATTATAAGGATTATTATTTTTCTTTAATTTTTTTATTTGATTATTTAACAACGCTGTATGAACTACAAGGTTATTTAACTTCGATGAGATGGATGATAGCGAGATGGTATTTGGAGAGATGAGGTCGAGGATTCGCCATAGATTACATTACATTTGCCTTTAGGGTTGGAAAAAAGCTAGGAAAAACCAACAAGGCAATCAGCCCAAGCGGGAATCGAACCGATGCCCGAGCGCAACTTCGGATCAGCGTCTCAGCCGACTGAGTTACGCCGGTGAATTCTAAGAAGATTGAAAATATTTCACTGCGGTATGTTCACGCCGATGGATTCTTAGTACCGGTATCAAAAAGTTCCATTTTTCTACCCATATTATTTGTTTCATACTCGTCGCCACTATTAAAGATAATAATACTCAGATAATTATTGCAAGGAAATATTTTTATTCAGAAATTAAATACAAGACAAAAAAACTATGCTCAAAGAGCACAATTTCGTGACTAATGCCGCTTAACGTGAATAATCCTATTTTACCGGTCAATCTTCTGCGGATAAAAATATAAAGTGAGATAATGGATAGAACCAAGATAAATACTGTTGAAACAAAACAGAAGCGTTATCGTAGTTTTTAAGAGGGTAGGTACAGCTTAGAGCAGTAAAAGTTTTGGAAATATTCAACATTTTTTTCCTCCATTACTGTATCTTGTACAATAATGAAAATTAGTATGTGTAAAACATTGTCCTTCTGCTATATGAAAAAAATATTTATACGATTTAAAAAATATATATTATTTTTTTTAATTTTTTATTTTATTTATTTATTTATTTATTTTTTTTTCAGAATTCAAAATGTTGACAGTTCATTGTGCAGTGATGAAGCGTTTCCCTCATAACTCAAAAACTTGTTAAATTTTTCATGTTCTCTCTCTTTTATTTTATTTCTGAAATTCATGTTTACAATATCATGCTCTTTTAACTACACATCCTTAACAAATTATATTTTTTGTTTATTTTGTGTAATAGAAAATACTGACATTTGTCCATTTTTTAAAATGAATTCATTTTTTATCAGACAATCTATCAAAGGTAGAGAAGTGATCTTGCATAATATTGTAGATATGACATGCATAAATACACACAAAATATTTCATCACAGATTGTTGGATAGTTTTTATAGTTATGTGGGAAACTCTTCATCACTGCACAGTCAACTGAATTTTGAAAAAAAAAAATGTAAATAATTTTTTGAATCGTAAAAATACTTTTTTCATATAGCAGAAGGACAGTATTTTACACATACTAATTTTTATTATTGTACAAGATACAGTAATGGAGGAAAAAATGTTGAATGTTTCCAAAATTTTACTGCTGTAAGCAGTACCTAACCCCTTAAACGAAAAACAGAATAAAACACTTACCGTCGCTGGTTAAAAACGGCTCTAAGAGATATAACATGTACAATTTCTAACAATTCAGTCCCCTGTGTTGTCAATTACCGTCCTATCCGTAGTTTATTTTCTTGAACTGTCATCGAAAAGGTATACATAGATAAAACACACGCTCCTTGAACAAAAACATTAGTTTTAAATTCTGAAAAAGAATATATCTGACTTCATTAGTCAAGTAGGATATATGGGCTAATTATGTAATATAACATTTCACATAAAATATGTAGGTTATTCGTATAGTGTAATAGGTTTCAGAAAAAGCTGTAAGTCATTAATTCATTATGCATATTAACCAACGTGTAGAGTATAATAGTCTCACCAAAACCTGGGCACAAACAGTTACATCGGCAATAAATTGTTCAACAATGTAACGCAACTCTTGAGTAAGGTTGCTAAGAATAATGTCCTATCACTTATTTCGGTTACACAACTTACTGACAATCAGGGCAATGAATAGGCAAATGAGACTGTGAAGCTGAAGTCAGAACAAACCTTCTGGAACCATGAACTTGCAATCCCTATCTGCCAGGCAGCAATAAACACAATTTTATCCAACATTAGACGCACGAAATTTACCAAAAGTTGGGTAAACAATTACAACTGTTGGCAAGGAAATGTGCTGTTATCAATTATCGCCACACCTATCGGGTGAATACCAATAGCTAATTGTAAATATTTTAGAAGGTCATTTCACCTTAAAAACACTTGCAGAGTATAGGTTTAACTGACAATCTTCTCCTTGTTTGCTGTATTTATTTCAATAAATGACAACAAGTGTCTATTTATTTTAAATTGTTTCTATGTCAATTAGTTCTCACTCAGGAAAGATAGTTTTCAATGAAATGTGGCTAGCATACATTATTAAAGTTTTTTTGTCTCATTATTATTATTATTATTATTATTATTATTATTATTATTATTATTATTATTATTTTACTATTATTACTATTATTATTATTATTATTATTATTATTATTATTAATATTATTGTTATTACTATTATTCTTACGCCTATTATTATATTAATATAATTAAGAGTGGAATAAAACGTCTTTCGTAACTTAGAGATACATACGAATTGTTCCGAAACTTGGCTTAGCTCTCGACTCCACTCATGAACGGAAAAAAAAAAAAAAAAAAAAAAAAAAAAGCTAGAGATGAGCAGGCGAGACCTGACATGTTAGCTGTGCGAGAGGGAAAAGAATGAGTCCTCAGAAAGAGAGGTTGTTACATGATGGTAATATTATACGAATATACCGACACAGAAGTTAATCTTAGAATAAAACATATCTTCCCCCTCAATACCCATTGGTGACATAGCCACGGCACATTTTACGAGTAAGTTCATAGGACAGGTCTTGCCTCCTCTAGTGTATCTGTACATTTATTTTCTCCAGAAGTCGCAAAATGTAGACTCAAATTTCTCTGGCGCTCCATATTATTGAAAAGTAGGACAAAATAGAAAAATAAAAAAAAAACATTCCATGTCGCTCTTTGTAACAAAGTTTTTCACAGTTGGTGGTGGGGCTTGTTTTAATCCGGCATTTGCTTTTTATGACTGTGGGAAACGATGGAAAACCCCAATGAGATTGGCCGGCCACGGGATTTGATTCCGAGATCTCTGGAATACGAGTCTCAAACGTTACCGTCTGAGGCAACTCACTCGGTTTCTGATACTCTGAGTTCGGCTACAATTTTTCCTGGCGGAGAGTCCGCAGGCATGCACCTCAGCCTTAGGCTTATTGTGCAACCTCCTCATTATATTGAGTGGATTTTGAAGTCCTCAGGATCGTTAGTATTATTGGAATGGTGGTCACGTGACACGTGTAAGGGTGTAAGGCAGGTGTTAGGGGGAGTGGCAAGTGACGTCATAGCGGGCGTGGCCAAAGTATGACGTCAGAAGTGGGCGGGGCCAAAGTATGACGTCAGAAGTGGGCGTGGCCAAATTATGACGTCATGGAGGGGTGGGGCTTAAAGTATGACGTAAGAAAGGGGCGGTACTTAAATTATGCCATAAATGGTTATCTAAGAGTTCAAGGTTAAAGTGTGACGTCATGCACATGTGCAGGTATGTAATTGAAGTTGTGGCGTCTGAATTATGCATGTTCATACAAGTTTGTATAGTTAATTGTAAGGGGGGGTGAAATACACAAGTTCATACATGTTTGAAAATCCCACAATCGCAATCTGCTATGTGTGCAAACATTATGCTGATTCACATCCGGCGATTGTTCTCGCACTGCTATCTGCTATGTATTGCAAATATTATGCAAGCTCACATCCGGCGAGTGTCCAAGAATTAATCTATCACACTTACACACATACATTCTTTTTCTTATTATTATTAAGACTCTAATGTAATGGCAATTTAATTGATGGGGAATGGAAAATAGGGAGGGGGGTTGAGTGTTGGAAATTGGAATATGGGACATAAATGGTTGTACTTTCCGATAAAACATTATTCTAGCACACTTGTAAATTAAACAGGATGTGGCTGAAGTGGCGTAACTTAAAGTGTGATGTTATAAATTTGTAATTGAAGTTGGAAATGGGGGAGGGGGGTAATAATTTGAAATACACACGGCGTAACTTAAAGTGTGACGTCATTCACAAGTGGAGGTATGTAATTGAAGTCGGGGCGTAACGTAATAATTTGAATTACATATGTTCATACAAGTTTGTATAGTTAAAATACACAAGTTCATACATGTTTGAAATTTCACCTGCACAATTATGATGTGATTACACGTGCAAATATTATGCAAGCTCACATCCGGTGATGAAATTGCTGAGTGATGATAAAAAAATATTACACAAATATCGCATGATGCAAATAATATGCAAGCTGTTAATTCACATCCGGCGATTGTTCTTGCAGCGTCTTATGTTACACAAATATTGCATTGATTACCAGTGCATAAGCGCTTTCTGCTATGTGTGCAAATATTATGAAAGCTCACATCCGGCGATGCAATTGCTGAGCAATAATAAAAAAAATATTACAGAAATAATATGCAAGCTGTTAATTCACATCCGACGATTGTTCTCGCAGCGTCTTATGTTACACAAATATTCTTTAAGCGCTATCTGCTATGTGTGCAAATATTATGCAAGCTCACATCCGGCGACTATGCAATGGCTGAGTAATGATAAACAGCATGTTTTCGATTATGTAGCGTGTTATATTACACAAATATTGTATGATGCATATAATATGCAAGCTGTTAATTCACATCCGGTGAAGACGCAAGTGCCGAATAATTGCCACCTCTGGTATGTTATTTTACACAAATACTGTATTGATAATCGCCATCTGCCATGTGTTATGTTGTGCATTGTGAATTGGGGATGTTGATAAAAGAAATCAGTAACAAAATAAAGTTATATGTATATATTGAGTAAAAAATAAATACAATACAATGATTATTCACATACATTTTCAACTAATGAATACAAATTCTGACGATGTGTCCACCAAAACTGAAGAACTTTTACATTTTGAAAGGCGCATTCCACATTATTGTCTCTGCAGTGATAGAAGCACATGTTCCTTTTTTTTAATATAACACACTAATTCCACATCACTGTAATTAACCACAATAGTCCATGGTGATATTCGATGAGTTTGGACAGAAAAACAGCATCCTTGTCGCAAATTCCCGTGGAGATGATGAGTTCTTTTAAAATGAAGTTGTTTGCCTGAAACAAAATAAAAGCGGTGTAGAATGATACCTAATGTAAATTGTATAATACAGGAAAAAAGTAACACATACTTACATTTTTCTACCCCACCATGTTTGTGAGAGGTGTATATCGTGTAGAATAAGGCAATATGGAGCCTTGAACATCAATGGATGTCCTGAAACAAAATAAAAGCGGTGTAGAATGATACCTAGTGTAAATTTTATAATACAGGAAAAAGTAACACATACTTACATTTTTCTACATCACTGTTTGGACCATGTTTGTGAGTGGTGTATAGTTGATAGCACAGTCGTGTAGGATTAGGCAATATGCGGTTGTGTGTGCTGCTATAGGTACGCTTGTCAATATATCAATACGTACATTTACTCGTACAAATATCAGTTCTAATTGAAGATATATTATGATATTTATAAAATGTTCGGCTTATTGCAATACATCACCCTCGTCAATCCAACTATTCTTTGAGTTAGGAAAACCATACCACTTTACATACGCCTTCCCAGCCTTCCTCCTCAAAATTTTTTCAATCAAATAAACATCTGGAAAGTTTGTCTTTTGAAGTTCCTCGGTGTAAAACGCTCCTAAAATAGGTGCACCGTCTAGATCATGAAGTATGTAAGTCGTTGGCTGAGTCTTTTGTACTTTTTTCACTTGGAATATTTCAGTACTCCATGATGGCAGATAGCCCTTGGTAAACATCTTCTTGTACTTTGATATTCTCACTAAATCACCAACCCGAAACTTTAACCTTACATATTTTTGAAGCACCTGTAACGTGTTATATTACACAAATATTGCCATGATGCAAATAATATGCAAGCTGTTAATTCACATCCGGCGATTGTTCTCGCAACGTCTTATGTTACACAAATATTGTATTGATTAATGTGCATTATTATTATTATTATTATTATTATTATTATTATTATTATTATTATTATTATTCCAATGTAATACATTTTGAGTGGATTGTTTAGTGTATTTAATTTAATCCATACATTATTACCCACATTAAATTCATCAGAATGTGACATTATTATTATTATTATTATTATTATTATTATTATTATTATTATTATTATTATTATTATTATTACTATTACTATTATTATTATTATTCCAATTTAATACATTTTGAAGTAACATATATTGCTTTTATTTTAAGCCATATATTATTAGCGAAAGTATGATTTAGAACAGTTCGTAATATTCACTTAAATTCCAGAGTAGTATAATATTATACTGTAATAAGTGGATCATAAATAAAGTGAAATTCTAAAGAAAGAGATTGAGTATGACATGATAAGTTGGAAATTATATTGATGGTATCTTTAGCCTTACAAAAGTAATCACTAAACTAATAAAAACAATATTACAGTACAAAGCAAAGTTACCTAGGCACTGTATCTGTTTTAAGTGTAACTAATATTACAAAACAAAACTCTTATCACATTATGCTTTTAAGGTGATATTTGTGAGAAACTTCCTATCATCAGAATATTAAATTATTTTCTCGAAATCTGCTCAAGCATATTCGATATCTGCTATGTGATGCAAGCCTGCATTAACATCCTGTGATTATTTGACGACCACCTGCAATGTATTATATTACACAAATACGGCATGCACATAATATCTATCTATTATTTTCAGCAAATATTATGCTAGCTTGCAATACAGCATGTCGTTACAATAACGGAACAGCATGTCGTTGCAATAACGCATGAATTTGTATTCATTAATTGAAAATGTATGTGAATAATCATTGTATTGTATTTATTTTTCACTCAATACATACATATAACTTTATTTTGTTACTGATTTCTTTTATCAACATCCCCAATTCACAATGCACAACATAACACATGGCAGATGGCGATTATCAATACAGTATTTGTGTAAAATAACATACCAGAGGTGGCAATTATTCAACACTTGCGTCTTCACCGGATGTGAATTAACAGCTTGCATATTATTTGCATCATACAATATTTGTGTAATATAACACGCTACATAATCGAAAACATGCTGTTTATCATTACTCAGCCATTGCATAGTCACCGGATGTGAGCTTGCATAATATTTGCACACATAGCAGATAGCGCTTATACAATATTTGTGTAACATAAGACGCTGCGAGAACAATCGTCGGATGTGAATTAACAGCTTGCATATTATTTCTGTAATATTTTTTTTATCATTGCTCAGCAATTACATCGCCGGATGTGAGCTTGCATAATATTTGCACACATAGCAGAAAGCGCTTATGCACTGGTAATCAATGCAAAATTTGTGTAATATAAGACGCTGCGAGAACAATCGCCGGATGTGAATTAACAGCTTGCATATTATTTGCATCATGCGATATTTGTGTAATATTTTTTTATCATCACTCAGCAATTTCATCATCGGTTGTGAGCTTGCATAATATTTGCACGTGTAATCACATCATAATTGTGCAGGTGAAATTTCAAACATGTATGAACTTGTGTATTTCAACTATACAAACTTGTATGAACATATGTAATTCAAATTATTACGTTACGTCCCAACTTCAATCACATACCTCCACTTGTGAATGACGTCACACTTTAAGTTACGCCGTGTGTATTTCAAATTATTACCCCCCTCCCCCATTTCCAACTTCAATTACAAATTTATGACGTCACACTTTAAGTTACGCCGTATGAATTTCAAATTATTACCCCCGTCCCCCATTTCCAAAATCAATTACAAATTTATAACGTCACACTTTAAGTTACGCCACTTCAGCCACATCCTGTTTAATTTACAAGTGTGCTAGATTAATTTTTTTATCGGAAATTACAACCATTTATGTCCCACATTCCAATATGCAACACCCAACCCCCCTCCCTATTTTCCATTCCCCATCAATTAAATTACCATTACATTAGAATCTTAATAATAATAAGAAAAATAACGCATGTATGTAAGTGTGATAGATTAATTCTTGGACACTCGCCGGATGTGAGCTTGCATAATATTTGCATACATAGCAGATAGCAGTGCGAGAACAATCGCCGGATATGAATCAGCATAATATTTGCACACATAGCATATAGCGATTGTGGGATTTTCAAACATGTATGAACTTGTGTATTTAACCCCCCTTACAATTAACTATACAAACTTGTATGAACATGCATAATTCAGACGCCACAACTTCAATTACATACCTGCACATGTGCATGACGTCACACTTTAACCTTGAACTCTTAGATAACCATTTATGACATAATTTAAGTAACGCCCCTTTCTTACGTCATACTTTAAGCCCCACCCCTCCATGACGTCATAATTTGGCCACGCCCACTTCTGACGTCATACTTTGGCCCCGCCCACTTCTGACGTCATACTTTGGCCACGCCCACTATGACGTCACTTGCCACTCCCCCTAACACCTGCCTTACACCCTTATACCTGTCACGTGACCACCATTCCAATACTACTATCTTTCTTCAAGAATATGACTCACTGCTTGTTGACATCTTATCGATTCGGCTGTAGCATGCAGTTCTAACAAAGTAGCGTGAACAGCAATACCCGTCCCTCTTCCCTGTTAATATGCCGCTTCCTCAGATCGATGGCATCTGTTCGCAATTCACGTGCTCGCGTTCTGCTGCATCCTTTGACCCGCAGATTTCGCGTCTCACTAAGGAGCCAAGTCGAATTTCAATGGCTCGGGTGCTATTCTCGAACCCGAAGTCGAAAACTGGGCCATCCCCACTCAGTTTCTTATAGAACCAGGTCTCATACGCAGACGAACAGCCTGATAAGCCCCAGGGACCCAGAGCCCCAAGTCATCCTGAATTAGCATCCGGAAAACGTCGCTGACCATCCTGTCCTAGCCATTGAAAGAGCCAAGTTCCATCCGTAGCCTGATTAGCTTTAAAGGTCCATATCCAGAAACCCTTCCTATATCGTCATCCGAAATACTTACTACATGCATGATTACATCCCATCCTATTATTACCATTGCAGAATGATGATCGATGAAAATGAATGGGAGGTGGAGAGTGTTGATGGAATGATAGAGGGATACGGGGGTACCCCGAGAAAATCTCTCTGCAACGTCTACTTTTTTCACCACAAATTCATCGTGACCTAGCCGGAAATCGAACCCAAGTTGTCTGGTTGGAAAACTAGTGCGTCAGCACTCGAGCCACAGACGCGACAGAAGTTACTATTACATGTATTTAAAGTAAAAGGTTACACAAATTCACAAACATCAAATGTGAGTGGATGTACGTGCATGTATATATTAGTAATATAATTGAAAACTGACAGCGAATGAAAGATGTCAGTCATGCATATGGTAGTGGTGAGAGAGAGAGAGCGATGATTAATTGATTTTATGACGAGGAAGACATAAAAAACCTCAATGGTTTTTATATGGAAACAGAAAATTATTCGTGTATAATCCAAGTGACAGATATTTCCATTACAAATACCGGGAAAATTTCATTTCCGTTAAGGAATAAAATTGGAAATTCATTTCCCTCTGTAAAAATTGTACTTATTAGCATCCCTTGCGTTACAACTTTGTTATCATAAATTCGGGTCTTGTGCTGTATTCTGTCTCTAAATGTTCACTTTCGATTCCAAATTTACAAGGAAATTAGAAAAAAACAGTTCACTTCTTGTAGGGAGAACACGATAATAACATGTATAAAGATATTTTCTAGGGATATAAAATAGACTAATATATTTTTATTTACAAACTGGTTCTCATCGAGGGTAGCCCTTACGGACTCAGTCTGTTCCTCAAAAAGTACAACATATGTAAACAATAAGTAATACTTACTTACTTGCTGGCTTTTAAGGAACCCGGAGGTTCATTGCCGCCCTCACATAAGCCCGCCATTGGTCCCTATCCTGAGCAAAATTAATCCATTCTCTATCATCATATCCCACCTCCCTCAAATCCATTTTAATATTATCCTCCCATCTACGTCTCGGCCTTCACAAAGGTCTTTTTCCCTCCGGCCTCCCAACTGACACTCTATATGCATTTCTGGTTTCGGCCTTACGTGCTACATGTCCTGCCTACCTCAAACGCCCGGATTTAATGTTCCTAATTATGTCATGTGAAGGATACAATGCGTGCAGCTCTGCGTTGTGTAACTTCCTCCATTCTCCTGTAACTTCATCCCTCCTACCCTCAAATACTTTCCTAATAACCTTATTCTTAAACACCCTTAACCTTTGTTCCTCTTTCGAAGTGAGAGTCCAAATGTCACAACCTTTGATATAACTGTTATATAATTCCACCTCTCAGATTTTTTGATAGCAGACTAGATGAAAAAAGCTTCTCAACCGAACAACAACAGGCATTTCTCATATTTATTCTGCGTTTAATTTCCTCCCGAGTGCAATTTATATTTGTTACTGTTGCTCTAAGGTATTTGAATTTTTCCACCTCTTCGAAGGATAAATCTCCAATTTTTATAGTTCCATTTCGTACAATATTCTGGTCACGAGACATAATCATATACTTAGTCTTTTCGGGATTTACTTCTAACCCTATCGCTTTACTTGCTTCAAGTAGAGTTTCCGTGTTTTCCCTAATCGTTTGTGGAGTTTCTCCTAACATATTCACGTCATCCGCATAGACAAGAAGCTGATGTAACCCGTTCAATTCCAAACCCTCTGTGTTATCCTGAACTTTGCTAATGGCATATTCTAGAGCGAAGTTAAAACGTAAAAGTGATAGTGCATCTCCCTGCTTTAGCCCGCAGTGAATTGGAAAAGCATCAGATAGAACCTGGCCTACAAGGGCTCTGCTGTAAGTTTCACTAAGTAATGAATAATAAAAAATAAACAAAAAAGAGCATGAGAAATTAAAATTGCATTAATGTGGCATCATATGATTTGTTAGAATTTGACAAGATTTTTAAAAAATGTTATCACTATCTCATCCCTCAGAGATATAGGCAGAGCTAATCGCTGTAGAAATTCTTCGAAAAAAGATGATATATCCCCCGAGCACCTATGAAGCACAAGCCGAATACCGCAATTTGAATAAAATTAAGGAATATTTCAGCTTGAAATAGTTGACTGTAGACTCATAGATCGACTTTTTCTCATGGTGGAACTCGGCTGACTGATGACTGATGACATCTACTTCGAAACGTATCGTTGGGTCCACAATGATGCCCTGTTTAGTGTACGCTAAAATATCTACTAGAAAATCCTTCCTTTTCAGCATAAGGAAACACTGTCCTCATGATCAAATCCGTCTATCTTTCGACTTAAAAACTCTAACAACTTCCTGGCATCTGTTTTCTTATAGTACTCCAACGTACAATACAGTCAGTTCGACATTCTTCTGATGGGAGAGAGTTCTGTGTTTGGAAGTGATAGGGATTGAGCGAATGAAGACATGTATCATGAAAAGATACATTCAGTGTCACCAAGTTAATAATACGAATGGAATTATGCTTAAATGAATTACTGATATATATTTTTATTATTATTAGGAAATATATAGTGGGACCTCATTTATGCACCAATCTATTAACCGTTCTGCAGATTTTCCGTCACCAAAAAAGACCACGTGTTTTAAGTGGTATGCAATAATGGCTAATATTGCTCTTTTCTGCTTTCTAAATTATGCCTACCATGATCAGAGTAACTTCGCTGTGTTACTTTCATTCGTTTCCCTTTCAAGTATAAATAAATACTTTTATCCTCTATGGATTATTTCACTTCCGACATTTTGCTCAAATAATTCTTAGCAATCAGTAAGCTTAATAATAATAATGATGATGATGATGATGATGATAATAATAATAATAATAATATAATGATTTATTTACTTACTCTTGCAGAGCTAAGATCAGCAGGCCTAGAGTCGACATAAACAGGAAATTAGTTGCAGAAAAAGTAACCACCTTTTTGAAGCATTTTGAATGGCAATTGATACACGTGCTTAAGGTCACTGAAATTGATAATAGGCCTATTGATTATCCGCTTTTTCGATTGACCGTTCACTACGTCTCATCCATTAAAATGGATAATCGAGGTTGTATTGTATTAATTTGAAGAATATGGTGTAAACTGTATTGAAAAATATCCTTAAATTGTATTCAAAACTCAGAGTTGGAACATGAAAATTGATATTTACTGAGAGGTGAGTAGTAAGCACTTCAATGATCTTGTAACATAAACTCTGATATATAGGGCGTTTGATAATTATAGGTACAAATTTCACAGAAGAATAGAGTACAATGAAACAAAACAAAAATCATAACAAACAAAGGTTCGGAAACTAGCTGTTTCCCTAAGTACAGGTGCTCTGGAGGAAGAGAACGTTACAACTTGTGCTCAATATTGCCACCATCCACGATAAGGCAAGCATCAGCACGTTTCCTCATCGAGAATATTATACTTTCGAATATCCCTGGCGTGTCTCCAATGCGTTCACAACAATTTAAAATGCAATGCCGGTGTTCGTTAATGCTGTGAACAGGGATGGAATACACAAAACATTTCAAATATCCTCAAGCAAAAGAAATCCAGAAAATTGAAGTTGGTGGGACATGGGACACCATGGCCGATGAATTTGTTGTAGAAACATAGGTAAAAACTGTCGAACATTAAAATAAAAGTGAGCTATGCTACAGTAGCTGCCTTTACCAAAGAAGCACATCCTCTAAAATGTCGGGTAGCTCTTGTTGGAAAATGGAGGTACCTGCGACCACTAGATCTGTCAAGTATGAAATAAGGTTACAAATGTACCAGTTGTGTTCGGTTGATGTCCACAATGATAATATCATATCTCGGAAACTTTTGGCTTCCGGACCTATGTTTACTAAGACTTTTTGACCTGTTACATTGTCCTCTAGTCACCGCTACAATTTGCACCTACAATTATGAAACACCCTGTACACTAAACTATTCTAGTTACAAATACAGTAACAACTGTGAAACTTATAAACGAATTCTGTTTCTCTTCATTTGACTCGTAAAATTTATATTTAATATCCGCTCAAGAATTAAGGAAACGCTTTGAAAATCATAAATCGTTCGGAGCAGTCCATTTGCATCTCTCATACTTGAAGCCAAATTCCTTTTCCTAAAACTCATGACATGCCACTCTGAGATTAAGTTTCCTTGGTTCAGTAATTTCATGTTGTATGATTTATCCGATAAGCAAGTTGTAATACAATGTTAAAGTTGAAATATACCGTCTATACTTATCTAGTATTATACGATTAATTATAACATAAACGTTTTCGGCACTAATGTGCCATTTTCAAATGTATGAAAGTTTGCCTAATTACATGTTCAAATAGGTGCACATCAACTGTATGATTGAAACATATAATGTGTACCCTGGTGATTTCATGTCACATATAAAATAATCTGTTTGTAGATAATTAATAATTAAAAATTAAAAACTTAAAAACACACACTTATTACTAACATTTAAAATTTGTTTTTCTGCTGCAATTATCCATCAATTGTGGAACACTGGGGTTGTTTTGACGTGTTGTGTGGTCAAATGCAGTTATTAATTTACTTGAAATGTTGCAACCTTACACTAAGATATTCACTATTAAAATATTAAAATTCCTTATGTTGGTTCGTTATTATTGCACTAAGGTTCCTTGTTATTTGTTCACTTGTGAAAGTAATATTTTAATAGTGAATATCTTAGTGTAAGGTTACAACATTTCAAGTAAATTAATAACTGCATTTGACCACACAACACGTCAAAACAACCCCAGTTTTCCACAATTGATGGATAATTGCAGCAGAAAAACAAATTTTAAATGTTAGTAATAAGTGTGTGTTTTTAAGTTTTTAATTTTTAATTATTAATTATCTATAAACCGATTATTTTATATGTGACATGAAATCACCAGGGTACACATTATATGTTTCATTCACACAGTTCATGTGCACCTATTTGAACATGTAATTAGGCAAATTTTCATACATTTGAAAATGACACATTAGTGCCGAAAACGTTTATATTATAATTAATCATATAATACTAGATAAGTATAGACGGTATATTTCAACTTTAACATTGTATTATTCCTTGGTTCAGTTTTTGATACTCATGTAGTTACATAGTTATCCGTATTATTTATAACATTCGCATTATACTTTTTTATAGTATGACCTACTGCATGTATTATATAATATACCATATTCCTATAAATCTTGCAATATCGTAGTCCTACATGTTATTATACAATCTAAACATTTATAAATAATCGTTAATAACTGCAATACGTAATTGCATACATAATTAAATGAAACTGACTCCTGTGTACGAGAGGCTTTGTTGCAGTTCATGCTCGGAATTTTGTGTCTATGAGCTTACATGTGATACAATGGTCGTGGGGAAATGAAGCCAACCGCCGTAGAGAGAATTGGAATGTTAGTTTACATTCCACACAATGTGAGCGTCATGACATCTGCAAGTGACGTATCGTTATTGGCTAAATCAATGCCACCGTACCTAGATCATATAGGCTAATTTATATTATATAAACCGCACAAAACAGATATCAATTTATTAAATATTAATGTGACCAGTATCAACATTTTTAATACATGTCTATAAAGGTCGTCGTAATGGGTGGTAATGTTACGGAAAATATGAACAGGCCGAGTAATGAATTATGACTCTGAATATTATCCACATTTCATTAACTTATTTTAAAAACGACATAACGCTGCTTTACATTTATAACTTTATCCGAACGACTGGAATGTCCAAGCCGTTGACTAGGATTCAAATCCTGGAAAGTATACAGGGTGTTTCAAAAATACGGGGCATAATTTCAGGTATGTATTTCCCACATGTAGACAATCAAAATAGTTCATTGCAACATGTGTCCGGAAATGCTTCATTTCCGAGTTATGGCCTTCACAACATTGAAATTCACCGGAACGTTTTTCTTTCCGCAGGTCGTTGTCATTACAGAAGATGTTCAAAATGTCCACCTCCTGCTTGAATATAGACCTCACATCGATGTCTCATTGACCTGCGAACACGATCCCAAACTCCAGGAGTATTGCGTATGTCCTCAGAACATGCCACAATTCGATTCCGAAGGGATTCCAAATCAGGCACCGGAGACGAATAAACCAATGATTTTAAATGGCCCCACAAGTAGAAATCGAGGGGGTTCAGATCAGGTGAGCGTGGAGGCCAAGCAATTGGGCCACCTCTACCTATCCATCGATCAGGAAACCTTCGATCCAAGTACCGGCGAGCCGTACGACTGAAGTGTGCAGGAGCACCATCATGCAAGAAGTGAATGTGTTGGCTATTGATCAGTGGAGTGTCTTCTAAAACATGACGTATGGTTCCGGCGAATTTCAATGTTGTGAAGGCCATAACTCAGAAATATAGCATTTCCGGACACATGTTGTAATGAACTATTTTGATTGTCTACATGTGGAAAATACATACCTGAAATTATGCCCCGTATTTTTGAAACACCCTGTATAGTAGGGTGGAGTGAAAATATTAAGTTTATGGAATCGAAATATAATACCAGGGAAAAGTTGTTGGGTGATATAAAGAACAATGCAAAATATATTTTGTCTAAATTAATATTTAGAGGTGCCCCAAGAGCATCATATTTTGAAATTTTCACAATATTTTGAGGTTCAGATATTTTAGCAAGAGAACATTTTCCAGTGATTTAATCTGAACAGAATACCAGGAACATGTTAAAAGACTCTGCATATTTTTGGTCCCCTGTTGTTTCATTTTGAAGTGTTACAGGAACCTCAATTTATAAAAAAAAAATTGGGAATAATCACAAGACTCTTAGGTATGATATAATTAATATAATAAAATTAATGAAAATCCATTCTTCTTATGTTTCAGGGTATTTAAATCAGAATATCTCTAATTAATAAAAGAAATCTGACCTTCTACACTGTATTCGCAATGCCAGAAGGGGCTGAACCCATCATAATGACCTTCTCATGACGTAATGAAATATTATCTATGGATCAAAAATGAATTAAAATCTGACTTCAAATCAAAACATTCTACTGTTGGAGAGATTTCAGAAAGAGTTGCTATCAAAACTAAGGAAATCCAGGTAAAGACATAAATTCCGAAAATAATTCATACAAGAATATTACAACTGATATGTGCTTAACATGATCAATACACAAACTTAATGAAGCCTTCTAAGAAACGACATAGTGACGACAACTAAAATGACAACATTGCAAAATTCAAAGAAGAAGCACACAAATTATTTGATAAATGCGGTTGCAAATGCAATAATAATAATAATAATAATAATAATAATAATAATAATAATAATAATAATAATACTGTAGGCCTATTTGTGATAAAGACTACCGTGTTCCAAAACGAGAAAGAATGTTTTACTAGCGCAAAGAACAGAAAGAAGGACGATAACTGAACCTGTTGATTTGGTTACAACCAGAGAGAAATTAAAACGAAAACAAGTATAAATTCCAGCTAAAAAAAAAGAAATGGGCTGAAATGGAACTTTGTCATATTTTATGAACAATACTGCATAATATTTTGTCTCTTTGGATTCCCTAAAAAATACTGTATACTGCAACCCCAATTTAGAGCCTTCCAAATAAAGTTTATATATGTGATTTTACAGCAATTCATTACCTATGTAATGAAAAACAAAATAATAGAACAAATATACAAAGAGACAAAAAATTAGAATTTTAAGAAACTTCAAAGCTGAAGCTGTAGTCGGGTGGTCCAGTGATAGGAAAATATTTTTCTTTTATATAAGACATAGTATAGCTTCATCTCAGATATTCCTCCATTTCTTTGAGGTGTTTAACCTACGCGACTGGGAGCGGCGAAGCATATAATAGGCACTTTGTTCTCGCAGTCTGGCAGGCGGCTATCGCATTAAGACCAGAAGACGCGCGCGAGGCTATTGAACTTTAGCGCAGCGTAGGCTTCAAAAAGCGTGGGTTTTTCCTTGTCAAGGAACGCGCTTGTAGCGTTGTCTGAAGCTAGCAAACAAAGTAGCGTCTTGTGAGCGCGTCACCACAGCTAGTATTTAAAGGGTGGCGTACCGAGACGCGTCCTCACTCATAAAGTTCACGGCCACTGAGCCGATCGTGTGCTCACTCATTCAGTTCTCGGCCACTGAGCCGATCGCGTCGCTCATTCAGTTCTCGGCATTTGAGCCGATCGCGTACATCATAAAGTTCTCGGCATTTTGAGCCGATCGCGTCTCTGATATAGTTCCCGGCCATTGAGCCGATCGAGGTGATAAAGTGGAGACTTCGTGTTCTTTAGTTTGTGACTTACTCAGAAAGTAGTAGCAGTGATTTAAACAGGCGTTAGACAAGATAATTACGTTGCCGAGATCACAGAGAAGACAACAGCCAGTATTCCGTCGCTCATACTCAAGTAGGGACATGATCTGAATAAACCCATTTAGTGGAACTTTACTCCTTGGTTTTTTTTTTCGTGTGATTGACAAAATCACAGTATAATCCTACACCCACAAAACCACAAGGTCCCTGAAAAGAGATCATCTCTACCGTGGGACAGCATCTTTCATCGGCGTCTCACTGGGCAAACCGATCTCGACTCTGTCGGCGACGCGACAGAGGAAGGAGAGAGCAACCATCGCAAAAGGCGCAACCAACTCGTGGCACCAGATAAACCGTCGCAAAGCCCTTGGGACACCTCAAAAATTAAATATAGAAACTCCAAACTTTTTACATTCTAAGTTAAGTGAAAATACAGATTTCTACAACTATTATATTTAGAAAACAGGTAAAAACAATTTCATATGTAGATTCACTCCACCTTAGTGTACATGACACATTCAGCATAAAAGGTCGTAATTTAGAGTAGGCGATATCAGCATGCTACCGTTTCCTCTGGTGGAATTCCAATTGTTTTCGATGAACATCACAGTGATAGTATGAAGTAATATGTAGGGTAGAGTAGCATAAATCGCACCGCTTCCTAAATCGCACCACTGCTAGTTTAAAACAAATTACTATAGTAGTGTAGCATTTAGTGGTATTGTTACAATCTACCATATGAACTTCCACCATGTCACTTGATTTCTGCCACTTCTTTGTGTCAGCAGCGTGGTGATAGTGTATCTAATATAATCGCTCAGGTGGATGTATATTTAGCTAACATTTTGTAACTAAATAACGGATTTGTATGCAAAGGAATCTATAATCTTAAGATGTTATTCGTTTAAAGAGGTATTAAAGAACATTTAACTTAGTAGGATTTTCGAACATGTGGTGATTATAGGCTAGAATGAAGGATATAATAACTTATGGCGTAGTTTCTCAATTCGCACCACTTTGTAGGTACCTAATTCGCACTGGTGCGATATGAGCAACTGTAGCAATTCTAACCGTACAAAAGAAGTCCCCAAAAATGTTACCTGAACTAGGAATGCATCAGGTGGGTGCAATATCAAGTGGTGAAAAGGGCGTTAGTACAACAAGTGTGTGTTGTACAAGCGCACCAGGTATTTTGTGCCACCTGTGATAATTTTCAAACGTCAAACAGTGCATCCTACATTATAAGCTGGTGCTCCTCCGGGATCGTTATTTGTTTGCTCTCATTCAGGTTACATCAACAGTGAACTATTTGTCGAATAGCTCAAACATTTTATTTGCCACTCAAACCTGCCATAGAAAAAAGTGCTGCTTCTGTATGTCCACCTATACGACCCATTCAAAAATTTAGAAGCTAGATTATCTCGGGAAAATGGTATGCTCCTGTTTCAGCTTCCTCGTAATTATACTCAGAGGCCCAGCCTTTAGATGTTTCTATCTTCAAATCATTTCAGATATCTATATCACGAAGCAGTTCTTAGGTGGCTTCGAGATAATCAAGGAGAAAAGGTGACGCAGTTTACAGTCTGAACTGCCTGGTGAGGCACATGGCAAATGTATAACAATAAAAAACGCATTCAGAAAGTTTAAATGTTACGTAATTTACGCTCTATTTTTTAAATTTCATTTCAAGATGTGTTACTCTCTTTCATTAATTTCAATAAACTTGTAATTTGCATTTATTACATTATTCATATTAAATACTTTTCAATATGTTGAATATTAAAAGCTTTCCTTCATCCACTGACATGTGTTTCGAAAATGCCATTTTAATTAAAAGCTATTAAACCAAATTCAAGGATTCTTTTTTACATCAAAGATAAATGTTCTGGGAATGCATCTCTGTAAAGGAATGGAGAAAATAAAAACTGCATTGTTCAATAAAAATTATAAATGCTAAAGTGGTGCGATATAGGCAACCTTACCCTACATTGGCGTTCAAAAGTATTTGACCTACGATTTTCTGATCGTGTAAGAGGACTTTCTAACCACGGGATAATTCACAACCAAAGATATAAAAATTTGATAAAATTTGAAATATTTCCGCTAGTTCTCAATATGTGACACCATTATTAGGTCGGTTAAGAAAAGGGGTGAATACTAGTTCGGTCCCTTCAGATACACACCTGAAAGATAACAATACTAATTCGGTCCGGAGTTCAGAAAGATACAGTACTAACTCGGTCCGAAGTATGCAGGTATAGGCAAGTTATATATCAAAAAGACTATATATTAACAAAGAGACTTGATGAGCATTCAACTTCAAAATGAAGAAGTGCAGGAATTTACCGATTATGTGCTAGAGGAGCACATCCGATACTATAAAAGTACGGTACAACTTGTTTCAGTACCGGTACGTCAAGCCTGATGCTACTTTCCCGCCAGAATTATGGTCTAATTTGTAGCTACGACAGAAATAACGACAAACAGTTGTGAATCTTTCCATGCAAGGTTAAATGGCTTATTCTACACGCTGACCGTAACATATTTCAATTATTAGACGTTCTAAAACGAATTCAAATTGACACCTACATACAAATTGGAAGTGCAGCAACAAAACGAAGACCAGATCAATTAAAGAAAGAACAATATATTAGAGACAAAATGAAAAAAATTGCATCTAAATGAATAAACAGACTCCAATATCTAAAAACAATGTCCTACAAATTTCTTCCAAAAACATAGTTCCTACTATCACTGACTACTCTGACATTTAAGAAGTTTTGACTAAGTTTTATAGGTACTATACAATGTACATGATAATCAACATTTTTAACCATACCTTAAAGGATGGGCAAGCAATTTTGTAGTTTGCTGTCTCGAGTCACGAATTTACACCGTCCTTGCCTTATGACAGTCCTAACCCTGCATAGAATGGGAAGGAAAATGTGATTTCCAACCAGTACTGTTCTATTTTCTATCCGGGACCGAACTAGTACTGTTAACTTAATAAACCGGGACCGACCTACACGTAGTACTGTTTACTTCTTGGCACCGGACCGAACTAGTATTTATTATTTTACTATTGGACCAACTAGTAAACTCCGAAAAAATGTGTCGGGGAAAATGATGATGTAGATTAAGCATAAACATATTATTCTCATAATTTACAATATCAGCGGTTTCCAGCTAAACCCAGTGTTGCTTTACAATCAGCGGAAGGGGATGAAATATTAAATTATATAATGCGAGTGTACTTATGTACGATTGGCAACACTGACTATTATCTTCTCCATGTTTGTATGATATTTGATAAATTTTATTATTTTTTTTATTATTTTTTTAAGCGTTACTAGCATTATATGGTACTAATTTTTATTGTATTTATCTGATGCATGTAATCTATAAGATAAAACATTGTAATAAATATAAATAGATCACTTTCTTAATTAATAACAGTGTATAACTCCAATAAATGATTTCTTAGCATCGCCACAGATACACTTGATTGTACTTGTCGCTATCTCTTGTCACTAGAGAGTTCTTGAAATTTATATTTTCCCCGCCATTCATAAAATATTTCGATACGATACCTCTTGCACAAAAGGAGAGATCTATAACTGAAACTTGATTAATATATTTCAGTATTATTTGTATTTAACCTGGTAATAATGAACAGTTTGATTCGTAGACATTTCGTTTTTGCAGCATTAACTTTCCATGATTGTACGAGAAGATTCGAAGAGAACGGCAGTTACGTAGACTTTCATCTCCCCCCTACTACCATTAATGCACAACACAATGTCAATACGGCGGTTGCTGTCGTCTGCGATACAACGAACTTTTCTTTTGATTTTCGAGTTCGTCATTTTTTCTGGTTATTATATGCTTATTTAAGTTGTGTTAACTCTCGCTAGTGGTTTTATATTTTATTTTATCCGTCTTAGTATTTATTTTATTATTGTAAATATTTTTGTTTTATCACTATTATTATTATTATTATTATTATTATTATTATTATTATATTACTAGGGTAAAGTAGGGTCTGTTGGACAGTCGGGCATGTTGGACACTTTGTACTTTAACGTGTTACCTCGCCACTTGTGGGCACCACATGCTGCTAGAAGTCAATGATGGAAGTAGCCACGAGTGGGGCTGCTTCCATCATTGACTTCTAGCAGAATGTGGTGCCCACATGTGGCGAGGTAACACGTTAAAGTATAAAGTTTCCAACATGCCCGACTGTCCAACAGACCTAATTTACCCTATTATTATTATTATTATTATTATTATTATTATTATTATTATTATTATTATTATTTTTATTATTATTATTATTATTATTAATGAATTATTTTGTATTACAATCTTTGTATAATTTCTGTCACGATTATGCTATTATTATTATTATTATTATTATTATTATTATTATTATTATTATTATTATTATTGTTGTTGTTGTATCATCAGCATTATTATTTGAACCCTGTAAAATTTATGTAGACTATTGGACTGTACTCGAGCACGAGCATATGCTCATTTCGGGTATCCATTGATATGTATTCAATTCAAATGTAAATTGTAAATAAATTTGAAATTTGAATTTAAATTTATGTATTCAAGAAGTAATAACTAAAGAAGCCACACTTACACCAACAAATTATCAATCACTATCGATTAGTAGGGTCAGGTACGCCAGTGTACCTCCTTCAGTATGTTGTGCTCAACACACCAACAGGAAATAGTTCTACATATTCGATACGTTACTGCTAGAGAGCGACACTGTTTTCAATGTCTGTGTTTGAAATTACACAAAAATACAAAAAAAAATCACGATTTGAACACAAACACAAACATGTTCTAATGTAACGAGCTGTTGGCGAACTATCTGCCGAATAAGATGACGTAGTTCTGTGTCAAAAAGTTTGTTGAAGTAGAGTTTTCGAATTTCCTCATCACATTTCCTTATAATTCACATAACATATTCATTTGCAGTGTGAAGAATAAAGGAAAACAAATATATTACATAGGCCTAATCATCCCGAGAAAAAAAAGTTGCAAGCTATCTCCTTAGTATTTTACGACGAAAATAAAGTAAGTAATCCACGTATTTGAATTCGACACCTGCATCTTCCTGTGTGGCACAATAATACAGCAGCAAGTCGAGAAAAAATATATTGCTAAAAGCTTAAGAATGTTGCGCAAAGCTCTATGTATGGGACATTGGAGATGAAATCGGACAACAAAATGCCTTACAACTGTACAATTCCTCGAAAAAAAAAATATATATAGAGGTACTTTATTGTGTTCAAGCTGTTCTCGTTTAAGTCCATTAGTTTTTCTGTTTTAATGAGTTGTATTTATCGTAATTCTGTAAAAATCTCCAGTTTCAAAGGGCAAAAACTTGAAGCGACTTATGATAGACATTCCAGCAAAAGTTCATGTTATAGATCAGAGTACGATTTTCATAACTATGAACACACCATAATATTTTTATTAATATTTAACAGGGCCCTGTGTCTCTGTGAAAGAGTCCGTATAGACCAGTTTCTGTCTGATGCTTTTCCAATTCACTGCGGGTTAAAGCAAGGAATTTCACTATCACATTTATTTTTTAACTTTGCTCTAGAACAGCGGTCATCACCACAGTGTAGTAGCCTCAGGATAGCGTCTCTTACCCGCGGATAAGAGATGCACTCTGACGGCGGGTATGCTTTCTCCCTCTCCCTTCTGCATGGCGGTGCATATTCCAAAATACTCTTTACCCGTTACTCATTTCAGCGAGTGCTAACGACCACTGCTCTAGAATATGCCATTAGAAAAGTCCAGAATAACAGAGAGGGTTTGGAATAGAATGGGTTACATCAGCTACTTGTTTATACTGATGCCGTGAATATGTTAGAAGAACATCCACAAACTATTAGGGAAAACACGGAAATTTTACTTGAAGCAAGTAAAGAGATAGGTTTGGAAGTAAATCCCGAAGAGACAAAGTAAATGGTTATGTCTCGTGACTAGTGCATGGCACGAAATAAAAATGGGAAATTTTTTCGTTTTAAAAGGTGGAAAAATTCAAATATTTTGGAGCCACAGTAACAAATTGACACTCGGGAGCAAATTAAAGCAGAAGTAACTATTAGTATACTTACTTAGAGGAACCCGGAGGTTCATTGCCGATCTCACATAAGTCCGCTATAGGTTCCTATCCTGAGCAAGATTAATCCAGTCTCTACAATTATATCCCACCGCCTTCGAATCCATTGTAATATTATACTCTCATCTACGTCTCTGCCTCCCCAAATGTCTTTTTTCCCTCGGTCTCCCAACTAACACTCTATATGCATTTCTGGATTCGCATCTATTAGTATAGTGAGGATCAGGTAAGAACAGTTCCTAAACTGCAAATATTGCCGTCTTGTCAGTGTTGCCAACTGTTACCAGATACCACACGATCCTACGTACTGAATGACTTGTTTACGTACCGTACTTTACCTTAATGTTGAAAGGTTATTCTAAATAATTCAATAATTTAGCAACATATTTTCATAGGCAAACTATACGAGAAAGGGATCAACATGTTAGGTATTTTGTCTGGCAATATGAAATTCATTGATTTGACTAAACAACTGATTTACGAGACTTAACCTAAAAATGTATTTTGTTTGACCACATGAAATTGTTAGTACTAACTCCGAAAACGTACCTGACTATAGTCTTGAATTATAACCACAACGCAACACATAAAATAACTATTATGTATTAATATTAATTAATTAGTATGTTCAATTTCACTAGCTTCAAGTAACCGGCTCAGAAATCTAGTAAAATTTTAATTTCATGGATCTCCTGTACTGACAACATTTGTCTCATCTGCCAACATAACAGTTACAAAATCACTACCATTTGTAGTATTTATCAGTATCGAAATTCTAAACGAAGTTGGTAAAAGAAAATTCAACCTGCAAACTATAAAATCAACAAAATCCACTAGCATATGTAGTAATAGGGGAAAAATGGTTAGGTTTCACCCTTGAGGTATGAAGTAAGCTGACCCGGACTATATATTCCTTCTACTAAATTATGAAATACTTGAATTTGCATTAAGATGATTAAAATAATATTCGAACAATAATATCTCTATAATAAAATATAACGGTTATCGAAAATAATTTGTAACAGATTTTCTTGACGTAATATATTTTTTAACAAAAAATCCACAGTGCGAATTAGTTTTAATTTCATGTCGTACGGCCTGATTTCTATCTCTTTAATATTTTAGTTGCTTTGATATTGAGGATTATGTGTGCGAATACTTTTCAACTACTCTAGAAGGATTCAGCATGTTAGCTAACAGAAACAAAAGGTTGGACGTTGGGGCCCTTTGAGTCGTATTATGCCAGATTGAAACGTAATTTAAGTAGTTAAATTTTCATCTACTGTGCAATGTTCATTACTGTTAACATGGCCACGAGGTCGCAGACTTAATGTCAATACTGTAATGAAAATTAAAGTGATGCTGGGTGATGGACCTGTGGGCATACATTTGTAACGCTTTATGCTGTTTGTTTTACTGCACTGACCCATAATTAATTCCACTGTGATGCTGGTGCTGGCTGGTATTGTGACTTTTTACAGTAGTGCGGTGTAGTCGGTGGGAATTAATGGCACGAGATAGGAAAACCACTGTTAAAAAGATAACTCATATCTCTATGCTTTCCAATGAAATTATTTACAGCCATAGGTTTTATTTCTCTGTCATTACCGCCATCATCATTGTTACTATCACCACTGTCAAGAGGGCTTGGATTTTACTTAATCTACCAGAAATTTGGATTTCGTATTTCGATTATAAAGTTTATAAACGTCTAGTTTTTATTATGGCTGATGAACTCCGCTTAATATGGGACATGTTCGGAGATTAACTTTCGTTAAAAAGTTAAAATGAGAGAATAATTTATTCAGGGTTGCTTTAAGGTACCTGCATAACCACACCTCATTTCTGTAAGTACAGAATTTGCATTTTATCTGTGCTAGTGAGTGGCCGTTAAATTTTAAATGGTCTATCTTACAACGTGGGCGCCAGCGTATTAAAAAGCATTACAGCCTTTCTGCCATCTCCACGCCTCCCCGCCGCAAATGTGGCGTTGCACAGAGGCAGAGATAAAATGTAAGATCTATATCTGATGCACTACTCGATGCCGTCTTATTTATTCACCTACGGCATCCAAATCTGATGCAGTCTCCCTGTTATCCGCAGCCTCCTCAGATAGATGGCATTCGCAAGTCACGCACTACGTCGTGTTGCTTCCTACACTGACTTGAAGATCGCAGCAACGTTGATACCGCGATCCATTATGGTGCCATCTGTCCGAGGGAGCTACACAGTGTTACCAGTTCTCTGGTCTGTCGTAGTCCTCTGTGGAAGCCTCTTCGCTCCCTGCGATCATATGCAGCTCCCCAGGCAAATGGCATTTGTAGGCGGACCACGGCATCACGTCTGCTGGATTTCAGGTCAGCTTTAAACTAATGTAGATGATACAGAAGTTGAAATGAGTCCGAAGTTACCCAAGTAGTTAAGGGGGGGAAAATCTTGGAAAAAACCCAAGCAGGTAATTTTTTCAACCAAGATTTGAACCCGGGCCCGCTCGTTTACCGACACACATGCTATCCATTACATAGCGGTGTACTCCTCCTCCTCCTCCTACTACTGCTACTACTGCTGCTACTACTACTACTACTACTACTACTACTACTACTACTACTACTACTACTACTACTACTACTACTACTACTACTACTACTACTACTACTACTTTTCTCACCATTTCCCAAAGATAGAGCGCGATGATGATTTATGAGTTTAAATGAAATGTTAACCGGAATATGCATACAACACAGAATTCATATCTTTTTGTTTAACGTATGCATAAGTGAATACAATGGTTGAACAGTAAACTGAACACAACTTGGAAACACATTCTCCCTACTACCCCATTTGTTTACAACAATGGGGCTGTATCTTTAATATTCAAATGTAACACGATCGTCAATATATGATCAATGATCAACTGAACAAAAGTGGCTAATATGGCTACTTCGTCTTTGAATAATATTCTGCATTGGCTATACAAGACTATTTTATGCTTCAATAATGGTAGTAAAGGTAGTGATAGTGGTAGTGGCAGTTGCAGTAGTAGTAGTAGTAGTAGTAGTAGTAGTAGTAGTAGTAGTAGTAGTAGTAGTAGTAGTAGTAGAAGTAGCAGAAGTAATAGTAGTGGTGGTGGGGTAGTAGTGGCAGTTACTACTACCACTACTACTACCACCACCACCACCACCACCACTACTATTATTATAAAAGTGGAAAATTCTGTAAATTATGGCTATTCATAACCTCTTTATAATTGTAAGACTGGCAACACTTAAAACGATTTTTTCCCCATCATTTCCACAGCAACACTCCGACCCCAATGTTGCAAACTGAAAAAAATTCTATGATCATACATTACATCAGGAGAGGTATATGAGTATTGACAGATGATTCAGTAGAGAAAGTGAACAAGAAAATTATAATATTGTTCTTTTTTCTCATAATATTCGAACTTCTTCTCCTTCCTGTTCTTTTTCTTTACTTCAAGGAATAGGCTCATCTTCAACCTGTTCCGATATCCATTTCGTCTTTGACCTTCCTACATCTCACATCCCCTTTGGTCTGTATTTCCATCTCAGGGTTAGATTTCAGGAAAGGAAGTTGTGATATATCTGTCTCTTATAGGAACGAGATATGTTCTTCTGGCTTAAGTCTTATATTTATTTTGTGCCATCTTAAAAGAAAGACTTGAGCTATTCTGATCACATGAAAAGGATGCTTCTTCTCAATTAATTTCCTAATGTTCATTTGCAAGCCTTACATAGAATAGAATAGAATGTTTTATTTTCGCTGGCAGAGTTAGGTCATAAGGCCTTCTCTTCCACTCAACCAACCTTCATCAATAGAATAGCGACATACATTTTTAAATCATGCATATTTACAATGCACTAAATATTCTCCAGCAATATTCTTAAGTTAAGTTTTAACGACTAGTACATTTTTATTTAATTTGAGATAAAACCTAGTCTATACATTATTTACGAGCTAAAATAATTCAATTCCGTCTATATGCAGTATGTAAAGAATTGTAATTGAGTTGAGATAGCTAGTTGGTTAAATTATGAAAATTAGTTTAATAGAAGTTTATTAGAATTACGTTATAGGGAGCAAAATATAAATCTAAAATATTTTTATATAAATAGAATAATATATGAGTGAGAAAGGAACAGAACTAAACGTTCAACTTTTCAAGATAGACGATGGAAGTTATGTTACATTTTTACTCCTCATTGCGTTAACATGGCCTTAAGTTTTAATACTCCATCATGATTTTCTCGTATCACCCTGTATTTCAACGACACATCTGTGGCATTGAACGATGGACCTGGCGAAGACAACAAGAACATAGCCAGAACATATTATCGCAAGATACTGTTTTGAGTGTCATGATACACTTTTTTCTTTCGCTGCACAAGATCTCTTCTTGCCGCCTAAACTCAAGTTCATTTTCTCGTTTCTATTCTTTCTGGGAAAAGAGAAGAAAAGGACCCCCAAAAAAACTTTTCTTATAATTCAAAAGCACCGGAAAGAGTTAGGAAAAGGGCAGACTGCATTAAGGAAGTCGAGTCTTTTGGTACTTTGCAACTAAAAGTTTGGGTCTTATTTTATTTCCACTCGAGGTGACACACAACCATCTCCTAACATTATTATAAATTCTGTCAAGACCTCATAGTTAACTGCCATTTTTTATTATTATGGAAAGTTTTGTGGAGAAACAAGATACTACTCTACAAGTTTCGGTGTCGGTGGCTGTGGTTGGTGGTAGCTGGGGCGAGGGTAGCAAATAAGTAGTCCACTAAGCCGGAGCTAATGACAAACCCTCCACACACGCACTCTCATCCCTTTCGCCCCTCTTACACAGACGTGTAAAAAAATGTTGTGAAGAAGGGTGGAAATTTGGGTCAAGCAGATGAGTTTTCATATAAAAATGGGTAAATTAGAACTCGAAGCGCTCGCAACAACTCCTGAAAGACAAATCCACAGATAAAGCCTTGTTGATCATAAATCGAACTCTGTGAGGACCGCGAAATATCTATTAAAAGAAAAATGATGCAAAGAGTAAGTACATAATAGTACATATGTATGTGCTATATATACATTTACAATATGCGGTATTCATTTAGAAGAAGATTGTTGAGAGTTAGCAGTAGAAATTTACATATTAATTTTCGTTAAATTATACATCTGAATAGAACTTCCTATTCAAGAAAATTATGAATATGAATGAATGAATTAATTGACGAATAAACAAATAAATAAGCAATTAAATTAATGAACAAGAAAATGGACAAGCAAACGAATGAATGAGTGAATAAGTGAACGAATAAATAGATAATTAAATGAATAAATAAGTAATTAAATAACTAAATAAATAGTAAAGGAATAAATAAATAATAAGCAATAACAACAAAATTAAATAATTTACATTCACTTTCGATGATCACAAGAATTCCGAAATTTTATACAATATTGTACAGAGACAGAAGAAACCAGAGATGGCCATAAAATTAACTTAGAAACAGTATTTATTATACGACAAATCTCAGAATAGACCTAGGCCCTATATGAAAGAAAGCAATGTTAAAATTATATCAAGTAATGGCTATTCCGAGATGTCTACGTAGATGTAGCAATTAGGAAAGAGAAGTAGAGGGAAGAGCAGACGACAGGAAGCGAATCTGGGATGTCTAAGGTTCATGGAGGAAACATATTAAAGAATGTTCGGATTATACTTCCAATAGAAACAAAACGGCAGAAAAATACAGGCAAAGGTTTCTGAATCTTATAATCGCAACAAAGAAGATAGATCTCGCACTAAATTTTTTAATAGGTAGGTGGGTTAGGTCACGGTGGCTAGGGGCGGGTTAGGACGACCCTTTGCACGTCGGTCATACTGAGACCTATTGTACACCCCGAATTTATGGGACGAATGAGGGTGAGAATGTACCAGCCCACCGGCCGCATGTGACCCCTCACCCGCTCACCGAACGGGCTCCCACCGCCAAGGTGACTAAGCAGCACAGGATCCATTCCACCGGCCTTCCAAGGTGTTGAAGCGCCCTTGGAAGTGCTCTTAAGGAATGACTCCTGGCGGAGATGTTGCGGAAGGCTGCGAATACAGGAACGGTTGCGGAAAGGACGTCCTCTCCCCTAAACGGATGAAGACATGCGTCCTGACCTGAATATGTCTATGGAATGAAATAAAGGAGATGAATAATATGAAATGTACATTGTTTTTCTACACAGAAGGGGAAGGAAAATGGACCGTGGCAATTAAAATTGCTATGGAATTACCTTATATTCGGCTTACAGCTGGAGAAAACTTATCACAGAAACCAAAGCAAGTATGAGTCCAACGAGATTCGAAACCAAGCTGATGCTGCATCGGAGCAAGAGTCTTAGACCAAATCTACGGTCTGCGATGAGTTGGTATTTATTTGTATCACATTTCATTAAATATCAGTGAAGACTAATAAAATTGAGGCAAGCCATAACTTTAATGTTTCAATCCGAAGATACCATTCTTAATGTACTAGACAGAAATAATAACATCCTATACATCAGAGTTAACATTAATGTGTACAATCTCATTGAATGGTGGATTTTACTCATGACTTAGCGATAAATATGAAAAGCTTGGAATATAACAAATTATAACTCATTTTCTTAACTACATAAATGTACAGTACCATTGAATGATGGATTTTACTCATGACTTAGCGATAAATATGAAAAGCTTGGAATATAACAAATTATAACTCATTTTTTTAACTATATAACTTTTAATAGAGGTATGTTAAGTTGTTCCGTTGTAAAATTGGCCGAGGACTAAGTCCTTTAATTCATAAACATTACCTAAAAATATCTTATGTAAACAACATAAATATTTTAGTCGGCTATTGAAGATGGTACGGCAATAAAAGCAGCAAATGGATACAAGAGCTACAGTATTACTAAGTTCGATTTATTATTATTATTATTATTATTATTATTATTATTATTATTACTATTATTATTACTATTATTATTATTATTATTATTATTATTATTATTATTATTATATTGATAGTAATAATATAAATAGCTGGAAATAATTCTACACGGAGACGAGAAGTGATACAATGGCTGTCCGAAAATTTCCACACAGTATGTAGGCTATTACTAATGACAGTATTAGGCTTCGTATATTCCCTATCAAGATTCACATAGTCTGGAGGCGAAACCGCATTTAATTATCGGTGTACCACAGGGGACTGTCCTCGGTCCAATTTTGTTTTTAATATATATTAATGATTTATTAGTAATTAATTTTAAAAAATTCAATGCTGAGATATATTCGTATGCGGATGACACGCTTGTTGTTTTTGCGGGTAAAAATTGGGATGATACCTACTTTAATGCAAACCATGGCATCACATTTATTAAAAATTGATTTGATTCCAATATACTTGTCTTAAGTCTTTCTAAAACTACTGTTGTACCATTTTCGTTAACTTCTGTTGGTATGAAATCTCCTGATTCGCTCTTGTGTTTAAAAATTCCTATATCCAATAATTGTTCTTCTAATTGTTGTAACTGTCCTATTCTAAATTAATCTCCTCAAGTTAAATATCTTGGAATAATAATCGATCAACATTTACATTGGGATAAAAATGTTCTTTTTCTGTGCAATAGATTAAGAAAAATTATTCACTATTTTGTCATCCTACGAAATTACTTGACTGTCCATACTTTACGACTGATTTATCTCGCATTAGTACAAGCTATGTTACAATACGGCATTATAGGATGAGGTAGTGCTTATAGTACCTCCCTCATGCCAATAACTCTGCTACATAAAACAATAATAAAAATATGCCTTATTAAACCTCTTGATTATCCATCAGAGCTGCTGTTTTCAAAATTTAAAGTGTTTGACTTCCATCAAATTTATAACAATGTATTACTGAATTTCGCACATAAAAATCGAAATATATTTAATTTATGTTCACATAAATATAAAAACCAAAAGATGAGACAACATATGCTTGACGGTTCCTAAATGAACTACAACTGCAGCATATAATCACAGTAGCAACTTCGGTCCAAGGCTTTATAACATGATAATAATAGATAAATTCCCAAACATACAATTTGCTAATGCTCCTTGTTTAAGAAATCTATTAAAAATTGCTGTTAACAGAGAAAATTTTAAGTTAAATTATTGTGATATGTTTCTTCTTCTTTTTTCTTTTATTAGGTACCTTTTACTCTGTTATTCAATAAAATGTCTAAACATTAACTTAACGTGGAATGCCCCGTGAGCACGAGTATGTAACTTACTCTTTCTGGGGGTGCTAGAGAGTTCTTATATAAAAATAAATCAATATGTATCTTTGTTCCGGCAATAAAGTATTACTATTATTAATATTATTATTATTATTATTATTATTATTATTATTATTATTATTATTATTATTATTATTATTATTTACAACACAGGTAACAAAGGTAGATGATATGGAGTAGCAATGATTCCCGATCGTTTGCATAATAATTACACGTCCCTAAACATAACACTGTATACCCGTCTCTTATATCCCCAGAAAGCAGAGTCCTGTACATTCAAGTCCGACGAGCGTGCAGTCCATTCGACGGGACATCTGCAGATAGCTTTACTATATAAAAGAAAAGATTTCAGGTCCCTTCTTCTAGTGTCAAATTTTCCCAATGTTTCGTTTGCCAAAAACGTTATCCCCTAGGAAATTTTCATAAGAATAATTTGCCCAATCAAGTGTCTTCAATGTATTCCAAGAAGTTTTATTAAAATTGAAGAATTATTGCACAAAATGCTGGAATATAAAGTATGAAATTCTCACCTAAAGTTCTTAAATAGCCACCGGTGGAGCTCTGTCGGCTAAGGTGCTTGCTTGCCGATCCGGAGTAGCGCTCCGGTGCGGATTCGATTCCCAATTGGGTTCATTCCGAGGTTTTCCCCAACCATAAGGTGAGTGTCAGGTAATCTATGGCGAATCCTCGGTCTCATCTCGTCAAATACCATCTCGCTCATCGACGCTAAATAATCTCATAATTGATACAGCGTCGTTAAATAACCAAGTAAAAAAAGTTCTTATATAGTCTACGATTCTACTTTCATATACTCCAAAGTTACAGATCGAATCCTTTCTTGAGGCTCGCCGAATCTGTGTCACTGTTCCTTTCTAAATTTTCTTACTGTCGTGAATAATGAAGGATGATGCTTCCCTACTACGGTCTAAAACCTACTGTGAAATCTTTCAGAAGTAGCTATTACTTGTCTGATCTTGGCCTAACAACGTTACGTCCATCTCTCCGGTATTACAAGATGTCTACTTCTTCCTGGCTGATCTATGATGTATGTGAACCGGAAATATTATGCAATTTCAAGGCGTAGACGTGGTAATTATAACAAAACCTTCTTGTACCTCAGCATTTTGAACAGAAGGCTAGGGCAGTGTTTAACGATGTTAAATACCATAAATTATACTATTTAAATATCAAAGATTTCGTGTGTGGTTCCTATGCAAAATTATTTTGCAGAAAGTGTAAGGCTGTGCTTCACCATGATTCCCGCTTCTAATCATTTCATAAGGTACAAGGCCTTTAGTAGTCCCAAAATTGATTTTGCCCTTAAATATGTCATAATTAGAAACAGAGTGTAAAGTAATCTGTAAAGTCATATCGGGGTCGTACGCAAAGGAGAATTATCACCGTTCTGCATGGATTTTGTTGTTTTGAAATAAATGAGCGTTTATGATTCACAATTGCACACTGATTGCAAAAATGAAATCCGTTTTCGCGTACCAAGTTAGAATTTTTCACAATTCAAAATTTTATGTTTTCAATATTTTTCGTAATATAGTAATATTACAGTGTGCTTGTTGTTTGTTAAAAAGGCACGACAGCTTATAATTTAAACTTTATTACTTAAAATGTGTCATAATATATTTAATTCTGTTTGTATTTGATATTTATTAAAGTCTACTGAATGTATCCGCCCTTAGGGGATGTACAAAATTGTACCCTTCTCCTTAAAATGAACCGAGGTTAAGACATCCGTTGTTTATTCTTGGACATTTTTATCTGTCTGCACCCAAGTTATCTATAAACAGGAATTTGAAATGTTTAGTGTCTCAGGTCATAAAAAATTGTGAAATATATATTTACTCCTAGAGATTGCTATTAAAACTAACAATGAATAAGAGAAATGACATAGGGTCCCTGTGTATATATTTATTTATGGAAGTGCAATCCAGCTTATGAGGCTACAGATTTCCTTCCTGAGATAATAAACCTATCCTCTTTTAAAAGTTGTTTTAAAATTAGAGGTTCAGTTTTGTGTTGTTGGTTGTCGTGTAAAAGTGAAGTGTGTGAGTTCTCATTTTTATGCGAGGGTAGTGTTGTTTCATAAAAGTGTCGGAACGTGGTTGTGTAAATGATCCAAATTTGTTCTACTATATATGTGGGTCATATACGTCAGTAAAACAGAGACAGAATACCTATAACAGCTTTTGTAAAGAATACTTACTTTCAATATTTTGGCATTAAGTTAGGAGGCCAGGACAAATCCTAGTGCCCCCACAAAGTATGTCGTAGTTGTGTTGAAGAATTGAGGAGTTGGAAAAATGGCAAAAGGAAGTCATTGCCCTTTGGTATCCCTATGATTTGGAGGGAACCTACAAATCATGGAGACAATTGTTATTTTTGTACAGTTAAGGTAGCTGAATATACTGCTAAAAACAAGAAAGATATTCTATATCCTAACATTCCCTCTGCCATTCGGCCCATAACTCATTGTCCTGATATTCCCGTTCTGCTACCCCCTGAATCAGATACATTGCCATCTGGATCCAGAAGCACTGAAACTGAATCTCCAGTGTATTATACTTATGAACCAGACAATACTGGTGATGATAGATGTTTTAATCAAAGTGAGCTTAATGATTTAGTGAGGCATTTAAATTTGCCTAAAGAATCAGCAGAACTATTAGGTTCTAGGTTAAAAGAAAAGAAAGTATTGACTGAAGGTACATATTTTTCATGGTACTGGCATCGTCAGAAGGAACTTGTCCTTTTTTTTTTTTTTTTTTTTTTTTTTGCTGAGTGTATTTCCAAGACATCCTTGACGTCTTAAAATTTTATAACATTATAATTCCTAAGAGTGGAGGTTCTTCATAGATTCTTCTCAGAAAAGTCTTAAACGTGTTTTGCTTCATAATGGAAACATTGCGGACTTTGCTGAATGTTAAAAAGGGATTCCTCTGCACAACATGCAAGGAGGACGAGGAGGACAAAATTTGAAGTGCAATATTGAGGTAAGGTTATGAAAGTGCTTATAATTATTAATTAATATTAATTAATGATTAATTAGTGACAAATAGCAAATTGTGGCCTAGTTTTTCTCACAAAATTCTTGTTGAAAATAATTGTTATGACGTTTCACAAAGCTATAATTTCATTTCTAGTTATTCATGAATTGTCTGAAAACCAGACGTGATGGGGAAAAATGGAGATTATTTTCGAATTCAGCACAAAAAATCCGTTTAGAATCGCCTATCAGATTGAAAACAACAGAAAATAAGTTCTCAAATGCAGAACGGTGTTATCTGGTTTGAACCCTTGAACCCCTACCCCTTGAACTTAAAAGAAAAGTACGTATCTAGGTTTGAACATTTTTTTTATAGATAATCGTTTTCCTTTGTCTAATTTTTCACTGTCAGAATAACAAAATCTACATCGACATAAGGCATAGTTCTCCTATTCCTTCTTCAATAATATAAACCCTGTGTTTTGTGCTGTGGCAAGTTCGAATTATAACAATGCTATCTTTATTAGGGTAAACATTGGTAATTTCGTGGCAGTGGTTATTTCGTGATACTTTTTCTTTGCTCTTTTGTGAATTAACCAATGGTGTTACGAGATCCAAATTTCGGCCAAGGCATTGCATATGTTGTCCAGTTTCCAGAAACATACAGCTAAGCTTTGTGTGACTATTGTAGTTGCTTCAGTGAGCTTTTGTGTTTGGAGAGAGCAAGTTTGCGTCGACTTCTCAGGCATACAAATTTTGTGGATGTTTGTAATTACATTACAGGCTTATTACTAAAGGCAAGCATATGATATTTGGTACAAAGATTTATTGTATCTTCTTGAAATTTTAGGAAATGTTTTTGGAATTTTAGATACATCTGTATTCGCCATATAGGTTTAGCTTTACTGATAGAAATCTTAGCTGTTTGAGGCGAAATTTTGTTGAGCATTAAGTGTTACAATTTTTAAAATAGTATAAAATGTATTACAAAAGGAATTTTAGAAATCTGAAGACAAGATGTGATAACAAAAAAGAAAACGGAGACGCAATGTGTTCAGTGTAGCTTCTGTTTGATTTGTTATCATGCTAAGTGTCAATGATAAGTGCTAGATGACTTACTTGCAAGAATTGTGACAGAAGATGGAACATGGCTCCACCATTTTGGACCGGAGACAGAGGCAGACAATGGAGTGGCATCATGCAAATTCACCAAAGAAATAGACATTCAAAAGTACACCTTCGGCAGGAAACGTTATGGCTACTGTGTTTTTCGATTCAGAAGGACTCTTGCTTGTGGACATCATGCCACACGGAACCACCATTAATTCTGACGGGTATGTTGCAACTCTCAATAAACTTCAAGCTCGACTGAGTCTTGTTCGACGACATCGGGAGAAGCAGGATGTTCTGCTATTGCAAGACAACGCACAGCCATATATCAGTCACAAGACCACAGACCAGATCAGAAAATTCGGATAGACAACACTGAAACATCCGCCTTACAGTCCAGACTGGCACCGTGCGATTACCATCTCTTGGTAAACTGAAGGATCCCTTCGCTGAACGAGGTTAGAAGATGACTCCCTTGTGCACGCTGCTAAAGAGTGGCTCAGATGTGTTGGTCCAGACTTTTACCGTGCTGGTCTACAGGCCCTCGTTCCTAGGTTACGTAAGGCAGTTGAAAGGGACAGGGATTATGTAGAAAAGTGGCATTTTGTTCCTTAAAGATACATCTACATTCTGTGAAAATAGCAAAACTGTAGGATAAAAATATAATTTTTAAACAAACATTATGCATTGCTTTTGGAGTTGCCCTAGTAATACAAGCTATAGTAAAGTCCGTAATAAAAGTGTTCATCCTTTCAGGGCAAAGAAGATCCCTTTTCAATTTCAATTTTTACTTTGATTTCATTCTTATTATGTGTTGATATGTATTTCTATGTTTTCTTGCTATGAATATTACACGGAATTACTATGTTTGAAGTCTTGTAACAATAAATGAGAATTTAATTTGACTTTAATGAATTTTTCCACAATTCTTCTACCTCTCACGAAATTATCAATGCAATATCACGAAATTACCAAGGTTATCACGAAATAACCAACCTTTCAGCTTAAGTTGTAAAAGTGGTTTTTGGCACATATTCAAGACCGTATCCAATCTTTTATGTCTCCAGATTTGTACAGCAAGTTATCGTCTTTTAGTTGAAAAAATAGGAATAAGGATATATTTACACATTTGCATTTTAAATTAGTTCTCATGAAATTATCACGAAATTACCAATGGTTACCCTATAGAGATACCTACCGCCTAGTAATAAAATGGAGCCGACAAAATATGAAATTTAACTTCTTTGTTAAAAGTTGGATGGCTGTGAAAAAATGATTTCTATTAGAACATAATATAATATAATATATTATAAATTTAGCTTCCCTTATGAAAAGGTTGCCAGATTAGACAAAGCGTATTACATATGATTTGGAAACACACCTAAAAGGTAAATTGATATACATCTGAAACGGTTAGGGAATCGAATACACAAAATGTCAGAAAAATGTACACCTAAGCACCGTTTGTGCTCATTTCCAGTTAAGAAAAGGGGGAAAAATATCATCAGATAGGTTAGAATGATTTGAATGCCATATACCGCGAGAAAAATAATAGTACGGATTTATTGGCATTGATATCTAAACCAATCAACAGCCATCGGTTAAGATAACTTGAAATTTCCATTATCACTCCCATACAAGTGATTTCTCAATATCTGAATCGATACTCTGAGGGCACTAATGGCTATTTCCTTCACAATGCTGTGTGTTAGTCCCAGGTTTTTACATTCATTGGCAAAGAAGGAAGGTATGGTACCTCGTGCTTCCACCATCAGACCTATTACGTCAATGTGGGACAGGCTATATTTATTTTTATAGAAAGGGATTGTTGGTTCATAGATCCGTTTCTTTTCACTGTCCACCTCATGCGGTTGATCTGCATGTGTCTCAAATCTGATGGTGGGATCGAGAATGCATGCCGAGTTGTTCCTAATGGCAATGATATCAATTCGCCGAACACTTCCTTGTGTGGCTAGTTATGGCTGGAGAGGTCATCCTGCGCGTATAAGACCCTAAAACGGCCTCTGGCTCAAAGCCAGAAATGTCAATAAACAACAACAGTCCCTGCATCTCTTGATGGACTGTAAACCCTACTTCCTTCAGAGCTTCGGCCAGCATAGGACGGACAGCATGGTGACGGATGTTGCGAAGGGCCTCACTATAGGGACAGAAGCCAAGGTTATGGGGAAGAGTTTCAATCTCGCTGAGACATATACCGTAAAATAATAATAATAATAATAATAATAATAATAATAATAATAATAATAATAATAATAATAATAATAATAATAATAATAATAATAATCTGTACTAATAATAAATCTGTAGCCGAAATTTTTCTGGTAATTTTCGATTTTCCAAAAATAATTGGTCCTAACATATATAATTAATCACCCTAAAACCGAAAATCGCTTTTTGACATTTTTGTTTGTATGTCTGGATGTTTGTTACCTTTTCACGCAATAATGGCTGTGCGGATGTCGATGAAAATTAGAATATAAATTAAGTTCGTTGTAACTTAGATTTTAGGCTATATGGCATTCAAAATACGTTATTTAAAAGGGGGGTTATAAGGGAGCCTAAATTAAATAAATCGAAATATCTCGCTTATTATTAATGTTTGTGAAAAATGTTACATAACAAAAACTTCTTTAAAAATCATATCCGATAAGTTGTACTCTTTACAAAATTTTGATAGGACTGATATTTAATGAGATAAATGAGTTTTAAAATTAAAATAACTCTCATCTAAGGCGGTGTAATGAAATAAAAAACAAATGACTTCGTCTATAAGGGGCCTTGGACAACAACAATCGAAAGCTATGAAACATAGCCTACAGAGAATGTTTCTGTGTTTCTATGAAGTAATATCGGAAGATAAATTAATCGATTTGGTTAATTAATTATTATTTCACCATTTCAAAGTGTAGTTTCTCTAGATGGACATAATGCTATAATGTTATTACAGTAACTTCTGAGTGAATTGAGGACAGGTAAGATTGAAATAGCTTCTTATGCATAGAAAACTTGATAGGCTATTCTGTATATTCGTTTCCTGTATTTCGTAAAATAATGTTTATGTAAGATACACATTCATTTTAATCTCAGAGAATTAACGAACAACGAGAGTGTATTGATTTAGTATGCAGTAATAGTATGTTAGCTAAGCATTCCATTATTTCATAATCCAATTTTAACTATGCTCAATTGAATCGTGTTAAAATACATAAGTACATATGCATTAAATGCAATGCAAAAAAAATTGGGTAATGAGCCAAGCAGATTATGTTGCACTGTTGTAAAAGTTATTCCTCCTGAGATTCAAGAGTCCCCATAACAAATTAAAAACTTACTTATCGGAGTACATCCTTTATCAACACACTTTTTATATAATATAATACAATACAATACAATACAATACAATACAATACAATATAATATAATATAATATAATATAATATAATATAATATAATATAATATAATATAATTTAAGTTATTTGAAGGGTTCAGAACCATAGTGGGCCAAGCGCCATTTACTGAATACGTAAAAAATAAGGGTTAAAATTAAGTTATTACCATAATTCAATGTAAACATATAGCAAGTAAAATAAAGTATACACATTAAATCTAAATGATGTCAATGTTCATTAAACTATGGTTGCATGCAATAAAAATTAAGAAACATGTTAAAGGAATTGTCATTGCACCAATTAAGTTGCCTGTAACACCTAATGACTATAGACCAATTAGTATTCTTCCTGTTCTCTCAAAAGCTTTGGAAAGAATTGTGCACAAACAACTGACAGATTACCTCAATACTCACAATATTCTTGACCCTTACCAATCAGGCTTCAGAACGGGACACAGCACATCGACTGCACTGCTTAAAGTGACTGAGGATATACGTGAAGCTTTAGACAAAGGACAGATCACAATACTAACACTTTTAGACTACTCCAAAGCCTTCGACACTGTAGATGTTGACTTACTAATTGCAAAATTAAGAGTACTGCATTTTTCTGATAATGCGTTAGCGTGGATGGACTCCTATCTTCGTGAACGCCAACAGTGCGTGTCTATTAATAATCGTTATTCCACTTGGCGTACCACGAAGACTGGCGTACCACAAGGCTCTGTCCTAGGACCTTTACTATTTTCTATTTATATTAATGATATTTCTTCTAATCTAACATCCTGCCGACACCATATTTATGCTGACGACATACAAATCTATCTGCATACTCGACCTAACTACATAAATGACGCCATAACTAAAATTAATGATGACTTGAATTCTATATCCATATGGTCGAAAACGCACGGACTTAATTTAAATGCAAGTAAATCGTAGGCAATCTTAATAGAACATCAAAGATCGAAGTGTGACAAACAAAATTTAGCCACCGATAATTGTAAATAATATTACTATTCCATACAGTACGACTGTGAAGAACCTTGGTATTTATATGGATTGTCACCTGGAATGGAATGAACAAGTGAATCACACTTCCAAAAAAGTATTTTCCATTATTCACTCATTAAAGCGACTGAAGAACTTTCTTCCTGATAAATTAAAATTAATCCTTGTACAAACACTCGTGATGCCACACTTTGACTACTGCGATATTATATTAAGTAACCTAAATGCAAATTTGAGCAACAGGCTACAACGTGTGCATAATGCGTGCGTCCGTTATATTTGTAATATTCGTAAGTATGATCATGTTTCCCCGTCTTTCCAAACTCTGTCTTGGCTAAGGCTAAGCGATCGACGAGCCCTGCATTCTCTTGTTCTCTTATTTCAAATTCTGCGCACCGCTACCCCAATCTATTTGGCTTCTCGTTTTCAAAATTTATCCGCATATCATCAGCTAAGTACAAGATCTCATTATAACAATTTACTCATTATACCCTACCACAAGACATCTTTATATTCTTCATCCTATACAGTTTCAGTTGCTAGAAATTGGAACTCGCTTCCGAGTGATATAAGGGGTTGTTGGACAATAGCTTCATTTAGGTCAAAATTACATAAATTCTTACTTAACAGATGAATTGCTGATTAATATTTGTTACTTATAATGAAACTAACATCTGTCCATTCTTATTATTATTATCTTTAATTTCTCTAAATAGATTTACAAAACCTCTAATGGCAATTACATTAATATTCTCATTATAGAAATAGAAATATATATATTCTCCCTGTAACATAGTCCTAGTAAGCTTATATTAAATTAATTTTCATCATTTTACTAGCTATCTCAAATATTAAATTAATTATAATTCATTGAATTAAATTAGCTCATAAATTAAGTTACTACTTTACCTTATAGATTTATCTAAATTTAAATAAATGTGTAGTGAAGATTATTGCTGGAGAACCTTTTAAGTGTAGTGAAAATATTTGTAATTTAAATTTATGTATTGTATTGATTAAGGCTGGTTGAGTGGAAGAGAAGGCCTTATGGCCTTAACTCTGCCAGCGAAAATAAAACATTATTATTATTATTATTATTATTATTATTATTATTATTAATAATTGAGTGCTCTCTGGACCAAAATGATCGAATTTTAATTATTTAAATACAATTTAAATTAAGTAACATATTAAACGATTTATCCTTCTATGAAACACGAATGTTCCCTGGATCAAATGTCCTATTTTAATTATGTAATTACTTTATATTTATTTCTAACTGGTGCAGCGGAGCGCACAGGTATGGCTAGTAATAATAATAATAATAATAATAATAATAATAATAATAATAATAATAATAATATTAATAATAATAATAATAATAATAATAATAATAATAATAATAATAATAATAATAATAATAATATAAGAATAACAATAATAACAGCAATAATACCCAAAACTTAAAATACCGATAATAATGTAAATTGTAAACAATTTTAATATTGACCCCCCTTTAACAAAATTGTGCGTACGCCAATGAGTCATATGGTAGTATTTGTAAATTTGTTAGGGGCTAAGTATAAAAAAATAGATCAATTCATTGAAGTTCCATTCACTTTCCAGTAACTAATTAAAGTCATGTCAATGCAAGTCTAGAATGGAATTTTCGGTTGATTATACATGATTGAGATAATATTATTGTTTAGGATTCTTGCAAAATCACACGACAGAAATATCATACTAAAATCTCATACAGGCTCGTACGGCCTCTAATTAGTATTAATAATAATAATAATAATAATAATAATAATAATAATAATAATAATAATAATAATAATAATTTGCCATGTCCTTTGAATTCTGTTACAGTCGTAAACTATGATTCAAAACAGTGATAGCAATTTAGCCAAAGTTCCGTGTTTATGCATAACTAGAGTAAAATCAAAATAAATCAAATATATTCAAAAGAAGAAGATTGGAACGGACCGAAAAGTCCCAGTTCTCGACGTGTGGACCTTAAGATTTTGAAAGACAAGTATCTGAGGGAAATTGTACCTGACAGCAATGGGAATTCTCATCATTTGTGACATACTTTAAGTTACCACATAAAAAGACCATCATTTGAAATATTTTGCTAATATAGGCACTAAACCTTCGTAAAATATTTACTTCACCTTTGTGACGAATTCAGTTCATTAACCACTGCGTCACAGACAGTATCCGTCAAATAATGTACAGGATACGGTCGTAAGTGAGCGCTCTGTGCTGAAAACTTCTGTGAAACATTGATCAAAACTGTGTAGCGCAGAAGCGTAGTCGTGTAGCAATCACTGTATAAATTACGAGGTTCTTGCCGGGCCTGATTGAATATTAACACGCGTTGAACGGCCGGCCAACCGACCTAGCCCCAGGCAAAACAGGTAAACAAGCGGCTGAGTTTATTCAGGGAAACATTTACGGAGTTAAAATTGTGACGTACAATATTTGTGACAGCAATAAGGGAAGCCGGTCGCGTGAACCTTTGTCAAACTGAATTTGTAACAATTATATCTCATCAATCCCTGTATGGATTTTCGTAACAATTTTTATACTTGATTTTAACAGTCTCAAATTTAAACATGTATTTTTTTATTTAAAGTGCTTACAGATGAATTCTAAAAGTGTTCAATATAAAAAATACATTGAACAATGTGGCCACATAAGTGTGCTTTTCTCAGAAACAATTAAAGATTTAGAATCAAAATTGTAGCTCTACAGATGATATTCGGTTTATTTAGCTTAAGTAGTTTTACTACAGAAACAGTAGCTATCATGTGAAGAATAAAACAAATATTTTTAGATGACTATTACATTTTTATTACGTCATACTACTTTTGAGCAATAAAATGGTACGAAAGGACGTCTTTCAGCCAATCATGGCTGCTTATCGTACAATTCTATCGCTTCCCTGGCATTTGTTTAATTTTATCGTTTCCCTAACATTTGTTTGTTTTTATCTTTACCCTAGCATTCATTTATTTGTTTGCCAACATTTCAAAATGCAAATTCTTTATGAAACTATAAAATGTTTTGCGATCGTAATTTGTTTCCGCATAGATAACCGACTGAAAATGGCGGCTCTGTTCAAACATTTTGGTGAAGGTTACATTAGTGAAATAGAATTTAGTAAGTCAATATCTATTTTATTGCATTAGAGTACTTTATTTCTTCTAATCTCTATATACTTTCTCCTGTTTTTATCACCTCCCTACTTTTGTTTCTTTATTTACCAACGTTTAAAACTGCAAACTCTTTACGGTACTATAAAACATGCTTTGCGATCATCATTTGTTGACAGCATTGACAGTCAACTGAAAATGGCGGCTCCGTTAAACGGTTTGGTGAAGCTAACATTAGTTAAATAGAATTTCAGTAAGTCAATTAATATTTTATTGTACTAGAGTAATTTATTTTTTCTAATCTTTATATAATTTCTTCTAATCGTGTAATAGTCAATTAAATCGCACTCGAGTTTTGATTTTCTCTATTTAAATCAAAACCTCTAGTGAGATTACAGTTGATAATTTAATTATATCTGAATAAATATTTGCATTATAGTAATGAAGCTTATTATGTATATGTGTGTATGTGTGCATGTGTTGTATGTGTGTATGTGTGCATGTGTTGTATGTGTGTATGTATGTATGTATAATGCTTAGGATGTGTGCAGAATTTGTGGAAATGTAACTGTATTTTTTTTTTTTTTTTTTTAGAAAATGGGACATACATTGCTAAACAAAGCCAAGTAAAGAATATTAATTAAAATTGTCTTATCATACCTGATATTTGAATGGACGAGTGACCTACTACAAACTTTATCCTATTATTTAAAACACTCGCAGCAATGTAAATTTATTATTTTTAATCTTCAGAAATTGACCAATCTTCTGGTCACTTTGCACACAAGAAGGATGTCAAAGCGTCTGCACTGCGTGCTCTCAAGAACTCGCACAACATTTCCTTAAGAGCGATGTTTGTATTGGATCTTACTGAAAAGGAACCTTGTTGGATTTGTATTGCTTGTAGTATGAGCACGTAATACAGGCGCTTTGACATCCCTGTAGTACAGCATCAGCTTTCGTTTGAACCACGTTGTCTTTCAGTGACTATTCAACTTGCAGGATGAATTTTCGATATTGGCCAGTAACGTTTCATAACCGCCTTAAAATCAACCAATTAGTTGTGTTTCTGCATAAGACGCTTTATAAAGAAGCCTCTTATCTGATAAGACACCTAGTACAATACTGGACATATAATCGCATTAATATGCAGTGATTGAACTTTGAAAATTAACTGCAACTTCAAGTATTGGATTGATGCATAAGTACGTATCGTTTTGCTATACTTCCATTCAATAGTACTATAGTAACGCAATAACATCGTTAACACCATAATATTGTACTCACAATCCTCACTTACTCAGTCGGTAATGTACTTGCCTTCAGTGTCAATGACCTTCTGCCAACGTTCAGGTAGAAGTTTGATGCCACGCCTGTAGAGCTGCTGTGGTTTTGAGTTGAAGAAATCAGTGAGCCATGTGTCAAGAGCGTCTTCATCATGAAAGACTAGTCCCTGGATATGATTACAGAGGGAGCGGAAAAGGTGAAAATCTGAAGATGCAAGTTCGGGAGAATAGGGAGGATGCTGAACAGTTTCCCAGCAGAGTTCTTCAGTAACTGCTCTGGTCAATCTTGCCGAATGTGGACATGAATTATCATACAGTAACAACACTGAACGTCCAGGTTGGTTGTTTTCAACAACGGCGGCGAATCTCCTTAGTTATTCGCTATACATAGTAACAGTGATCGTTTGGTTCCTTGGTAGCAATTCATGGTGAAGGATACCATTTTTGTTTCACCACACGCACAACATGCTTTTTTGAATACGCACTGTCCTTTGCACGAAGGGTTGCTTTTTTGTTGGGCTTAGCTACTCTTTCCTTTCCCTGATGTTGGCATACAGACACCATTATTCGTCCCCAGTAACAATATTCTCAAGGAACGATTGGCGGCGATCACAAGCTGACCTGTGACGAGCAAGCAATGACGCACATATTGTTACACGCTGATTCTGATTATTCTTATTTAACACATGCTGTACCCAGCAACCCAACTTTTGCACCTTACCAATTTTATGCAAATGACGCACTATGGTTGAGTGGTCACAATTCATGACTTCTGCCAATTCTAGCGTTGATTGACGGGGATTCTCATGAATAAGCTCATTTTAGCGTTCCTCGTCAAAAACTGTCGGTCGTTCTGCCCGTGGATCAACCAATAAGTCAAATGTGTTTTCACAGAAACGAGAAAACCATTTCCTTGTCATACTTTCAGGAATAGCATTAGGACCATACACAGCACAAATTGTTTTGGCCGCTGCTGTTGCATTTGATCCTCGATTAAACTCGAAAAGGAGAATGTGACGGAAATTTTCAACTTTCTTCACTTGACACTCCATCTTGTTTCGACTTCAAACATCCAGCTTGTGTTCAGAATACTGTTTTCACCAACACAAAACAGATAACTAATCAACAACAACAATGGAATAATGGACAATAATGAACTTGCATTTCTACCAGCTCGTAAAACAACAAACGCTACAAAAAGGCTACAAACTTATGCACCAACGCAATAATAAATAAATGTCTCTAAAAACCGTTCGTGTTTTTATTCTGTTAATGTAACATTTCAGCTTATCTTACTTTTGAGGTTAAGCATTGTTGTTTCGTATTTCTGCTCCTAGTAGTTGACAATAGTATTTAGTATGTCATAATGGTTAGCAGTTTGTTTTTGAACTTCATTACGAGGAAACATAATGTTTTATTGCTGTGTTTTATAGTAACATCATTTACGTACGTAATTCGGTTTGCAAATTATTTAATATTATTCGTTGAATAATCTTATTAAATAGAATTCGTGTGATTACTACAGAAAATCCGTCACCAGAGTTACGATAAACTATAAGTTAGCTATAACAAATTCTGTGTCCGTTGTGATAAACTCTCTTTCTTTTTTAGAAAATCCTATAAATTGAAAATAATGAAGTTTTAATGTCATTGTTCAGTGTACCATTGTCAATGAATATATAAAATATAAAACTGCGTGGACTTATTTTAACATGCCGGTACTGTTTGGAGCGTACCCCTAATTTCAGTGTTGGTTTCGAGCAAATTAAATAGTGCAATTTTCGAAATTAAACTTTCAGGGTACCACAAATCGAGTACACTACGATAAGCGTAAATATTTATGGAACTCAGTACTGTACCCATTGTATTGGGGGATGTAATTGAAAACAGATGGTATCCAGGGATGCGAGGGGGATGAAAGAGGGAGTTTTAAACTCCCAGTGGAATGTACACAAACCAATTGGTGAAATAGTTAAAATGGCGAAATCGAGTAAATGCCCCAGGATGTAACAAAAAATATTCACGGCATTTCATTGTAATAAAAATAAAATTGCATACCTGGTGTATACTTGGAACTACAAATGTGCAAATAACGTGCCTGGAATACTTTTGTGCTCGGTGTAGGTGCATTTGGGGGATAGAGAGCTGGTTTTTTCGATTCAGTTCAATAGTTTCGTGACACGGTTCGTGTAATTCTATCAATTTGGCCTTAGCTGTGATGATGAACACTTTGCCACGCATTGGTGCATTATCTTTATTGCAAAGAGAATGATCAAGAACTCAATCATTGACCACACGCACACCAGTGTAATATAGGGTCATACCGTGCACTTCTAATTAAGCTTTCAATATACAGTATCCTATATGGATTAAGTTACAGTTGTAGTACATCCGATATCCCACAGGCATTCACATATGACTCTCTGAATGTTCACAATAGCCCAACTTTGCAGTTTCAGATATGTCTGAGTCAATAGCATATTAATGAAGAAAACTAATTTGCTATCATTATAATGGCACAATATACATTATAATTGATGAGTATGGAGATAAATTAATAATATTATTAACGAATTACTGAATTGCAATAGGCAGTATATATACTCATAATTTAAAAATTTCAATACATAGGATAACAAACAAATAATACAAAACTACACTCAATAACTTTGCACTACTAAATCAAATAAATACAACTATACAAAGACTAATTAATTATTAATCAAGTTGAAAAACATTCAGGTGAGAAACAACGGTGATGCGCTGAAAACTCACGTGTGAATGAAATTTATATTATAATTAAAATATGTCCATTTTAATTACGGAACTAATTTAAGTAATTATTTAAATTCTACTTCAGGACCTACTAAACTGTATTTTATTAAATCTGATGATAGATAAAGTAATGCCAATGTTTAGACACAATGAAGAACTAAAACAGTGATCGCCAAAAGCTGTGTCGCGACACATGCTCCTGCCTCTGCTCAGGCATTAGAGATGAACAAAACTAACTGCCGCTCTAGCTCGCTGTGTTCGCTGCATTTGTCTTTCGAGTCTCGGCTCGTCTCGTCTCGTCGTTCTCGTGCGCTTCGAGTCTCCCTCATCATTCTCGAAATAGCATTCGGTCGGAGTGGAAATATTTCGTAACTTAAAATAACATATATCATTGAAATAAATAACATTATAAATGTTTCATTGAGACAAAAAGACAAAACAGAACAGAATCTCAGTTATCAAATTGTTCTGATTCCATTATTAGGGTATATAATTAACTATGGCTATATAAAAAGAAAAAAAAACAATTCTCAAATAAATTTGCATTTATAAGAAACATAAAACATAACGTTAATATCTTTTTACTTGAGACTGCATACTTGATCTCAAATATATGAAAAGAAAATTCCTAGCCTTTTAATAAGGGGCTAGTAATTAAATAAAGATTGGGGAATGATTATTATACACTGAAAGGTAGAGATGATGTTTCAAATAGAATACTTGATTGTTTATGCATATATAACAGTTGCCAAAGTAGATAAAAGTTCAGTCAGGTATATACAACTGTAGCAATTCAAGGCTGCTTGTCGTTCGGGAGTGATCAATCTCGACGTCTCACAACCAGTCTTTACGTCAACGACGCGACGTATACAACATTGTCGTGCGGGTGTTGTTCATCTCTATCAGGTATGCTAACATAATCCCGACTTTCTTGTTACCCGTGCACTGTCATTCAGCTATTCCGAATCTCACCCGGTGAACACCAATGACGTCACGTTGCAGCGAAATAGGAACAAAACTGCTGGAAGGTTCAACGGCTCTCATCTCGGCTGTACAACTTGTTCTATGTGCTACGCTAGCAAAAATTTGCGAAATTTTCATACTGTCATCTCGTTCAAAGAAAAGAAAGCATAAACAATTTATTTCTTGAACTAGTATCCTAATAGCTGGTCCGTTGACATGTTCGTTAATAAGCCATTAACATATTTTTTACGTTGTTCTCATTACAAACAATACAGCAAAACACACCGTCATTATACAACAGTGCACGATGTCATTATTCTGCTAATTCCCACCCTTTACAAGAACCTATCAGATTCACTGCCACCACTTCTGCAAGTTGATGGAACCCTTGCGACAGCGGTGGAGCAACAGTGACGTCATTGTTGAAATTCGGAACACCGCGATGCCATCAGATTTCTGAATGACATGAATGTTTAAAAAACTCATATTCATATCCTAACATGGTCCACCGCTGTGGAGTAATGGTTAGCACGTCTGACCGTAAAACGAGAGGGCCCATGTTCAAATCCTGGTTGGGATAAGTTACCTGGTTGAAGTTTTTCCGGTATTTTCCCTCAACCAATTAAAGCAGAATTGCTGGATAACTTTCGGCGTTGGACCTTGGACTCATTTCGCTATCAATAATCCACATCATCCATACCATAGCTCGGGTTAAGTTCACGGTGCGGCATGCTGTACTTACAAGAGCGCTGTCTTTCGGTTACCCATATTCACAGAATAAAACTCTTAAGCATAATGAATCTCAAGCTATAGTGTAAGTCTTCGGGTCCCTCCTCAATACAAGAGAGAAAAAAAAACACTGACATGTATTGCCAACATTTGAAACTTCAAAATGGAAGCCTCATATACAAAAGACAAATATCACTGAAAAGAGCATGTGATATAAAAATCGTTCATAGTGTCCAAGGGTAGTCTTTCACTGCAAACCCAGCATTTTCCAGTCTTTCCTATTTCTGCCTTCCTCTTAATCTCCGCATATGATCCATATATCTTAATATCGTCTATTATTTGATATCTTCTTCTGCCCCGAACCTTATTCCATTCACAATTACTTCCAGTGCATCCTTCAGTAGAGTAGTTTCTTCCCAGTGACACAGAAAATTTCTTTTCTTCTTCCTACTCAGTTTCAGTATTATTCTTTCTTCACCTACCGTTTCCAACACAGCTTCGTTTCTTAGACGTAACATTATTTTAATCAATAAAATCAAAATATGTGAAAATGTGACTTAAAATTGTCGTCACCCGAGCAACTCAGATAAATTCTGAAAAACTGTGTCGTAACATACAGCAAATAACACATTTCTCACTAAATTAATTAATTCAAGAAAATGTTCATGGCCAGTCCTTGTCTATGTCTTGTTAATCATAATTACTCGCTAACATCGGAGATAATGAACTGCATTTTCAAGGTATCGAAGAACTACACACCAGCATTGTAGCAGAAAATAGGAAGGTGTTAGTCGACCATATTCATTTGAAGACAACTAATAAGCTACAAAAAAGTAAATATACAGGGTAATTCACGAGGATTTACCGTCCCTTACGGAGCTTATTTCCGACGACATTCTGAGCAAAAAATATCATATAAACATTTGACCTAATCTCAATATTTTCAGAATTGCACTAATTTGAAGTTATTTGTAAAATACCATTATTCTTGAGTTTTAAGGGTAAAAGAATATTACATATAAAGAATGAACTATTCAGGAATATCATTTCTTTAATTAGCTAATATTCTGAAGCTAAAAATGGTTGTGAATTCCATAGTTGCTTCGTACAGAATTTTGTTTTCGATATTTAACTATAAAATTACATTTTCTTACGCATATATCACAACAATTCTTACAAATCACTCAACTCTTGTCGTCGTCTTCCTAACAAGTATTCGGCCGAGTGGTCTGTTACGGTCTCAAACTAGAATTTTCAGTCCATCTCTTCTTCGGACGACCTAGAGATCTTTTGCCATGCGGGTGGTAACGAAACAGTGCTTTTGGAATTCTGCATCGATCCATTCTTTCGAGATGACCCTTCCACTGAAGTTGATATTTGCTGATGAACTGCATAATGGGTTTTATTTTAAGTTCTTGCATTATGTCATCATTTTTTATGATCCCAGCGAGTATATCCAGCTGTTGCTCTCATAAAACCTCATCTCACTTGCTGTTATTCTACTGACATCTTTATTCTCCACAGTCCACGCTTCACTACCATAGCTTAATACTGGCTGTGCAAAGGTTTTATACAAACCTATTCTTGTGTATCTTTGTACTAGTGAAGGTTTCATGATTTTATTAATGATCCCGAATTGTTTTATTATATTTACATATTTTTCAGCAATATCTACTTCATCATAAGGTGATAGTGTATAGCCAAGGTAAGTGAAAGTATTTACTCTTTCTATTATTTTATTATTCAAATAGATTTTACTTGGCACAGGGAATTTTCCACAAAATGACATGATTTTCGTTTTTTAAATATTAATTTCCATGTTATATTTTTCACTGACCATATTTAAATTGTGTACTGAATATTGTAAATCATCTTCAGTTGATGCTATGAGAACTAGATCATCAGCGAAAATAAAGCATCAAGCTGCAAATTTCGATTAACTGGAATAAATCCATGGCGTGTCTGTCACCAATCTTGTATATATATATATATATATATATATATATATATATATATATATATTGAACAGAAATGGTGAAAGACCACAGCCTTGTCGTACTCCACTATAAATGGCTCGCCATTGTAATTTCCGTAAGATTGCACATTAGGGTGCATAATTAGACTGTGAAGAATCAAGTTCCTAAAATCGTATGATTTTTAACAATGTTTGTGATAAGTGCGTAAAAATGATGTAATTTTTACCTAAAAATTTAAAAACAAAATCTGTACAAAGCAATTAACAGCAAATTTTTAGCTTCACAACACTAGACAAATAAATAAATGACACTTCTGAATAGTTCATTCTCTATTTGTAATATTTTTTTACCCTTAAAACTAAAGAAAACAGATATTTTACTAACAACTTCAAATTAATGTAACTCTGAAAATACTGAGATTAGGTCAAATATTTATACGACTTTTTTTTGCTCAGAATGTCTTCGGAAATAAGCTCCGTAAGGGATGGTAAAGCCTCGTGAATCACATTGTATAAAAAAAAACTTGTTACATGTCCGTGCATACAAAGAAATAAAATGTTAAATTTTAAATACGAGAAAGCAGTGCTAGCGTAGAAATGTGATATTCACTTTAAAGTATCAAAACAATAACGAAGAGTGTACGTTAAAGGTGTGAATATTCAGTTTACAGGCATGCAAGAAAATTATTCTGTTAGGAGGGTCTCATCCATTTTGTGTCAAGTGACGGAACAATGCAACACGTAGCTGACATACACGGTGGGTGTTTTCATGCTTCGGTGTGTAAATTACCCTCTCAGCCTTCCTCGTAGCAAACACAGTGGCGGTGAATGGTTGCGCGATAGCGCCATCATGGAGACAGGGTTGTAACAATACCTTCAGACTACATAAATTCAAATCACTAGCATTCACCGGTACCTGATCCTCTCCTCCTCCCCCCACGCCACTATTTTGTCGGGTGATGTGTGGTTGCTATGCGCCGCCACACTTTAAACACCAAGCATTAACAAATCATTGACCGCATGCCCCTAACCTAACACAGAACTAAACATGCATGCACATAATTTCACTATCCTATTTTGTGGTAGCGGTTGGCCTCCAATCAAAACATTCTTCCCTCCACTCCTACTTCTCCAAGCCAAGTGCAAATCAGATTAATTACGGATGAGTAAATACAATACTGGTCCGTACGTACGTACGTACATTCACACATTTTTGTTGTATTTTTAAAAGAGAATACAAACATTTTAATTGAATTAATTTGCAATTTGAAGTTGTATTTCGTTCCAGTTCTTCCATAGTATGTTCACAACGAACGACAGTTTCTGTTTATTTCCTGTGCTAAATTAAAAGTGCATAATTCAACTTCCTCCCCTAATTGCTCTACAAATTACTAGGAAACGGATTTTTATGTAAATAAATATATTTCTTTTTTGTTTTGTAGATAAAAGACTGTAACTAAGACAATTCCAAACCAGAACAAAGTAATTTGTACATGAAATTTTACTTCACTTAAAAATAAATATTTTATAATACTTTTATGTAAATACATATTTTTAAATAATTTAGCTATAAAAATCAATGGCAAACGAAGATTTTAATAGAAAAAGGAGCATCATCTGCGTTCCTCTGGGGAAAGAACTAAAGAAGAAACTAATCAAGTGCCTTGTGTGGAGTGTGGTATTGTATGGTGGTAGAAACATGGACATTACGACGAAGTGTAGAGAAACGAATAGAAGCATTTGAAATATAGATACGGAGAAGAATGAAGCGTGTGAAGTGGACAGACAGAATAAGAAATGAAGCTGTGTTGGAAAGAATGGGTGAAGAAAGAATTATGCTGAAACTGATCAGAATTAGAAAAAGGAATTGGTTGGATCACTGGCTGAGAAGAAACTGCCTACTGGAAGGAATGATGAACGGGAGAAGAGTTCGGAGCAGAAGAAGATATCAGGTGATAGACGACATTAAGATATATGGATCATATACGGAGACTAAGAGGAAGGCAGAAAGTAGGAAAGATTGGAGAATGCTGGGTTTTCAGTGAGTGGCAACGTGAAAAAACATGCAAAAGTTGTGAAGAAGTAGAAATAAACAGTAAATGAAAACATATATAATACTCATATTGAGCTACGGATGTTATTGTATGCAATTTCTTTATTTAACGTTCCTTTTAATAGTGTTAGCTGTTCATACATGTTAATGTGATGGTACATAAAGACAATTATGAAATTATGGAATGACAAGAAACGGAAGTACTTGGAGAATTTCTGTCTTATAACACTTTCATCCGCGTAAGTTTTCACCTAATTCTACAGGGATCAAAAGTCAGTCCTCATTGTAAGAGCCGTCAGCTGATATACAGAGCTAATGCTGGATACGGCACAGACAGTGAGATGTTAAGTTAGTGTGGAGCTATGATGAAGCTAAAGGTTCAGGAAAAAACAAACATGATCATTGCTAAATATTTCCATATCTCTTTCTTCGAAAAAATAGCAATGAGATGAAAATGGAAGGAATAAAATAAATTTTATAACTTACACTCTTCATTATACTATAAAGAGATGAGAAAGCACTAAAGACATAATTTATATGCAAATAATATTTATATAGTTCTCGACTGTAATACTCATTAATGTGGACAAAAGTGGTACTCCCTCTGTTCCAAAATATGGCATAGAAAGTTGTAATTAATTCTGTTTCAAAATATGGTATACATTTGTTAAAGTTCTCAGTAATATGATGCAACTTTAATACATCTTCTAGATACTTATTTACTCGATAAATTAACATAAGAAAATCATAAAAAATAGTTACATCTCATTCTTTGTAATGTCAAATTAATAAAACAAAAACAAACATTGTTTTGAGAGAGGCCAATTAACATAAAAACTGCAATAAATTACAACTCGTTTTTGTACGACTCAACAAAATTTCACATAGAAAATAAACAAATTATTCGAATTTGTTACTAAGAACAACTTTATTATACACTTCGGCTCTCAGGCTTAAATTAAATGTATTTTGAGACGTCTCGCGTAATAGTTGAAGTCGACTGCAGTTTTCAGCTCTGATTTGAATAAATTTGTCTTGCTCTTCTTTCGAACATCTGTCCAATTATTTTTCATGAGATGAAACACCCTCTTAGTACGAGCATTATGATCATTACTACTTGGTATGCTTAGAACAAACTAGCCAAAATTTATAATATTAACACTATTTGAATTTAAACGGGTTAGCACTAAAACTCATTCTTGGCAAGCATTACGTTCAATAAAGACTGCATATTTTAATGCATCTCTTGAACAAAAAAACGTATAATATATACAATCATCATTCACGGCAATATCAAATGTTTCGAATAAATATTTTTACATTAATGCAAAAATAAGGGAGAAAAATGCTCGAAGAGAAGAAGAATAATACGGGAGCCGGGAGACTGTTAACAATTAGAGGCAAATACGAGAGATCCCGGGAAACACGGGAGAGTTGGCAACCCTAACTCTCTGAGAGTCCCTTCACTACTTAACAGAATACCACATAGCGAAACATTTCGTGCGCGCATGCACAATAATAAAATTTGTTTTGTTTATTATTATACCATATTTTGGAACAGAGGGAGTATAATTTAATACATTTATTACATCCTGATGGCCGGTTTGAGATATATTTGATTGAATAATGCATAGTGCATTATTGGATCTACAGATATTATTTTTATTATTTCTATAAGAAAATGCATATTTTATTGATAAATCCTTTCTTCTACCTAAAATTATTTTTTTTTAGTGATAGTGGCTAGTAGGAAAAAATTGTAACCAGTTGAGTAGACCTATTTGAATTTTGCATAAATCTGGGACTTTTCCATTTTACAGGGCTTGTATAAAACACCGCGTCATCTTGTGGCATAAAAGACACATTTTAAATGCAAGAAAATATTTTGGGATTAACTTAGAAGTTTGACGCACATAAATCTGAAACTTTCATTCATTGCATACTGTAATAGGTACCAGACAACCGAGTAAAATTATAGACAAAGTTATTATTCTGTTACAATGATATCAATATTGAATTGAAACTGCATATTTAGAATGTGTATTTTAATAAATTTTTGTGCATGTTTGCACGTATTTTTTAATTAATTTGATATGCAAATATCCAAACCTACTCATCGGTACTGTTTTCTCACAGTTTAACTCAGACACTCATTGTAAATGCGATTACTGTGCTTCAGAATCAGTACGGAAGTATCGAGAAGGAGCTACAATATTTTAAAACTATCTGAGCTCGAACCAGTACATAACTATTCATTTCATCGACTAGGCAGTCTCTCATAGTGGATTGGTAACCTCTAATTAAAGGGATGAGAATGAGATAGACCAAATCCACACTAAAAAAATAATTTTGTTTTGCGAGTTCATTTCTTAAACATATGAGTCATTCTACGTCAAATCGCACAGCAATAAAACACGACCTTCTCGGAAATGGTCGAAGTTTTTTTTTTCATGAATTCCAGACATCAAATAAGGAGACCCGTATTGTTTTATTTTCACAATTATTAATTATTTGTGTAGTTATGACTATTTGAAGTTACGCAAATTATGCGCGCACTGTTACATAAACTCACCTGGAACTCTGTGTCTACATATAATTGAGATTTACGATTTGGCGCATTTGAAAGACTAAATACAACACTTTTTATTACTTTAGGCCTATCACAAACAAATTTAAAATTTGGCCTATTTTTTTAATAATTTCTTTTTCAAAGCAAAATTACTATATTGAATAGCCAAGTTAAAAATCTGAAGAAAAAAAAACACAGACTTGTTCGCTGATGTATTATCTGTAAACTATTGCATTTATAAATATGGGATCGGCACCCATATATTTGTAACAATTTATTTTCCGGAGGCATGCACGCGCTCGCGATTCCCAGCTAATGAACTGCTTGCAGCCATAGGCTAGAAGGCTGCCCGGGGAAAGTTTTACGAAATCCCCCGTTGCATCTGATGTAGCTACAACATAAGTGATGGTAAAGATCGCGTAATATATAAATAATAATAATAATTTATTTAATCTGACAGGATTAAGGCCATAAGGCCTTCTCTTCCATCCTATAACAAGTGTTTAAATCCATTTACTTTCCTAATCACGCTTTTAAAAAGAAAAGTACACTAAGACGCGTAAGTCGCGACTTATTGATAAAGCTCAATTTAAAGGAGTCTTTGAATGTGCAAATATGTGATTCGTTCCGTAAAAATCAATCAATTTCCGGATAGGTCAGGTGAAATTATATGTGAAGCCGGTAGTTCTTGTGATATTAATAAACATGAATCAAATGAAAGTGCAAACAGAGAAAGTGATTATCCCAGTTCTTCTTCTAGCAGTTCTATGGATACAGTGCTAGAAATCACTAATATTGAGGAATTAAACAAGAGTTTGATGTCAATAGAATCCCCTATCAAGAAAAGAAAGCTGCAACAAAAACGATACCCCCGTGAAAAGTTTCAATAAGTAAAAGGCTCCCTAGCATGTAAAGTTTTTCATGTAGAAGATGCATCGTCATCCCTTCAAAAGTCAGCCATATTTAATTTTTGACGGAATGCAAAGAAATGTACAACCTGAAAATTACATAGTTATTGCAGACTTTTCTGAAAATTATTCATTTGTAATACAAGATTCAATACAACGTGTGCATTGGAACATATGCCAAGCCACAATACATCCTTTCGTAGTATATTTCAAAGGAGATACAGAAATTCGTCACAAAAGTATTGTCATCTCAGAAACTATGAAACATGACACCGATCCCTTTCACTTTTTTCAATCCGAAGCAATCAATTTCTCAAAGTAAAAATTCAACGATATGAAAAAAATCATCTACTTTTCCGATGGATCAAGTTCACAATACAAAAACCAAAAGAATTTTAAAAATAATTGCTTACATGAAGACGATTATGGAATTAGTGCTGAATGACACTTCTTTGCAACATCGCATGGTAAAGGTCCATGTGATGGCATTGGAGATACTGTTAAAAGACTTGCCACGAGAGTTAGCCTATACAAGATCCTATAACAACACAAAAAAAAAACTGTTTGATTGGTCACAAAAAAAATTTCTAACGTGTCATTTATATTTTGTCCATTCAATAAGCACAAAAACCACACTGAAAATTTGCATTCCAGATACCATAATCTAAAACCAATAACTGGTACATTAAAATTAGATTCTTTCATTCCGTTGTCAAAAACTGAAGATTTAGTAAAACAATTTTGTTTCAAGAAAGAAGGTAGGCGAATGAAAATTTAAAGTGTGACTGAAAAGAAACATTTAAAAAGCATAATGTACAAATATTTGAAGATATCATAATAAGTAAATTAGCAGCGTTTCCTCGAGTGACTTGATCTATACTGGGTGTAATGTTGCAACGTTCAGTCAATCATTCAGCGTCGATAAACCTCCCAGCGCGCTTCAACGCTTCCCGTCCACTGCTGCTGCACCGACCGCTACACATTGTGTCGTAAGAAATTAAATTTCCATTACACTATTGGAGATCCCATTGTGATTTTTTCTGGAATTATTAAGAATACTTCAGTGCACCTAGTAAGAATTTTTTTAGATTTTTAATAGGGCTATTTCACATTGATATATAACTTTTAAGAATTGAATTATAAAAAAAAAATATTTGTAACAATTATATTAAAATTAGTTAGTAAATATTTAATAAAAGACAGTACTTTAAGCTTTTAAATGCATTTATTTCAAAAAAATTTTAACATTAATATCGTCAGAAATATGACGCTTTAAATGTTGCATTGTGCGATATTTTTAAAGAACTTTAACATGTAATATTTTAAAAACATGTTGACTTAGGAGAAAATAAAAATACACTTATAGTTTATTAGACCCATAGAGTTGTTAAAAAAATATAAACGCAATCATAAATATGAAGGTCAAAATTTGTATAATTTTGTATGATTTGAGGTGGAATGACTCATATAAGGAAGCTACAAGTAAAATATTATAAAATTTACTCAACAAGTAACAGAAATGTACGCTGAAGAAGTTATGATACCGCTTCTAAAAGCATTTGACTCTAAACTATCAATGCGCTCTGCTGTAAAATGTTGTGTTTGTGGTTTAGGATTATGACGTCTCATTATTACGCCTTCAGGTATGTATTTAGACTTAACTCTCTACTCAGAGACTCCAATTTTGAAAATATGACAATCCTTATTTACAGTGCACACTTTAGTAAATTTTTTGTGTAGGGGAAACTATTGCACCTTGAGCATAGTGCACCTTGGTTCATTCTTTTTGTTTCTGATTTTTGCTGCTACCTAGCCGACTCAAACTGACCTAGATTTTAGAGAAAGCCGCTAGGTAGCTCTGGTAATAGTTCCGGTTTAATTTATTAAAAAGTGAGAGTTCTGTGGACAAAGTAATTTCTTTTGTTACCAAAAGTAAATATTTCGTTCATTGTTATGTTTTCTAATACGAAACCAAATTGTATCTGTAACTATCAATTAAGTAGCCTACGGTGTGTTTCCTATCATTTGGTGAGTAAATATATATGTTATTTTCCACGATTTATTCTCATCTCTAGTTTAGGCAGCCATATTTGTTTAAACGTGCACCTTCTTTACATTGCACCACAAAACATCTTGTACCAAGAAACATGTTCAGAGATACATGATGCTATCGGTTTTTGTTTTTCATTTATTTTAAGGTCATGCCACGAAGTAAATATGCAGTTAAGAGGTCCCCAATTGATCCGGATGTTTGCAGAAAGGTGTTGAAGTAGTTATGGCTCCTCCAGGAATTAAAATCTCAATTAGAGAAGCCTGAAAATGATGGAAAATATATTTTTTAATTATTGTGAGTTTTACAGCTATATTTCCACCAATATTTCTAATGTTCCAAGGTACAAGAGGGTATGATCCAAGGTACACGAACCTGTTGTATTATGGAACACTTTACATATCCCTTCATTATATTTTTTCACACTTAATAGATTGTAAAACAGAAAAACACCTATAGTAAGTTATAATGGAATCTTCAATAATTATTTCAAGCATTTTTTACTTAAAAATTCATTTCTCAAACTAAAAAAAAAAAAAATAAATAATGAAAAGTGATTCAAGGTACAACAGTCTACCCTATACGTAAATATTATATTTATTTATTTTGTATACAAATTCACCACTACTTTCGAAAATATCCTATTTTGTATTTGTTTTCTCCACTGTAAACGTCACGGGTTCTGTCCAGACCTTAAGTAAAATTTTATCATCGAGATGATAATAAATCTATATTATTTCTGAAACGATATTTCTGAACTGAATTTTACGATTTGTGACCAAGATTCGAAATGATTTGTCGTAAGTTCAGCTATAGGAATAAACCCCATCCCTCTCTGTGCAATTAAGTGTGAATTCCGAAAACTTAATCAATGCGGTAATATCAGTTTTATTGTTGTAACAAGCATTGAATTTATTTATTGTACCGCAGGGACATTCTGAAAACTGTCGACGTTTCCCGATTGCTTCCTATTGAATATCAACCAGACAGCCACGCGTTTCCATGCTGAGGTCCGGATTTGAACCACGAAGCCAGCTAGTCTGACAAAATATTAATGATATTTCACGGCCTCAAGATAATTCAGAAAGAAAACCTTCAAATAGATGACGACTGATTCCAACGAAATCTCCTTCCTATATTATTTTACCATCGATGATGAATTCTCGGTTGGAATCGTCGTTAAATACAAACATTAATAATTAATAGCGTTGTCAATTATAAATTCCAACAGGCTAGTAGACATTTTGTCTCCCATCTATAAATGGTACTTATCATACTAACCACATACCTAAAGAACGTTACGGTTTACAGAATTCCTATTATGTTTTAAACGGTGGCTTTCTTAGAAGTTATTTAAAGACACTATATCAACTACTACTGTAAGTTATTTAGTAATGTTGGAGTCTGTAATTGCGAAGTGAAATTTGGCGAGATGAAGCTGAGGATTCGTCATAATCTTAAAATTCGAATTACTACATTTGGAAAAAACCTCAGAAAAACCCAACTAGACAATCAGCCTAGACGAGCGCAGCTCCAGATTTGAGCGTTGGCTTGAGTCATACAACTCACATGATGAAAGAAGATTCAAGGACATGTTTGCCGATTCGAAATTCCAAATGTCTTTATGTCTCTAAATATTTCGATGCAAGTATGCTTAAGTGTCTTCTCGATGCAAAGATAAACAAAGGTATGTTTTTAATACGTACAGGGTTGTTTCCGATCTCTAATAACGAATGTGAATGACATCATGTGCGTCAGGAGTCACACGACAGCTGAACTGTTGCTCGAGGTGACAGACCAGTAGTGAGTGATCTCATAGTCAGAGTGCACGGCGACTCATAGCAGAAATTCCCAAGAAAATCGAGTCTTTTTGGCAGGATATTACGACCCTTTCCAATGCCAAGTACAGTTAAGTAAAAATAAAAGAAGCCTGCAATAAACGAGGTTTCGTTATTTCCAAGAAAGGCATCTTCTGTGTACTTAATAAGATTGGTAAAGATCGAATGAAATTAATTTTTATCATCTCGTGGGGTGCGGCGACTTGTGACGGGGGGGGGGTGGATTTGCTTGCCTTTTCCACTCTGGAATTAATCCCATCCGAGCTTTGTCAGTTTTATTAGGTACATACAAGAAGTCTTTCCTGGAAATAACGGAACCACGTTTTTTGCAGGCTCCTATTATTTTCATGTAGGCCTAACTGTACTTGATGTCAGAAAGGGTTGTTATGTACCCCTCCCAAAAATGCTCGATTTTCTTGGGCATTGCTACTGTGATACACCGTGCAGTCTGATTATCAAATCACTCACTACTGGTCTGTATTAGTATTAGTAGTAATTATTTATTTAACCTGGTAGAGATAAGGCCGTCAGGCCTTCTCTTCCCCTCTACCAGGCTCACCTCTCGCCGCAATTCAGCTGTCGGTGTGATTCCTGACGCACATGACGTCATTCAAATTCGTTATCAGAGATCGGAAAAAACCATGTAGTGACAAACGGTTGCATTCTGTTTCCTCTTACCAAAGAGCTCACAGTAGAAGATATGCTGATCTTACAGTGATGAATGATGATAAACATGTGCTTAATTCTCTGAAGATAGCTATTAATTTTAGAACCCATACTTATAGGACCTCTATTTCTTGTTTTGATGCATTCTATCGCCACTCTAAATATTGTAACCTTTTTTCAACACCCTGTATAAGATTTTGGAGACAAAGCATCCGAAATATTGTTTAATTACTACATAGGCCTACATCGTGAAGTATAAAAGTGGAAAATTTGCCGAAATTCCTTGAATTTGATTATTAAAAAACCTTTGCAATGTATATAAAATAATACTCTCCTCTTATGTTTTATGTTTAATGAAAAATTACGACCTTAAATTTTACAATAAAAAAATTGTATGTAAATTTATAGAAAAATATATCACATAACATTCTGTCTTCTTTAATTCTTCCGCTAAATGAATTTCATTTGAACATATGGCAAAGCTATTTTCTTTTTATGCAGAAGATAGAGTTCAAAACCCTGGAATATCATGTAGTATAAAATTACGGTTGAATATGTTTGTTTTGGCAGATTCTCTCTTTGTAATCTCAATCCGTTTTTCAATAATTATTTCTGTAATTCATAAACACGCCTTGCTCTCGGCAAAGAATTCGCTAAACAATTAGTATATTTTAAGTTTTTTAACCGGCTATTTAACGAAGTTGTATCAACTACTACGTTATTTAGCGTCGATGAAATTGGTTAAAGCGAGATAGTATTTGGCGAGTCAAGGCCGAAGTTTCGTAATGTGATTGTCTGACTTTCGTCAGGAAAAACCTCGGAAATAACCCAAACAGGTACTAATCAGCCCAAGCGGTTTTCAAAACTTCACCCCAAGCAGGTATCGAAGCTAGGCCCGAGCGCAGCTCCAGATCAGTAATCAAAACTTGACTACCGCCTGAGCTACGCACGTGGTCTTGTATACTTTCATACGATACCAAATGCAGTGAGTTATGCTGAAACCTACCACTTGACGAGAAACGACAAGATATTCTGAAATATGGGATCGACACCCGAGTCATCAAGTCAATATTTCTAAATTGTATCTCATAAAACAACGGCTATACTTTGCTTTTCAAACGCGGGGAAGCTTCCCGCTGAAATTTCAAACGATCTGACCACCTCCACTTCGAGGCGGGGCTACTATATATGACGTCTGAGAACTAAGTTGACAAAAACAAATTCCACTACACAAATATTATGAACGTAAAATACAGAACTACATTAAAAATAATTAATTTAAAAATATTATTGGTCTTCCTAATTCAAACAATTTTCTCATAGTTCTTAAAAATTCGTTTCCACAAGAAACAATGTCGCCACGTTCCGTTAAAATATTTATTTTCCTCATTATGCTCTTCTGCAATCCAAAAACTTTTGGTACTTTCCAAAATGAGAAATAATGTAAAATCTTAAGGCTGGTTCACAATAAACTGGGAACGGAAAGGACAGTGAGAACGAGAGGAGAAATATTGTTAAAATAAATGTACAGTGTTTAATTAAGAGCATTCACAATTAATTATTCTGAATGCTGACATTTAAATAAATTTCTTTTAAAATCATTTCCGTTCTCGTTTCCGGTTTATTGTGAACCAGCCTTTAATTTGTAATGTTTCGTATTTTGCGAGCTTCCGACAAAATATCGTGTAAACTCGGTATAAAGTCTTCATTATTTAAACAAGTACTGTCTGCCTTAAAGCTTCCAGATTAAATGTTATAACAAGAGAGTTCTGAATAAGTTCTTTGATAGGGCTTTTCAGCTTTTTTCCCCCGATTTATTTTCTTTCATGTAACTAGAAACAGTAATTTTAGACATATTTGTCATTTCAAGTATTCTCTCCAAAACTCAAAATAAGACTAACGGAAATTGATTATCTTTCATTCCTTGTATTATCGTATGCATTCTAGTCTAGAAATACAAATAAACACGATACACGATTTCCTTTAAGGGATTTCATACAGTGGCGGTTGCACTTTTCACAAAATACTAAATAACTTGACTATCACTTGATATATTTTCTTCAAAATTTTCACACGTATTCTACAAGATTTCAGTTTCAAGTTGATGCATAATACATCTAGCAACCATGAATATTTTAAAAGTTTGAATTTTTCAAAATACGAATTGTGACTTACAAAAAACATGATTTAACCTAAATTGAGAGAATAATAGAAATATACCACTTTTACCTTAAATCTGGGATCATAATCTAAAGATTGGTCCTGTATTTGCATTAAAAGTTTGTTTCTTTTTCAATGTATATTTACTAAAAATTACTCACTTTTCATTCAAATTTAACTATTATGGTCTAACTTCTAGTGATTATTACGGAGAACAAGTGTACAAAATTTGAATGAAATCAGACAAACGGTTCTTGAGATATCAGGTTTTTTGTATCGAAAAATGTAATTATCGGAAAAATAGGACATGCTTGTACTTACGTCCTGCACTAAAAAACCACCTGCTGCGAATGTTGCGCCCTCCCTGTCAAAATATATCTGAAATTTGGAAATATATAAGGAAAAGTATACTCTATCGATTGAGACAATAAAGAAATTTTCAAATTTGTTCACGATTCTTACTTTATAAGAATGTATGTGATGTCCTCTATCACCTATTAAATAGAAAGTAATTACTAAGGATACCAACACTAGAGCGCAGTCACAATACCCATCACCCGGAATGAAAAGTAACTACAGTACTGTAAATGACGCGTTTAAAAAATTAACTAGGTTACAAACATGCCTAAGGAAAGTGAACAATGAACGTTAATGTGTTGTAGGAACATTCTATCAAACAGGTAACACATTCCCATCTCCTTTTCTTACTCATTGGCAAGGTTCGTCTTAACGTTTAAACTTAACGACCGAAAGTTTCCTTCTGTATAAAAAAACAGAGTATAGGTAAGTAGTATATCGGAACGATATAATTTAGCTTGTTTGGTTATATTATAGCCTGAAATGACAATTTCAATTATTGCATTCACTGACATTTCTTCCTGTTATTTCCTTTATTTTTGGTCAGTAAACTTATACAGGGTGTTAAAAAGTATCCAATATTTTAGGAGATGCTAGTGTGCATCAAAACAAGAAAATAATGTCTAATAAACATGGATTCTACAACACATACTTTCTGAGATCTCAACACTTATTCATAGGAGGTGCTCAATGTATGACTGGTTTAATATTTCGACAGTATTTAAAGAGGCAGGTTAATTCAAGAGATCCTCGTCTTGTTAAAAAGAAACAAACCGTAACTTCCAAAGTCGAAGGGTAATAATATCATAATTAGTTGCATTATTATAAAATGCACCTTTGCCTGTGCATTTTATTTTTGATGGCACTCCCTTTAAATGTAGTGGCAACTCTCAATGTTAATCTTCTTCGCAGTAGATCTAAATAACAGCAATTAACAAGATTTATTAATGACAATGATATCGATGTTTTTTTGTTACAAGAAATAAATATAGATAATATGCATTTTCTGGGTCCACGGTTTCATGCGATATGCAACCCTGGGGAAAATCAAAGAAGTACTGCCATTGTGTATCGTTCCAGTATTGAAATTCAACAATTCGAAATCCATCCAAGCGGCAGAATAACGACGCTGCTAACAAATGATAATACACTATACGTAAATGTTTACCTCCCGTCTGGTTCGAATAAAAGAGCAGGAAGAGAACATTTTATTACACATGAATTACCTTATTATGTAAGACATAATTTTGATCTTCTATTTTTTGGTGGAGATTTTAATTGTGTGCTCCATGCCAAAGACCAAACTGGAGAATATAATCCTTCGATAGCCTTAGACCGCATGACCCTTCAACTCGGTTTATATGATGTGTGGGAAGAACTGCATGGCAACAATATTCGGTTTACGTATCATCACCTGAATGCAGCTTCTCGTATCGACAGAATTTTCGTGAACGCAGCTTCAACAGATAAACTTAAAACGGTCAGTACGATTCCAGTTTCCTTTACTGACCATGATTGCGTAATGTTGAAAGTGGAAAAACTTCATCATGTACCACAGATCGGGAAAAGTTACTGGAAACTGAAATCTCAGTTATTACGTGATGACAAAATTACCGAAGATTTTAAATTTTTTTGGGAGGCAGTGACTGATAGAGTGAGACGGTCTTCATCCAACATTCTTCATAAATGGACCTACATTTTTAAACCAGCTATTCAGCAGTTTTTTAATCCCAAGGCGTACAAAGGGCGCGTACTGCACGTAAGCTGCGCTATCATTATCAACTCCTGCAGAACATCTATCAACAACAATGTGACGGTAAAGATGTTTTAAACACATGCAAGCTGCTAAGAGGAGACTCAACTTACTTCAAGTGCATGTATTGCAAGGTTCCTTAACACGAAGCACAAATAGTTCTATCATTGCTGAAGAAAAAACCGCGCTTTTTTATATTGCTACAGAAAATAATAAAGGTCAAACAAAGTTTATTCATCAGTTAAAAACACCAGATAACCAAAATATCACAGGTACCCCCTTAATATTGGAAGAATCTTTCAAATATTTTCAAGCAAGATTTCGCCATAGAGGACACAATATCAACATAACGTACTTCAATATTTGCAACGAGCCATATCACTTGATGATCAACAACTATTAGAACAACCCATTACTGAAGAGGAAATTAGAAGAGCAATATTTACTGCAAGTTCCAAATCAGCTCCAGGTCCAGATGGAATTACCTATACTTTTTATAAGGCTTATTGGGACTTCGTAAAAGAGCAACTCCTACAAGTGTTTAATGAAGTATTCAAGTGTCAAGTAGACTGTACAAGTTTTACGGAGGGCATTTATTTTATTTTATTTATTTATTTATTTATTCTGGTGTAGTTAAGGCCATCAGGCCTTCTCTTCCACAACACCAGGAATACAAATACAATAACAGAAATAAAAAAAAAATTGTAATTCTTATTCCAAAAAAGCAATGTACCGGAATGATTAAAGACTATACACCGATTACACTTCTAAATACCGACTATAAAATTCTAATGAAGATTTTGGCAAATAGATTAAAAACTCTGCTTCCTCAAATTATAGATATAGGGCAAACGTGCGCAGTGCCAGGAAGAAAGATCACCAATATTCTCTCTACTATTAGGGATTTGTTATTGAAAAAAGGAGATAATGATATTGCTGGGTTACTTAACATAGATCTTGAGAAGCCTTTGATAATATCAATCATTCCTATTTGTTTGCAGTGTTACATAAATTGAATATCCCTTATCAATACCTTCAAACAGTTATATCAGAATGCATATTCACGTGTACAAATAAACGGGTATTTTACTAAACCAATCGCCTTACAAAGATCCGTTCGTCAGGGCTGTCCAATGTCAATGATATTATTTACATGTGCATTAGAACCACTGCTGAGGATGCTGACCCTTTCTTTGTGCAATAACAGACAGATGGTGACTATACCCCCGGTTTATGTCTATGCCGACGATGTGTTTATTTTATGCAAAGAAACAACCGATCCTACTCGTATTCAAGAAGTTCTACGAGTATTCGGGAATGCGTCAAACTCTGTCATTAATTTTACGAAAAGTACGTTCATGGCCCTAACTCCAAGAGGACAAACGATGTCATCTCGATTTACTAATGTGAATAAAATGAAAATTTTAGGGATACTATTTACACCCAATATCATGGATGTTATTGAAACAAATTGGAAAGATATTGTGAACAAAATCAGATATGGAATCCAAAGACACCTCAGCCGAAATTTGAATGTTATTCAAAAAGTGTGGCATACAAATACGTTTATTTTATCCAAAATATGGTACCTTGCCCAAGTTCTTCCGATACCCATTCATACAGCTCAACAAATTGAAAAGATTTTTGGGATTCTATTTGTGGAAATGGTTCGTATTTCGTATCGCACGACCTCAATGCAGATTGTCGCCCAAGGAAGGAGGCTTACAGTTAATTAATGTAAAAACTAAATGTGATGCTCTATTTATAAAAGATATACTACGCACTGATCACAATATAGACACTCTAGTGCGCATATCGAACTATGTTGCTTCAGTGCATGCATCCAGTATGACTAAGTCTTTGAAAAAACTTACCACTGACGCCAACAAATTTTTGGAAGACACAAATATTGCAGCAGAACAAATAACAACTAAACTGATCTACAGCTACTTCCGAGACCAAGTGAGGTGTTTACCGAGTGTACAATGTAAATTTCCTAATAAGAACTGGAAGAAGATTTGGTCATATTTTAAAATACGACATATACCATCAAGTTGGAAATGGGAGACATATGCGCTAATTAATGGGATAATTATGACGGAAGAGAGAAAATACATGTACCACATTGTCCCAACTCCACAGTGTAATAAATGTGGGACTATTTATACAATTAGCCACAGACTAACAAGATGTTGAGATCTTACAAGGGGTATTTGGCTATTTGTTCAGCAACAGCTACAGTAAATAATGTGCATAAGACAACGAACCCGAACACGAATCTGCGGATCGTTTTTGACCTGGACGTACCACAGACTCCTCATTATTTTAGTATATTGTGGCTTGCCATGGGATTTATTTATTATATGTTGCAAAACGAAACAAAAACTTTACCTGACTTTATTAAAGAACTCAGAAGTGTAGATCTACAAACTGATGTACATGTTAGGGAAAAACTTCAAACCTTAAACTTCCTTACGGGAGAATAGTTACTTCCTTTAATAATGTGAGTGTGTTTTTTGTTACGTGTTAATTCACAGTGCACCTGTGAAGTTTAGAAATCACGTGTCTGATAGAGGGCATGCAGGCATCATGATACCTGAGATAAGTTACAGTTATACGTTAAAGCTTGTTGGAATAACCCTTTTAGTTTGTTGTAAAAGTTAAATTCAGATTTTCTGATCTAAGGGTTGAAAATGCTGTTTAAAATCGTAATCATTAGTGAGGTCAGTTTACTTTGAACGTTTGTTTAGTTTCACAGATTTCTGGATTAACGTTTAAATATGGGCCGTATTACCATAGTGAAAAAAAGATCTTTAAACTGTGTTGTGTGATGATTGAAAGATATGAATTATTTGATTTATCTTTCGCGTGATGGAGACTGAACCACCTCATCACGTAATTTCTGATAGCACAGTTTATTAAAAAAAATGTGACGTCCATTCGTGGCAATGTATTCCTCTGCCCCTCGGCGTAAGGAATCACGCACTCTTTGAAATTTGCTTTAATACATTAATAAGAAAGTCCTGATAACGATCCCCAGTTAATCTCTATGGTAGAACGTATGGTCCTATTAATCTATCACCAAGTACGCCTGCCGTAAGTTGATTGAGAATCGGTCATGATGCATTGTTTCTTCAACTGCATGGGGATTTTCATCAGCCTACACATGCAGGTTACGAAAATTCACAACACCATCGCTGCTGAACATCGCTCATGTCCGCAGCCAGATTTTCGTTTTCAGTATTCCTTGCGACGTATCATTATTTCAAGCCAGAGGAATCAACTACGATATGATTATCTGGTAGTTTGCTGTATTGTAGGTCAGAGGAATGCATTCTCATGAATGAACGTTACATTGAACACCCCCTATGAACAAGTGTTCAGATCTCAGAAAGTTTGTGTTGTAGGACCTATGTTTATCAGACATTATTTTCTTGTTTTGATGAATACTATGACCTTCTAAAATATTGGATACTTTTTAACATCCTGTATATTAACTGAACGGATATCAGTAGCTTAAAATGTTCCGTTATTATCTAATAGTTATTTAATCAATAATTGAAAACTTTATGAAATATTTTTCATATAAATTAACATTTAAAATAACACTAACTAATCGTTAAAAATCCTTTCTGTTCACTTAGGTTTTTCCATTTTCCCCTTAACTAGAGTTCTGGTTTTTTCCTTCAGCATTGTCTATTACTGTAGTTATTCTCTGTTAATCCTGTTTGTTCTGCCATTGTGGAGACCCCTCACATAACAATCCATGAAATAACTGACTCGTCGATCAACTACCAAGAAACTGATGACATATCGGAAGCTAGTCACACAACTGACTGGCCAACTGGATTGCTGACGTGAGAAATGATAATTTAATATTAGTAATTGTTGAGTTTTTTAAACGTCTGTGAATTTGATGTTGTAAATTTAAAATCCAATCATTGCTTATCCTCCAGTTAAGAAACATTTTACGAATTGAGCTCTTCAATTTTAATTCTACCAAACATAATATAATGCAAACGAAAGAAAAGTCCCATTTAAAGCAAAGAGAGTTGCCACTGTACCATTTCTCTGGGGTGCCCTGGAGTCTTTACTTGATTACATGCTTGAAAAGCGTTTCTCTATAGTAGCACGTAATGAGTGGAGACGGTCACAGCAGTTTCCTTTGAGCTGGTTTGCTGTTACTGCTACTGCAGAGAACGCGATGACTTCATTAAGAGGATCACTGCCAACTGAAGTACCACCACCTCAACGCTTTACATTAACAGCAATTTCCATCCGCAGATTATCGCTTCGCGCGGATATATTATGGAGAGTGAGTGAGTGAGTGAGTGAGTGAGTGAGTGAGTGAGTGAGTGAGTGAGTGAGTGAGTGAGTGAGTGAGTGAGTGAGTGAGTGAGTGAGTGAGTGAGTGAGTGAGTGAGATGTATACATCTATCCGAGAGTATCACATGCATTCGAGAATATAAATTCAAATGCCCCATCTCTATCGCTCCGAGTTTTCAGATAAGAAAACTACGCACTATCCGAAGGAACTTATATATTTGTTACAATACTCATTACCGGGGCTGAATTTGTTACTCTCGATGACATAGGCGTTTGTACGTGATCATAAATTGTAATAGAGCTCTTAAAGCATACAAATCTCACTGGAGTTCTTTAAACTTGACTCTATATTTTCTTTTTTCGTGTGATTTGTGGATTTGCAATCTGATCAGCGAATAGGAATTATAAAGAATGGGCACTGAGCGAATTTTTATTTTTCTACGCACATGCGCTCGGTTAGCGTAACGCTAGGCAGCGGTGACCAAAACTCGAGCTGCAGTGATTACATGTGACAGACACCCTATGAAATAAGGAGACGGAGGAAAGGTGCTTGGCATGAAAACTACAGCCAGTGGTGGTTCCTGTACTAACATCAGTCATATCACTGCTGTCATCAAGAGCCAGTGAATAATATACGATTTTTCTTGTTCTTTTTTAACCTTTCTCTTGAATATAATCAAGAATTTTGTAAATTTTTCTCTCGATACTTGGTCGAGAAATTCGTAGTTTTTCAAAATTAAAAACTTCTTATGGACAAGTTATTTAAGCTATTTTAATCATTACTCTTTTGAGGAATTCTGTTCTATTAAAAGGCTTAAGAGCACGAGATATTTCAAACCTCATTAGGTAGCTGATTTCCTTACATTTATTTATCTCATCTTTCTCTTCTGGCTATGATTTAAGATATGTTAATTCCTGGCATTTAACAGTTCGTTGGCACATAATATTGAATCAGTTTTTCTATAATATTATTATTAAATGAATAACTAATAAATAGTTACACTCATCTTAAGATTAAGACGATTAAAATTGAGATAAAACCTAACAAGTTTATCCGTCTAGGGAGAAGATCTAAAAATATCAATATTCATGCACGTACAGAAGAATTATAGCAACACATACTTAGTGATCAATAATAATAATAATAATAATAATAATAATAATAATAATAATAATAATAATAATAATAATAATAATACTTAGTGTGTTATATAAGCAGTAACATGAACTGCTGCCAGGAAGTCAAAAGGCGAACAGAAGTAACCAAGGAAGCTTTTAATAGAAAAAGGAGCATCTTCTGTGGACTTCTGGAGAAGGAACAAATGAAGAGAATAGTGAAGTGCTTTGTGTGGAGTGTGGTATTATATGGAGGAGAAACATGCACTTTACGAAGAAGCGAAGTGAACCGAATAGAAGCATTTGAAATGTGGATATGGAGAAAAATGGAGCGTGTGAAGTGGACAGACTGACTAAGAAATGGAGCTGTGTTGTAAAGAATGGGTGAAGAACGAGTGATGCTGAAACTGATCAGTAAGAGGAAAAGGATCACTGGTTTGGTCACTTGCTGAGAAGAAACTGCCAAATGAAGGATACAGTGAAAGGAATAGTGAATGGGAGAAGAGTTCGGGGCAGAAGAAGATATCAGAAGATAGACGACATATGGGTCATATGAGGAGACAAAGAGGAATTCAGAAAATAGGAAAGACTGGAGAAAGCTGGGTTTGCAGTGAAAGACCTGCCCTGAGATAGAACACTTTCGTATGTAATATAATAATAATAATAATAATAATAATAATAATAATAATAATAATAATAATAATGCTACTACTAAGATTTAAAATCATCCGTCCTCAAGTGAGGTTGACCACTGGGATCCGGAATTAACAAACATAAAAGATAAAGGCAAATGAAACGGGCAAAATATGGATTAGATTTGTACATTAAAACAAAAATTTACGTGTTAATATATAGATGATAGTGTAAAATTTGAAGAGAGGCCTTCAGAATTTCCATTACAATCTTCTGAACCTCATAAAAGGGAATTTTAAAGGATTTAAGAATATTACATGTAAATTTTGGTAAACAACCACTCGCTCCAAATAGTAAGCCTGCAACATCCCAGAACTAACAATGACAACAGCTGCAGATGAAGTAGTGTAGTAATACCACAGTCTAGTATATAGTCACGAAGCTCAATACGTAGTAAATATGCATACATAGATAGTTGCTAACCACTAGGATCGCTAGTATCGCCTCATTACAGACAATGCGAAATAGTACCGGCACAGTCTTTTGTTCCTAGCACCCTCACAACTCAAGCTTCGTGACTGTATATACTAGACTGTGTTAATACTAAGAGCGGCAGCAATTCAGGTGAAGATTTGCTGTTTCATAACGTTTATTGTTGTGGATGAAAGATGTTTAAAAAGTTGTCCCATTCGAAAAGACAGGTGACGACCATGCAAATGTTGTGGCGGAGTATTGTTGGCTATATTTTTTAGACTAATTGTGGCTATAACGTTGATTATCTAGTCATAATATTGGAATAGTTGGTGGTTTAGATTGTGGCGAGATTTGTACCCCCAGTCGTGAAAGAGAGATATTATCATGATAGTTATAGCAAAGGTGAACGTAATGGCGCGGATAGCGTTCATCGTATTAATAGTGGTGGTGAAAATGGTTAACGTTGATGGCAATAACATTTTGTCGCGTATGTTATATCGATAGTGGAAGTGAGGTGATATAACTTTTTTAAACACAATATAGGTTCAAACGCCCGCAACGCTGCTATAATACTCTTACCCTGACGCGATGGCAGTCAGAAATAGCCCTTGCTTCAATGTAACAACGAAAATTGGGCTTCTGGGTACGGGGTGTCAAGCGTTTCATTATTTGTAAGAGGTTTGTTTAATAGCCCATCAAAGAGTTTGGAATCTAGGCCTACATAATCAACAGTCGGTTGTTTTAAAGCGCGAGGGTTTAACAAAGGGACATGCAGAACGCTGAGCTGGTAATTCTACGCGCCTCATATTCACTCGGAGTGACGGAGCGACGGCCGGTATGTGGCAGCAGATCAATTTCACGTGCCTGACTCGTGATATGCGAGAACAGATAAATGAAGACTCAAGTGCTCTATGTGCATTTTGAAGCTTTGAAAAGCCGTGTTTTCGAAAACGAGTTGCATGAAACTGATTCCCCCTTCCAACATTTTAGCTGTACAACTGGATATCGAGAGCCCTCGAAGTTGACCGTTGTCGTGACAATTTTACGCATTGCTTGTTTCCGCGGTTTCACCTGTCTTATGGAATTTGACAAGGAAAGAACATTCGCTTCTGCTTAAGGAATTCACTTTTCATATTAATTTATGGAGTTAAATCCAATTTAATCTGCTTCCCTCAATTTTTAGTTGGATATTTAACGACACTGTATCAACTACTCGGTTGTTTAGCGTCGATAGGAAGATGATATTTGGCGAGATGAGGCAGAGGATTCGTTGTAGATTACCTGACATTCGCCTTGCGGTTGGGTAAAACCTCAGAAAAAACCCAACCAGATAATCAGCCCAAGCGTAAATCGAACCTGCGACCGAGAGCAACTCTGGATCACCTGGAAAACGCCTTAGCTCTCTGAGCTATGCCGGTGGCTTTCTTCAACTTAAACTTAGATCAAATTCATAAACAAAATTTATAATATATACATGTCTGTAAAATAGGAAATTTGGATGAGGTATAAGCAGGTCCGTGTTGTGAACATGACTTAAGGATGCCTGTGTGATTGCCAGATTTGATTTATGAAAAAGGAAAAATTTTATAAAAAAATAAGTTAAATGTATGCTAAATTCCCAGAGATTTAGTAACATTTAATTGATTGTTTATTGTTTAAAATGTAAGTTAATTACTATTCTTAACTTTATTTTAGACATTTAACTTTATAAAATACTTTCGTATCACAACTTGAAACGATTAGTTAACCGCTCATTTAAGAATGAATATCTCTCAGATATTCAAATAAAGAGTGATGGCAAGAAATGGGCTGGTCTTGTTGACAAGTCAGAGATACTTCCTGATTATCCTCGTATAGAGACTGTAGCTGCCATAAGGATTGTCACAGGACACGACTGCCTGGCGGAATATTTATATAAACTGGGTATTTTACCATCACATCAATGCGTCGTTTGTAATGAGGAAAATTCTATTATGAATTGGGAACATTTAAATGTTTGCAAAAAACTTGTAAATTTTAAATATTCTATGGGGACTTTGTACTGGTCTGCCAAAAAGCAAACGATGTTGAATCAATCTGTTTGAGCATTAATTACACACGCACGCACACACACACATACTTTTTAATTCAATTGGCTTCACAAACAATTAAAGTAGAATAGAACACAGAGTAGTGATATGCATATATCTGTACATAGTGTAAATATATAAACGTAGATTAGGTAAGACAGAATAGGATTTATTAAGAAGAAAAAGCCAAATTGTACAAAGTACAACATTACTAAACTCAGGCATTCCATACAAATAGCGGCATAATACAAGCTTATATTGTAATTAGTCAACAATCAGGTATATGGTAGCTTATCAATCATCAACTTAACACAACTGGAATTCAACTTAATATATATCCCAGGCAATATAGATGTAAACCAGAACATGTAGTATATACAAACTGTAATGGAACATGTTGTTTAATTACGTTTCTTTAAAAAAAAACATACACACATTTAGAGAACATTTATATTAGGCCTATACGTAGTATAAATGTAATAAAATCATTTGTACCTAGGAAAACATGAATCATTGCAGACATCACTCATATTTAATAGGTGATTTGGCAGCCTGATGTAATTTCATATTATTTTTATTCTCCAAGGTAAATTCTACACGACTGAATGGAGTTGAGAAATACTTGTACGAGGGTGCTTGAAAAAGTAAGGTAACAAGAGCTCTTATGGACAAACTATATTTCACAGGCAGATATACAGATGCACAGTATTAGAGCACTGGTACGCATTACTTTTCAACATAGTCATCATGCTTGTCCAAACATTTGTTCCAACGGTAGACCAAGGCATCGATGAAGAAATATACTTCAAGTCTCTGAAGCCACGTCGTGATGGCTTGCTGAACGGCCGCATCGAAATTGAATCGCTTAACAACCAGGTGCTTCTTCAACGGTCCGAAGAGATGAGAATCACTGGGTTTCCAGATCTGAATTGTAGGGAGAATGGTCCAGTACCTGCCACTGTAAGCGCCGTTTCGAACCGTACATCTCAAGTTGACGATGAATTTCTGCTGGTGAGGTACCCTTTAAATGCAAAAACTGCATCACACTAAGCAGTTCCACTTTTTGACAATGTTTCTGCGCGGTCGGTCATATTATAACTGATATATGGAGGGTCTGACGCAACCTATGCGCCATCTAATGGCTACACGATAAAGCTGTGGTCTGCTGCGGCCCTGGTGAAAAATTCGAACAAGAGGGGGCTATGCCACCCGTAAGAGCTCTTGTTACCTTACTTTCTGAACGAGCCTCGTAGTTCAGCCTTTACCAAGTCTACAGAACATTAGTGTTTTCTTATATCTGACCACTTAAACTAATTTGAAGAAAACACTCAACAAACGCATTAGAGCTTGGTGTACTGAAATGGAAATCTATTATCTTTGCAATATTAGGGATTTTTGTTACATCCCAAAATGCCAACTTCATAGTCAAGCCACTAGATGTAAATTTAAAAATATCTTTCAATAGTGCGAACACACAGAGCATTATAAAAATTAATCACTGCTTTTGGCCTAATATGGTAGACTCCATGTTGAAAATAAGTATATAGTTATTGTGCTGAAAAAAGTAGATAACCTTCAAATTGCGGAAGACGTGTTTTTAAGGTAAAAAACATAATATTACGGGGAAAACGTGCACTGTGGCAACCCTAGATGGCGCTGATATAGCATAGAAATACTAACTCTAGGATATACCCACAGCCCATATGAATGCGAGTTGTATCTCCAGTATTCTTACTAGATTCTACTAGGACATCAAAGATTACAATCTTCCATCAACATTAATACACTTTTGCCAGTGACTTTAAATAATACTATAATACCATTCAGTACTACGGTTAAAAATTTAGGTTTCCATTTCGACTCGAATCTCAGCTGGAATGCACAGGTAAAATATGTCTGTAAGAAAACTTTCTCAATCTTGCATTCTCTGAAAAGACTGAAAAATTTCTTTCCTTCTAAACTGAAACAGATCTTGATACAGACCCTGGTGATGCCTTACTTTGACTATTGCGACGTTTTGTATAGTGATCTTAGTGTTGAATTGTCATTGAGGCTTCAGCGTGTTCATAATGCTTGTGTTCGTTTTATTTTTAACAGCCGTCGCTATGATCATGTCTCCGAGTATTTCCTTCAATTATCTTGGCTTCGTTTACGGGAGAGACGTTCAGTTCATTCCCTCTGTTTGCTGTATCAGATTTTAAATAATTCCACATCTATTTACCTAGTTCCTCGCTTCACACTTTTAGCATCCCACCACAACCGTGATACACGTTCGCAGCATAACCATGTTCTATCAATTCCACTACATCAAACATCTCTCTACTCTGCTTCCTTCACAATACACACAGCTCGTTCCTGGAATTCCTTGTCACAGGAAATCAGGAGCAGTCGGAGTCTAAAATCTTTTAAGTACACTCTACTTAGAAATGTCTTTAATGAACAGAACTAGACTCTTGCGGAAGTTTCTAAATAGTCTTAAATTACCAAGTTGTTATTTATTTTTTTTCTCTCCTCTCTCTTCTTCTTTTTTTTCTCTTTTCTTTTTTTTTATTATCTTTATATATTACTTAATCATTTGTGTTTGTGTGCCATTTAGTAGGACTTTGCTAATCAACATTTTATGTCTTGTCACCCATATGTATTCTCCAATTAGTATATCAACTGAACAATATATCTCAAGTAAATTAATCGTCCAATTTGTCTCGGCATTTTAGATCTTATAAATTGTGTGTTTGTGTGTGTGTGTGTGTGTGTGCATTCCCCTTATGTTATGTAACTGATTTTGATTATGTGTAATTTTCTACTTTATTTTATATATTATGTAACTGATCTTGTCTATTGTAATTTCCTACTATATTTTATGTAATTCCTAAGTTATTCTCTTTTTTGTTGCTGTGTAATCAAATTTTGTATCTCATGTATTTGTATTATTGAAACCTGGTTGAGTGGAAGAGAAGGCCTCATGGCCTTAACTCTGCCAGGCAAAATAAACGTACTACTACTACTACTACTACTACTAGATATCGAATTCAGGGACACCTAACATGCAACTGCCGTTATTCCACAGCAGTTAATCTAAAATACCTTTATTCGGAGACATATAATTATGCTCTATTCTATAAAATACAGCAATTCTAATTAATTTGTAATTATTTGAACCACTTTCATCGTTTGTATAACTGTAAATGTAACATGTTAAACCAAAATAAATTAAATCTCTTGTTAAAAAACTTTGTACTTAAATGTATAATTACTCAACATTTTCCTTTCATCAAAGGACTGTAATTATAATTAAAATTCATTTTAAATTACTTACAATACATATGTATATCTATTGCACGAAATTTAATTAAGTTGCAAAAAGTTTCAAATTTTCACACACACAAATCAAAACATTAATTTTGTATGTCACGTCAAGTCACGGCCGAATTGAACATTTGAATAACAATTTAAAATTCCAAGTACTGAAATATGGTAACTGTACTGACATAGCCTGTCCAACATAGAGAAAACATTTTCCAACTCCGTATATGAAGCTATTCCATTTGAATGTACAGTAAGAGTATGAAAATTGAATATTGATATTCCAACTACATTTCAGTTCTCAAGTTCTGATTCAAAGGAAACTATTACTTTCTCATACGTTGATTATTTTTTGAAATAGATTTCAATATAAATTTGAAAGGTTTTTCAAGAATAGCAGTACAAACAACTGTGTGTACGGAATAGCTAAACAAAGTAACTTCGTACTTCAATCTATACTAATCACATTCGTTCTTTAATTTATTTCTTTTATTATAAAATTTTCTAGTGGATATTTCTGGTGTAATGAATTTGGAAACTTTATAGAAGTGGAGTGGAAAGAATGTATGTATTCTACACATACTAATAAATTGAATGAGTGACAATAACAGTAGCTTGATAAAAGACTAAGCAGTAATTACAGGCCCAATAAAAAGAGTAACAATAGCAGTAGTCTCACTAATGTCGGCAGTAGAAGAATGAGTATCAATAGAAGGCGTCAGCATATTGAAGGGCATGGGAGACAGAAAGATAAGATTCTATGATTATTGATTTCGACATTATGAGACGATGATGTGACCACCTGCTAGCTTATTGCCTTAGGTAATAGCAGTAGTGTGAAATTAGTAGTAGCAGTACTTAATAATGTAGTAACAGCAGTAGTAGAAGTAGCAGTATAAGTAGAACTAGTAGTAACAGTAGTGTAAAAGTAGTAGCAGTAGAAGTAGTAATAACAGAAGAAAATAGTAGTTATAATAGTAGTAGAAGTAATATAGGCCTAACTGTAGCAATAGCAGAAGTAATAGCAGTAGTAGAATTAGTAGTAGCAGTGGTAGTAGCAAATAGCAATAGTAGTAGCAGTGATATGAATAGCGGTAGTAGTGGTAGTAGTACTAGTAGCAGCAGCAGCAGTAGAAGTAATAGAAGAAGTAATAATAGAACTAGTAGTATTTGTAGCATAGGACTATTAGTAATGGCAAAAGTAGAATTAGTATTAACAGCAGCATATCTAGTAATAGTAATAGCAGTAGCCTACTGGTAATAGAAGTATTAGCAATGTAAGAAATAGTAGTAGTGTCAGTAGAACTAATAGGCCTAGCAGTAGTAGTAACAGTAATATAACTAGTTGTATTAGTAATAGTAGCAATATAACTATAGTATTAGCAGTACTAGTATTAGTAGTGGCAGTCGTAGTAGCAGAACTAGTAGTAATAGCAGTAGAATTATTAGTAATGATAATAGCAGGAGTAGAATTGATAGTAACAGTAGTGGTAGCAGTATTATTAGTAGAACTAGTAACAATGGCAGTAGTAGTATCAGTAAAAGTGATAGAACCAGTAGTAATAGCAATGATAGCAGTTCAATTAATAGTAGTAGCAGTAGTAGTAGTAATAGCATTAGTAGAACTTGTAGTAATAACAATAGTAGCTGCAGTAGTAGGATTAATAATATAGTAGCAATAGTAACAGTAATATCGGTAGTGGGAGTGTTAGTAACAGTATAGTAGTACTAGTAGCCTATGTATACTAGTTTATCTTATTCTGGTATATTCTGTCTTATTCATTTTTACAAATTATATTGCAATTTATACACACTAAAGTGATCGGAAAACTTAGTTGGTAGAAGAACTAGCTACGAAATGGACGACCTCGGGTACAGTCCCTGGTGTTGACGGGATGTTTATGGTTGTTAAAACGTACATGATGGCCCTGAGGTTCATCTTGTTAAGTAAGGTACCGGAACTTTCTCGGGGGTAGAAGTCCGTCGGAATGTGGTGTCGACCACATCACTTCTTTCTAGTGCCGAGGTCATGAAAGCCTCGAACTCTTCCTCCACAAGTCTCTGCACCTTCATAGCGTATGTACCTTGTGTGTTTGTGTGTATGTGTTTTTTTTTAATTAGTAGTCCGAAGACTGAGTGGAAAATAGGAAAATCATGTGGCTTCACTCATGAGGCAACTAAGCCAGGATAATGTGGTAGGGCGGCCAGTTCCTTTTCCCCTCCATACCTTACGTTTATAGTAAGCATACTTATATTATCAACCAAATAATATATAGCATTTTCAAAAGAATTTAAAAATAATTACGTATTGAGCAAGAAGATGAACGGTATGATAGCGTCATGTGAATATTTTATAGAACAAATTTTGAGCATTTTTATTACGATATGAAAATATTGATCATCCTGTGTCTTTGTCCACTAGTTGGAGAGTATGTTAAAATAATTATGTATTGAGCAAGAAGATGGACGGTATGATAGCGTCATGTAAATATTTTGTAGAACAAATTTTGAGCATTTTTATTACAATATGAAAATATGGATCACCCTGTGTCTTTGTCCACTAGTTGGAGAGTATTGAGAAAAATATATATCCTGTTGGTCCCCTTGACGACCTGATCCTGATTTACTGTGTACGTTCTCTCTCTCTCTCTTTTCTCCTCCTCCTTGAACCAACCCATACATTCCTTTTACACCTCAATACTTTCAATCAGCGCCCACATCCCCTGTAGTGGAGAAGAACAGAGGTTGTTTCGTACCCACTATGATAGAGTGCGCAAATTGCAGTTTCTCCTTCAAAGGAACCAAAGACAGCAATGTTTTCAGCCTAGTTTCTCAAACGGAAATGGCCTTTATAGCTTCAGTACGTTCTATATCTTCTTATACATTTTATTTCCAATCTCTACTTTCGATTTCATATTTTCTCAATACTCGCCCTGAAGTTAAATTTTGAATATAAAAACACGAACGATAATGAGCTTTCAACACATTATTTTTAATTACACGAATTAAAATCAGTTCAGACGCAGTTCAAATGAAGAATTTATTCTTTTCAAACGAATTTAATTTCGATTCGGAGATTATTTTAAAGAAATTTACACTAACGAATCAGCTATGAAGCAAGTATTCTGCGAAAAATTCTGTGCCTTGTGCAGTGGAATTCAATGTTCTATGGTCCTTGCATGAGCTAAAATTCAGTATAAGGCTTCTCATAAAAGCGTCGTTCGGTATAATATTTATACTAAGCTGTATAATATAGGCTACAAAATGCATTTTGTTATTATTTGCAGAATCCAGCATTTCGTTACTTTGAATAAAAGTTAGGTGTACATCGATCATACTAGCTTCGCTTGTAGATTACGGAAAGAAAGTTGCGAGTCAACAGTTCACGCTGCAGTCTTCCCGCAAGGTCCGGTACAAATGTTTATTCGTGTATCTGTGTGTATAAGTCAGTAAACAACAGGAGTAGTACTCACGTATAAACTACCACTTGGATTTAATAACAACAATAACAAAGTATTTATTTAAAGGCAGCTTCTATGCAATAAAAGTAAATATTTAGGCCTACTAGGGATAGACAAAACTAAAAAAAAAGAAAGAAAGAAAATTCAGGATCCAGCTCCTCTGTAAAGACTAGTGGCTAGGCTGTCAGCTCTTTTCCGAAAACATTTGCAGTTGGGAATTGGACGTCTACGTAATATTACACAACCCTTTAAAATAATTTAAATAAAAGGGCCTCTTTAAGTAACTGTCATGTGGTTCCCTCTTTCTACGACCCTGCGACGTAACTACTTCGACGGACGTAGAGTAAATGTACCTGTGCAAATCGGGCAGAAGTTAAGATTGAATTTACAATACGTAAAGTGCTCTCTTATAAAGTAGGTACAGAATTATTTCAAGAAGCACAGATTATGGCCCCCATGTCGACTGATATTTTGCGTTATTTCTTTTGAGGTTACTGTAAAACAGTTGTGTTTGTTAAACATCCTACAACAATAGAAGCATTAAAGACTTACTGTACATTCCAGAAACAATACATTCAATTTGAGAAGATATGCTTAAAAACGTTTTCAATAATATGTACACAAAAGTACTGAAGCCTGTATCGAAATTAACGGCCATCATTTTCAACAATTTGTTTAAATATCTAGATTTTGATTATTTTTTCAATTTAAATGCACTCTCTATATTGTATGCTAATTGATATCTGAATGGATAGTATAGGTTTAAGGGAGAGCGCACACGACAGACAGTTGATGTGCAGGTGAACGAACGCCAAAAATGCTGGTACTGGCTTTACTCCAAGACTTCAACACGGTTCATTTTTACTACTGCAGATGATAGATGAAATAAGGGGAAAATGGAGAGTGTTGATGGAATGATGAAGGAAAATGGGAGTACTCGAGAGAAAGCCTCAACCACGTCTGTTTTGTCCACTTTATATTCCATCACGAACTGGTAGGGGTTTAAACTATGGCCGCCTCGATTGAGAATCAACGCTATAGAGTTGAGCCGTAGACGCGGCCGTTTTACTTATATAGGATGGGTAGTAAACTCTGCACCAAAATTAAATTGAGGAGAGATTTGAAAAATCTAAATAAGTTTTTTCTCTAACATTTACAGTTCTAGAGGAAATCGTTATGTATCTATTAAGCATTTGGCAACATCACGGTCGCTGCTATAACTATAAGCAAGAGCGCCCTGCACTCCTTACTTTCCCCTTCCCGTCTGTTGTACTTAGCTGGTACCACGCGACGTGCGCTGCGTTGCAAGATTTATTTAAAAGATTTTGGCTTTATACAATATAAATTCATGGCTAAACGGCTTAATTTTCGAAAAAAGATTTAAGACATTAACTGATTATTTTTACCTATCTGCTTGTACTCAGCCATTTCTCTCGGGCATTACCGCAATAGAGCGCTGCAAACACTGGACAAAGACAGTTTTTTTCCTGCTTAACTGTGCTTCATCGAAGGAAAAGTATAATAAAAGTTTTGTTATATTGAACATGTAAAAGCACCTCTTAAATTTTGGCGCAGAGGTTACCATCCAGCCTGTATAGAATGTAATAAGAAAGTTGAAAGTTTGACGTAAACAAATACCAACATTTAAACGAGTATACCTAAAAATAACACATAAACTATGTACGTAAAGACTGTGTACTTTAATTCTACAAATATCGATTCAAGACTGAATAATCCTGTTGACAAGACTAGTACACGTTTAAAATTCAGGAGTGGAGTTTGTAATGTATATGCAAAAGACCTGAAAGATCCACACTGTTTACAAAGATGTCAGTTTTATCTGCGGGAAGGATTGAGTCTTTCTGGAGACTGCTAGAAAATAACATCTGTTTTCCTGTGCTAAACGAGACGCTTCGTTGCGCCTTAATCTCAAATTAAACTCTTAAATGTGACATTCAGATGATCGTTTCCATGAAAGTACTCGTTGGATTTTAGAAGTCCATGTTAGCGCTATCTGTCTGGGAGAACAATTGGGAGGTTAGTCTTCAAGTAAACGCAATTTACCAAACTCTTGTGTTATATAAAGTACCTACTGAATAATGCACTTCTCCTTAAGCAATCCTTACCTGCCTTGGATTACGTTTAAAGCGGAGTTCTTTCCTACTAAGAAGCATTCAAGATATCTCCGTTAGATAAGGAAAAGGGACCTTAATATACCAAATGATGTGAACAATTTCTAATGTCTTAGACGGAAAGAGCGATATGGTCGGAAAATTTCTGATGGTGTAGTTTGAAGTTACTGCGTCTTTACGTGGATTACTTGAAGTGTTTTAAAGCGTCAGCTTAAACCTTACGCTTATGACGACTTGCGCTGAATTCAACATAGGCACAGTTAATCTCTTCCACTATTTAGTAACATAAATGGGATGTTATTCACTACATGGTACGGTGATTCTAGCTGAAACGTAATTAGACATCATGGAGTTAGTACTCTGCTAAAAGGATTATTATCAGTGTTCGGTCGAAGAGAGTTGTATTTGCAACAGCTCCATTCTGTGCCAACGAGATATAGGCACCAGCAATCGCATTATGTCGTTATTTACGCAAGTATCGTATTTATAAACTAAAAAAAAAACTTATGCTGTATTTAAACCCTATTTTTAACAAAAATTCTGAGTCTCTGATGCTCAAAAACAAAGTGGTGGAATATCTACCAATTTAGGTGGTTAGTAATGTGATATAATTTCCTTGAAAACAATGTCATAAATATGATATAAGGATATCATTTTAACAAAAATACGGACAAGCAAATGAAAATACTTCATTGTGGATCAAGTACCAGTGACCTAAAATAACAATCTAGTAGGCCTACTAGTCGATTTAATTGCATGATTGGAAGTGAACACTAAATTCCTTTTCTTGCTGCCTGAAGGTGTATTCGTTTTCTCGTATTCATTTTACGTTTTCTTAAATCGAAACCCTGAGTCTCATTCAAAATACGACCACGGAATCTCGTATTTTTATTAAATTAAAGATAAAAGCATGCTGAATAGAATAATATTCGACAATAATATTATTATTCGTATTGTACAATAATAATTCTTACATAATCGAAAATAGGAAGCTGCTAGAAAACTTCTGATTTTTAATACACAACTGTTTTACTTTCTCTTTTATTCCGCATGCTTCGCCTAGCAGTCAACTTGGACATTGTTGCTATTGCTTATACGAGGTGTGACCAAAAAATAGGTAAGCTTTCCAACCTTGCACATACAGGGTGAGTCAGGAGGAAAGGTACATGATGTGAGGGGTGATAATATTGGTGATTATGAACAAAAAAGTTTATGTGAACATATGCTCTATTCTTAACAGTATCTGACAAACAGTTGTTTTAAAATCACTGGCGTCAGTCTCATGTCCTTCATCAGAACTCACATGCGGACGTAACCAAAACGACATTAGGTTGTAGTATTGTCTTTATTGGACAATTCAGTGCGCAATGGGCGTTGGATCAGTCGCGGTAGAGTCATTTCTTGGTTACCGAGGTCACCCGACCTTACTCAATTGGATTATTGTGCGTGGTGTTGGCTTAAGAGTGAAGTCTAAAAGCGCAAAGTGGAAACAAGGAAGGAACTTCTCGCTCGTATTTTACATGTTTGTGCTCAAGTAAAGGAATGTGCGAATCAGCTCAGATCAGCAACACAGCAACTGTCTACAAGAGCTGCAAAGTGCATTGAAGTTGACGGTGGACTTTTTGAACATGTTCTGTAAAAATACACAATTAAACAGAACATAAGGTAACAATGTTTTAATTTACTATCACTGCACTTTTCCCGTTCCTCCATGTTTCCATTAGTTTTCTCCGAAACCGTTAGGAACAGGACATATGCCCATAAAAATTTTCTTGTTCAGAATCACCAATATTATCATCCCTCAAACCATATATCTTTCCTTCTGAATCTCCCTGTATATTTCATTCTACCATGACAAATTTTGAATCCCCTTCAAAATACTCCTTTCTGGCACACACACTCATTACAACGTTCTTGCCACTGTTTGAAAGCCCCTTGGAAATCCTCTTTCTTAACTACACTTAAGACCTTTGTCACAGAGTATTTCATTTAGTCTACGGATTGAAACCGCTCTCCTTTCATGATAAATTTTAATTTTGGGAACAGCTAAAAGTCACAGTGTACTAGTCAGGGGAATAAGGTGAATGTGAGACCACTATGATCGATTTTTGTGCAAAATATTTAGTCACCAACAGTGTCGTGTAACTGGGGGCATTATCATGGTGCAGGAGCCAGTCAAGGCTCATGTTCAAATTCTCTGTCAGAAAGGTCTACACAAATCCGTAAGACAAAGAGGCCTTTGATGAGATTTCTCTACATAATTTTCAGACATCGGTTAGTCCTAATAAAATCCAGAATTTTCACCAGAATTTCATCTGTAAGCGACAGTCAGTGAGTATTTTCGTGTACGCAAAAAAGCCTCCCTCTCTTTCCACATTAGATGTAAGGAACCACACTAACTATCTCCTGCAAACAATTGACATCACATTCACTGTAATCCTCTACTAGTGCTCTCACAATCTTTCCGCATCAACATAGGCCTACAGTATAGCCTCTAGTACGTAAATATATAATTCATATTCTTCAATCTTTGTTGGAGTCAATACAGAAATCTGTCTTTTTTTCGACAGCCATAGAGAAATAAAATTTAAAGGTAAGTCGACATATCAGAAGAAGTGTGGCCTGTGGCGGCTTCGTTCACCACAAATGTCATTGGATATGCAAACAATTCTGGCCTCTTTGGTAAGAACTTGTTGCATGCTGATGCACAGCTGCACACTTTCTGCTGGCATATGCAATTTTATTGTGTTATTAAAGAAGTCCTCAGGACTCAGGTTTTAATGTTACTATTTTACAAAGTTTTATATCAAAATAAATGTCATTTCACACTACTATGACTATAACATTTTATGGTGGATAGCGAATTTATTCCCTAAATAAAACAAATCAAGCTATATACAGCGACTGCAAAACAAGTTGCCTGTAATTTTAATTCAGAGATAATATTTAAAGTGTAGCGTATAAATTAAACATAAAATCGAATGTAAACATTCAATGTTATAGGAGAGGGGGACGTTTAACTTCGCTATATAAATTCCTATCAGTACACATGGGGATCGAACAAATGTGGCTCTCACCACCTAGTATTGCTGCCTCTATCGACACTTGAGCTGGATGTTTGACGTCATGAGGACCCTCGGAAGGAGAAGAGTAGTTCGTATAGCACGCTGGCATGACGGGTGGTGGGGTTAGAGAGATGTGTAGTATGTATTGGAATTTGTCCCGATCCGTTCTTCCCGACTCCCAGCAGAAAGTAACTCGCTTCTCTTCATCATTCTATAGCAGAAAAATTGAAGAGAATGTGTCCTATAAGAAATCGACTCAATGACTTTTCGCACATTTCGTGTAGGCTACAATACATAAACTTCAAATTTACATAAACTAGAATAAACTTGTTCGATTAATTAAAATGTGCCTCATTGAAATGTAGAGTCTGTACAAGTCAGTTCTGTCGGATGATTTTCCAATTCACTGCGGCCTACAGAAAGGAGATGCGCTATATCCTTTACTTATTAACTTTGCTCTACATTCTAAAATATGTCATTAGGAAAATCTAGGATTACAGAGAGGGTTTGGAACTGAACGGATTACATCATCTGCTTGTCTATGCGGATGACGTGAATATGTTGGGAGAAAATCCACAAACTATTACAGAAAACACTGAGAATTTACTGAAAGCATGTAAAGAGATAGGGTTCGAAAGTGTATGGTTGGCCTGTCTGGTTGCGAAACTTGGACTCTCAATTTTAGAAAGGAAAAGAGATTAAGAGTGTTTGAGAATAAGGTACTTAGGAACATATTTGGGACTCAGAGGGATGAAGTTACAGGACAATGGAGAAAGTTACACAACGGAGAACTCCACGCGTTTATTCTTCAACCGCCATAATTAGGAACATTAAATCCAGACGTTTGAGATGGGCAGGGCATGTGACACGCATGGGGAAGTCCAGAAATACATATAGAGTGTTAGTTGGAGGTCGGAGGGAAAGAGACCTTTGAGGAGGCCGAGACGTAGATGGAAGGATAATATTAAAATGGATTTGAGGGAGATGGGATATGAAGGTAGGGACTAGATTAATTTTGCATAGGGTAGGGACCTTTGGCGGGCTTATGTGAGGGCAGCAATGAACCTCCGAGTTTCTTAAAAGCCATAAGTAAGTAAGACTTTAATATTTTCCATTATGAAGAAGCTACGCTTTTCCTGTAAGCAGCTTGAACTACGGAGCTCAGTTAACACTACTGTCTTCGTTCGCTGTTGTTTGATGACTCAGAAAGAAATTAATGTACACTTAGTTCATCGAATTCCTCAAGGAAGAAGTTCTTCATAAGATGTGTCACTTCATTCATATAATGTAAAATTTAAATAAGTGCATGTTATTAATATTAAAATTAATTTTGTATATATTTTTCATAATAATTAATGTGTAATATAAATGTTTACGACAATCTGCACCTAAAAGTGGGCTAGAATAAATGTTAAGAAATATTGTACCTCACTTCAGTGCCTGATCCTCGCTTATCAAATATGTTTACTACATAGGCCGTAACCTATTTCTCTAGACCCAACGAGCCGATTCATACTTATATTGTCTTGTATACAAACACCTTTTCTTCTAGAATCAAATAGCGAATCATTCAATGCGGTATCTCACACGGAACTACACTCACAACAATCGCACAATTTCATAACAAGCATTGATGCGTCCAACATGAATTGGAATCGGGGAGCACAGGGGGCGGCAGACGGTAGACAAGCGCCGGCTGGTCTCCATGCCGTAGGTCCGGTAAATCAAACCAATAACAACTCTGTATTTCTGGGAGACATTTCAAAATCTGTGCGGAGTTTTGACCTAGATTTTGAATTAAACGTTAGCAGGCATAAGCGTATAGCATTATCTACTGGGCTAACGGGTTAATTTCTAATCAGTGCAGCCCAAGCAGGATTTTTATGCACCTATTTCAGAATGTGTTACGTGCTTATTGTACTACTCTGCTAAGCCGGTTCCACCATTCGCCGCACCACACATTCTTCTCCGGCCAACAAATCCAAAAACCACTGCGCAATGGTTTTTTTAGTTGATTATTTAATCAACTGTATCAACTACTAAGTTAGGCCCTATTTAGCGTCGATGAGATTGGTGATGGCGAGATGGTATTTGGTGAGACGAGGTGGAGAATTCGCCATAGATATCCTGGAATTTACCTTACGGCTGAGGAAAACCTCGGAAAATACCCTACCAGGTTATCAGCCCAAGCGGGGATCGAACCCGTGCCCGAACTCCAATACAATAAAATATTAATTGACTTACGAAAATACAACTGTCTTCAAATGTAATATTGTACCATCTCAACGCTAGATAGCAGTAGTGTGTTATGATTACCTGTTATCTTGCTATCAGTTGTGCCAACTATGGAATCTTCATTGAACTCTGTAGACGGTTACTAGCAATGCCTTCTCGATCTAGATCACGATGGCGTGTTACTAGTCAAGAAGGCTTTGTTGATTAAGTTTCATTTTTATTAAAACAATTGCATTCCACTTCAATTATCCGAATCCCAGTAATCAACGTCACTTGACAGATAATTTTCAATAAATCTTAATATTAAACAATCTCTGATACGTGACTATCCATAATATCATATAGCAGAAGCTATAACATAACCTAAATAATATATACAAGTGTTAGAAAAGTTTTAATTAACGACGATGACATAAAAAATAAACATGAATCATTTTAAAAGGAATAATTATTGAATGTACAATTTTCAAATTTGAATGTTTTAGTGGTTGGTGGTTCAGTTGATGTTATATTGGACGTATGCGTAAAAGAAGTGGAACTCGTTTATGTAGGCCTGCATGGTGTATTCCTCAACTTATTCAGGATTTCCGAATGGTGCTCTTCATTTATTTGTAAATAGGATTTCAGGGAAGATGCATAGGTATGACCAGTGATCTTTATTAATTCTTGTTCTTGAATGCCAATGCGAGTCATATTTGAAACTGCTGTACATCGACTGGAGTGGTTTGTAATTTTCTGTTTTTTGACGTCCAGACCAGTGCAGTTTGAAATGTTGGCAAACAAAGAAACAAATGCTAGGGACGCGATAAAATTAAACAAATGCTAGGGACGCGATAAAATTAAACAAATGCTAGGGACGCGATAAAATTGTGCGATAAGCAGCCATGATTGGTTGAAATACGTCCTTTCGTACCGTTTTATTGGTCAAAAGTAGTATGACGCAGTAAAAGTGTAATAGTCACCATAATTCAATGGAAACATGTAGCAAGTAATATAACCTATACACATTCAAACAAAATGATATATCTATCTTCATTAAACTATGGTATTCACATAACTTTAACCCTTGCTTTCTCCGTTTTTAATAAATGGCGCTTGGCCCACTATGGATCTGCACCCTTCAAATACAATTCCGTCGTCTCCGGAATTTGAACTCGGACCTGTAGTCACAGAAAACCAACGCGCTGCCAACTAAGCTTTCATAAACACCGATAAGTTACAGAGAAAACATATCTACCCAAAGATGCGTATCCCAATTACACCCTTCTGTTTACTGATCCCTTGTTATTAACATTAATGAATTGGTATAGATTAGGAAGTAGGAGCATGACTTAGCCTAAATGCAGGCAGAATCAACCTGGATTAGAACCTTGTACCACCTGCATACAAAACAGGGGAGATGATCACGTTGCCAGCGCATGCTGTTAATTTATGCACCACAAACGTAAGCGGAACACTGTAATACGGATCGGTCTTTGTAAGTAATATATAGACCTACACACAGGTACGAAAAAGTCAATGCTTAAGCACATAATTAGGTTTTATGCAGAAGGGCACACAGATGCATACCACAGAAAACACTACTTTCGTAAAAATATAAATTGATTTTTAGTGCATTACAGTATTTCCTTTGTATATCATCTAATATGAAATTAAAAGTTAATTAGCAATGAGTAGATAACACTTCTAACAACGCAAAATTTAGGTAGGGGAAGAATTACAAATTTTAAATAGGGGTACAAATATGAAATAGTGCGATATACCACCTGAGACGTATTGTATTCTAGCGAAAACCTTCCAAATTACTATGCACTGAGACTATCTTTCGAGGAAATGTGTTATTTTGCAGTTGGAAACTGAACTGTTGAAACGTTTAGACTATTCGTACTGCGCTTTAGAGGAAAATTAAAATTTTCGCGGTAAGTTCTTTTCTTGAATATGCATTGTTATTTCTAAATGTTAGAAATGTTAATGATATAAATTATACATTCTTAAAGAGAAATAATATACGTGTATAGCAACGTATTTTTAATTGATTTTTCTTCTAAATTGTGATAATGTTTTGAGGTTATGATTTACAACATCAGTGTGTTAGAAATATGAAATACTAGTATTAATAGTATTCTATAAATATAGGCTTACCCTGGTTTTCTGTTTCGTTACTAGTGTTGACACCTGAAGGAGGAGGGAAAACCTCACCTTCCAACAAACTTGGAAAACAGTGGAATGAAAAGGCAATGCAAGAAGCCATAAAATAAGTTCGAAAAAAGACGTGAGAGACGGTTCATATGGATTCAGTATTACGGTTGGGAAAACAACTTCTAATGAAGATGCTTATTCTGTGGTTTTCTTAGTAGAGGTCATTTTTACTTTGCAATTTTAATAATCTCGTAACTTCTTAATACTATAATATTCCATATGTGTACCTCTACTTTTATGAAGGAAATATGTTAGATTTTGAGGAAATTCTTTTTTCCAACATTTCATTATATCTTACGACTTCTCAGTTCATTGTGCCATTCACAGGGACATTCAGCAATAAACAGGACCATACTTTACGTTCAGAATTCAAAACATGTAGGTTTCAAAACGAAAAAACAAAATGGTATTCCATATTTCGTAATAATTCCTCTAAATAATAAGTCTTTACGTGCATTAAATAAGAAATATAATATTTTAGTATTGAGATTTACTAATATGCATTATTTACTACACATACCAGACGATGAACCAATTCGTTACAGCTAATGGATTTGTAATAATTTTCTGAAGGAGACTTAGCAAAAATAAAACATTCTATAACAAAAACATTCTATCTATTACTTTTAAGAGGACTAACATAAGAAGGAATGCTAGGATATCATTACAAATTTGCTAATATTGAAACTGCATATGCAGAAATAGTTTCAGTCATAATCTGATGAATTTTTATAGCGTTATAATGAATCAATTAGGAATATTTTAAGGTTTGAGATAGGCCTACAGTTACTTAAATGAACGATTTTTCTTACGCACTATTACAGATTATACGAAAGCAACTCTTAAATTTCTATGTAATACACTCATTTCAAAAAAAGTATATTAGAAAGTTGAAAAGTTGTTTGTAGTCTTTCAGAACTAAAGCACCTTAATAGCAGAATAATAGTTTGATATTAGTGTAAAAGTCTCAGTATTTCCCAAATTAATAGATTCCTACATAAATTATGAATTTTAATTAGAGTTAGTTTATGATTAATTGAACGTTCTTTCAACATAATCACAGAAATATTATTGTAATGAAGTATTTCAAAGATACCTTATTAAGAACTACATAAAAAATAAGTTTATCATAGATTAGTACAACCCCTCATCACTGTGACGTTGCACAGAGGCAGGGTTATTATATACGATATCTGTATAAATTTCGTTTCATTTACTTGATTTTAATCGGTTATTTAACGACTATGTAACAATAATTATGCGCTTGCATAATGATGCAGTTATTTTGAGAATATCGGTCGGACAATTAGCCATAGAATATCTGACATTCTCCTTACGATTGGGCAAACACCTTGGGAAATTTCAGGTAGATAATCAGCTCAAGTTGGTGTCGAACCCACAAAAAGTATTTATTATTATTATTATTATTATTATTATTATTATTATTATTATTATTATTATTATTATTATTATTATTATTAAGCATCACATTAGAACAATGAACAGGTTTCCTAGAAATTGCTCAAATCCTAAAAATATGCTTAATGTGGGAATAATTATTATAGGTATAGCTATGAGACGAAAAAGATATACTTATATTTTTTTAATTTAATGCCTTAACTCGAAAGCTATACTTCAAGAAGCATCATGAGTACAATATATCCTACGTATATGTAAAGAGTATTCATAATACAGTACATAGAGATGAACCCATTATTACTGTTGTTATTACATTATTAATTTTGTTTGTTATTATAATAAGTATATATCAGTTACACAAATTATTAATACAATAAAACATCAGACTTTGGAAATATTGTTATTGCTGTGTGGCATGTATTCAGAATAACTTCATAATTCTAAGATCAAAAGTGAGGATTAAGGGATATACAGAGAAAAATGTAAGTAATGTCACCAATTTCAAGAGAGTTATTGTTTCAGACAAAAAAATGTGTAACACAATCTTGCTCGCTTTGCTTCCTTTACGAGTTAAAAAATGTTTGATATAAAATATTTCATAGCGTGTTTTAGGAAAGCCATTGATTTAATTTCCTATATTCTCAGTCAATTTAAGAGAGCAGTGTATTATGTTATTAAATGGTTGAAAGAATTTTAGTTTTTTCCTTTCAATATGCAGAACTTTCATCCGAACTTTCGTTCTGCAAAGGAATTTTTCAATGTTACATTCGTTCGGAACAAATTTCTGCACATTTAAAGCACAAAACTAAAATTCTTTCAATCATTAATTATCATAATAGACTGCCTTCTTCAATTTACTGAACATATTGAGAATTAAATCAACGGTTTTCTCAAAACACGCTATGAAATGTTTCATATAAAACAATTTCTATCTCGAAAAGGAAGTAAAAACGAGCAAAATTGTATTAAGATTTATGCTTGAAATATTTCAAAGAATAACCCATTGAAATTAATGACATTATTTACGGTTCAACTTCTATACCCCGTTGCTACAAAAAGAAAATATATTTTCACTTCTCTACTGAGCGCCGAACCCGAATACTTTGTATTATTAGCCTGAAACAATAATTGAGCCACTGTGGAAGAAACTGTTACATTTTCTTTGAAATTAATACCTTAAAAAAAGTTCGTGCTCTCAGCTCTATACTGCAATCTCAGTAACATAACACCAGGCTGTCTTTGTCGAAAGACGGTTTTAGAAATTTCCGTCAGGTTTTTCCTCAAAGACTTTACGTCAGATGTTTAGAATTAAACGATCTAATGCCTTCAGACTATTCCTTTATACAAGATTCTTGTGGCCGGATGTCGGTTGCTAACTAATGCGTTAGCCTACACGATGTGGTTTTCAAACTGGAACGTTAAGCTGTTGTGGCATGAGAAAGGATTTCCAAAGCCTTCCACCGGATTTCCCTGTACAACGGACTAACCATGCCATGTTGTTCTTTATACGTTATTCCATTAAAGCTTATGTGATATTTGCTTTGGACAAAATTAATCTTAAAATTAATACTATAATACATGTAGCTTGTGCGCAAGGGTACTGGATCAGTAGTTTCCAAAGTGTGGGCCGCAATGCCCACAGGGACTGCGAGTGTAACTATTAGATGAAAGCTATTATAATTGCTAAAACCAAAATGTTATTAAATTCGGTGCTTTGAACATCAGTCGAAGCATCTGAATGGAAACTTAAGTAATAAAATAGTACATTATGCAACGAGCCTACAATGATAGTAATTAAGACGCAAGTGTGGATGTTTATTAAACGAGCGCAAGCGAGTTTCATAATATTCATACGAGCGTCTTAATTACCATTATAGGCAAGTTTCGTACGACTTTTTATCCTCGACCATATTTCTAACTTGAAATTATTCAGATGTATACATTTTATTCATATCTGACAAGATCGGAAGTGACCTTGTTCTAGGTCGTGAATTGTGAGATGTGCGCAGACACGAAAGTATTGATTTTTTCCGAGGAACAATAATGTCATTGACCTTGATGTAATCCCGTTAAACTTGATATAACCTTGATTATTGAATTCGACATTGAAAAACGAGATGACAAATTGAATTTATTTGAATATTATTTACAATTAACGCTAATTATTATAGTAACAGAACATAACCTTCTGCGACAGTATTGGATTTCCAGCCTCCGTGACTTTCCGCTAATTCTCTTTCGATTGCATATCCGAGAATAATCGATACTTGCGGTTTTATAACGGTACAAAGCTGACTTATCATTGGCTGAACACCTGTAAGCTGAGTTGACATTGGCTGAAGACCTATACTTTAATGAGTAGGTGTACATTAATGACATGCAATAAAGGACTGCTACCAGGTGTATAATTACTACATTTCGGCAATGTCGAGCATAAACAAAAATAATCTACTAACTTCTAAGAACATGTAGTGGATAAATGTGTATTGAATACATTATTGCGCTAGATACTATATTAAGCTTCGAACTCCAAGAATGTGAGAGGTGGAAAGTATTTTAATTAATTACAAACTGCTCCCCATTGAGGGTAGGCCTTACGGACTCAGTACAGTAGTGGCAAAAAAAACCGGACCGACCCTTGTATCTGATTTCAGAGCCTTGTTCACTCCAGAGCACGATAGACTGGTAACTAAGACTTTCGTGGTTCGAATCCTGCCTGGGAAGAAAACTTTTTTCGTTCCTTATTCAAATTTATTCCTAATACTTTTCGGCGATATTTTACTATTTAATTAACTTATTATTCCCATAACATGAATTTTACTAGTTTATTTTCTACTGGCTTTCGAAATGGGCTACGTCAGCAGTCGAAACTACAACAATGTCAATAGATTACTCGCTATCTTGTGAATGCGGGCGTGGCATGCGCAGTGGCTTTTTTTTCGGGAACTTTGATTATTCCGTCGGTCCAGTTTTTTTTTGCCACTACTGTACATCCTCAAAAAATAAATATACATGTGTAAACATAGTTAATTAAATAAAAAAGAGAAAAGAAAAGGGGATGAAAAATTACAATAGCTATTAATGTGGCACCATGTGATTAATCAGGACTTGACAGGATTTTTTTAACACAGTTATCACAATGTCATCTCTCAGAGATGTTAGCAGACCAAATTTCTGTCGAATTTCTTCGAAAGAAGCTGGTATAGTCCCTCGAGCACCTATGAATAAGCCGAATACCGCAACGTGAATTAAGGCATATTTCAGTTTGAAATAGTTGACTGTAGGCTCATAGATCGACTTCTTCTCATGGTGGACCTTGGCTTATTGATGTCATCCTACTTAAAAACGTATCGTGGGGTCCACAATGATGCCCTGTTTACTGTCAGCACTGTACGTTGAAATATCTACTCGTCTCGTTGGCCCATTTTCAACTAGACAGGAGATTTCTTCTTCTACTATCCAGCCCTTATTTCTTAATGCAGCAGCAATTTTGGATCTTATAAAATGATGTCTCAAGACTGTATTAGCATTACGGAAAGAAAGTAGGTTAGGCCTAACAGTTTAGAAACTTTGTTGCTATGAAGCTCGAAGCTAATTCTATGTTGTAAAGTAATATTGATTTAATATGATAATATTAATAATTAATAGATGAGGGTACTATTTCGTTATGGAAAGTAACAGTATATTACGATACAAGGTTGGGAAGTGTTTTTTACAAAATCGAGGAAAAAATTTGAAAAACGACGAGAGCGAGTGTATTCACTCACAAACGTATATTGTACAACAATTTTTACATGCTCATATGTTTAACATTGCAAATTCAATATATTTTGCACTGGAAATTTAAAGCAATAATACTCCAAAGCCTTCGTAAAACTGCACTGTAATGGTAACTAAGTAACAATAAGTGCACTGTAATGGGTCTATTTGATTATAGTTATGTTATGAAGAATAGTTTCTCTACCAACAAGTTTCTGTGTCGGAATTATGACTTTCAAGGCCTAACAACAATAGCAGTAAATAAAACAAAAACACGATGGCGCAAAAAATAATTTTTCACAATCTGCAAGAGAAAATAATGAATGTTACATAGTGAGGTCAGAAATATATAAAATATTAGTAAAAGAATTGACACTATTTATATGGGTATGTACTTAAATATAACATAACTTTTGTTTGTTATAACAGCAATAACGTAATATTTTCACAAGTAAGTCCTGCAGAATCAGTTTAGATCTCTGTTGGGAGTGGAGCTTTATCTCCTGTCTATAAGCAACGTATGTGTGGATTTTGTCTCATATTTGTTATGTTTGAAGCAAGACTTTGCACAATAATTACCAAATAATCAAAAAGCTGTACTACTTCTTGTGAATTTTAGTGTTCGTTCTTAATTATTACGATAAAAAATCAATTTCTTGAATGTTCATGGTGGTGAGCACAAATGGTGATCAATCTCATTAATATATCAATTTAATCACAACTGAATTAAAATTGTACATTTACCTTCTGTTGAAAGCTTTCTTAACTACCTGTCGTTTCCAAGAAACTGAGAACTAACGCCAATCAATTCTAGATAAAAAATAATTATTGTCATCTAATACCAAGGCCACTCCAAAAGAAATGCATTTTTTACTCGATTTATATCCTACACATTTGAAATTTTATAAGCATCCTTGCAGCTTGTATTCAAATTTAATTTCACACGTTCCAACGAGAGGCGCTGTCATACCACTCCATGAACATGTCTGCTCAACGTACTGTTATACAGTTCCTCCAGACAGTGGAAAACATTCAACAGATTAAAAGGTTGTATGGATATGCCGTTGTTCATCGAAGTGCATTTAATTAGTCGATGGGCAAGCAGATTATCTGGTGAAAGAGGGCACGTCAATATTCTGGATTCTCGTCACAGCGGCAGACCGCACACTCCAAAAACAACTCTGACAATATGCAGCGCATAAACGACATGGTTTTGGCTAACAAACGTGTTACTAGTGAAAGAATTGTAACTCCAAGTTGGAATAGGAGAAGCAGTGTGTGCAGAATATTTAAACAATTGGGGTTGAAAAAGTTTTGTGCCAGGTGGGATCCGAGAAATTTGACAGAAGCCCATAAAGAAACCCGAAAAACAGTGTGCAGCGAACTTTTGGAGCAGTAAGAGAATGATGGAAATAACTTTCTTGCAATAACTGTGACAGAAGATGAAATATGGCTGCACAATTTTTAACCAGAGACGAAGAGGCAAACGATGGAGTGGCATCATGCAAACTCTCATAAGAAGAAATTCCAAACTGCGCCTTCGGCAGAAGAAGTTATGGCTACTATGTTTTTCGATTCAGAAGGACTCTTGCTCGTGGACATCATGCCCCACGTAACCATCGTTAATTGTGACGCGTACGTGGCAACTCTATTAGATTTCAAGCTCGACTGCATCATGTTCGACGACACACGCAAGATGTTTTTCTTTTGCAGGACAATGCCCGGCCACATGTTAATCACCAAACCACGGACGAGATAAAAAAAACTTGGATGGACAACACAGAAATACCCGCCTTACAGCCCTGATCTTGCACAGGGCGATTACCATCTATTTGATAAATTGAAAGAATCCCATCGAGGAACGAGATTTGAAGATTATCATTTCCTCATGAACTCTGGTGCTTGTCCAGACATTTACGTGCGGGTATATATAGGCCCTAGTTCGAAGGAGCGTAAGGCAATTTAAAGAGATGGGGATTATGTGAAAAAGTCAATTTTTTTTCCTACGAGATGCATCTACATTGTGAAAAAATAATGAAGCTGTAGGATAAATATTGAATTTTTAAAACATGTTGAGCATTTGTTTGAATTTACTCGTACCTTCGTAATTATTGAAAACTTATTCTAAAGTAATTAGAAAGAACACGTACACCGAAAAACTGTCTTAGTCGAAGAAAGTGTTATCTTATATTGAAAGCTCTTCAAGTCGGTTTTGGAATTTTCACATCCTAACAAGAAGACAAAACCATATACCAAGCACGGCTCGTTTCGAAAGATAGGTACGGTTTTACACTGAAGAGAGCACAGGAACATGTGGGGTTACACTGAATTACCGCAACAAATCACAGTTTTGGGTTTTGAACGTTCATCCGCTGTTATTCTGATGATGCATAGTGCACATGACCAACAACATGGACTCCCATTAAAACGATCTGCCTTCACTATTATCATTTGTGTTTCTAACGCTTTGCTTAGGATTGATTACACAATAGAACCCCTGAACCCTCTGTTGACCGATGAACATTTATCACTTCCGAAATGAAACCGATGTTAATAACAAAGCATTAGTAAATCTCATTTCCACGTAATGTTTTGTGTCTCACGTTTTAAATTGTACGCTAGTACATCATTTCCTCCACATCTGTCACTTATACACACTTCTATTCCATAAATATTTTATTTGTAAAAATTTTGTTCCTTTTGAAATTTAAAATAAATTATGTAGTCTCCTATACAATAATTCCAGTAGTAGTGTTTACAGTCACAATTGAAAAAGGATTCTTTTTAGATTATTCTCATTAAAGAGAAGGTTAATTATTTGTCTTCAGTGACTAGTGCATATCATTTTTAGCTGATTATTTAACAATGCTGTATCAACTACGTACTAGGTTATTTAGCGTCGATGAGATTGGTGATAGCGAGATGGTATTTTGGCGAGATGAGGCCGAGTATTCATCATAGATTACCTAGCATTCACCTTACGGTTGGGGAAAACCTCTGAAAAAGCCCAACCAAGTAATGAGGCCAAGCGGGAATCGAACCCACTCCCGAGCGCAACTTCAGACCGGCCGGCAAGCGCCTTAACTGACTAAGCCATGCCGGTGGCTCGTAGCTACTATTCTTCACATTATCTTTTTCATTATTTTTGTGTTGAACGACGGTCTTGTGGCTTGTTTACAATTTCATCGGTGTATTCCGCTAATTTTTAATATCAAAATTTTATCACAGGTGTAAGGGTAGATAATTAATAATCTCAGGAAGGAAGAAAAATGATTTTGAAATATTGTATGTCATACATTAAGAAGCCATAAACATATTCAATATCGCCAATTTCTAGCACGTCATATTCTCGTTTATACTTTAAGCTTGCTTCAAATAAATTACCATTATCATTAGCATAATAACAACAAAATACAATGTCCATTCTTTTCAATAGATATCGAGTAACAAGAAGAAACCAAAACTTCAAAAGGGTAGACAATGTCTACACATGCAGCATACAGACAAACAGATAGGTATATTTCATGACGATTTTTTCTTTATTTATACGAAAGGTAAAAAAAGCATATTCTTTAACATGTTTATTATATTATAGCCTTATTGCTTTGTAAATAACTTACTTAAAGGAATTCAGAGAAAAATAAATTATCATAACGCACGCATCAGTAAATGCTTAAGTGTGTCTAGATTAAAATACATTAGGTAAGAATCTTGCTTATTGCTATCATAGTTCCTTGCAACATCAACAGTTAGAATTTTGTGAAACAGTGATACATAATGCACAGTTGAACTAACAGCAGAGATTATTATGAAAAAGACAAGAGAGGTTATACAGAGATCGAAATTCATACGAAAAGAAGAAAACCATTTTATCAGGAATACGGAATGCTTATATTTCATTAAAAAAATATCGGAAAGTTTGTTATATATCTAATACGCTAAAAAATAAATAATGAAAAATAATTAAACTTGTCAACATATAATAATTCTTTGCCAAAAAAAATATATATCAAAACACTATTGAAAAAGTGGTTTATAAAAATGTTGTTCATTATTGTATGAGGAATCAGAATAAAAAATAAAAATTATAGGGTACCCATAAAAAATGAGATTATCCTTCAGGTGATCTTAAAAACTTTCTCCAAATACGAAGGAAGTAATGCAATTCCTTTCCCCCAAAAAGTCTATTAACTTTTATATAAAACATCTCCTTCTAAAACACTATTTTGTAGATATTTCGAATTATCAACTTAAATAGTCCAAGTACAATAGTAGGATCGATACTCGTACTTACTTCCTAAAAACACACAACTTCATGTAAATTCTAGTTTGGTATCAAGATTAAATATTGTATATTACTTTCTGGTAATAAAATACGCTTGAATCACCTTCGTTATATTAAGAAAATTTCATCTGAACGGTTAGTGCATATCACTTTGAATAAACAAATTCAAATTCAGGAATTCCATAACGATCTCTGTTGAAAAATTCATTCGGCGTGAGGTTACTTCAACTCCATTTTTCTTGTCATTTTTTTACCCAGTTATAACATAGGTGCCCCATGATGAACTGTTGTATTTTGCCTAAATATTTTTCGGAATGAAAAAGAGAAAATTGCATGAGACCAGTTACTTGACCTATCTTCTTCCTATCTTTATTATTTTAACTTTCTCGTTACTTTCTTCCACCTTTTGTCTATCGTTGCTTCCTTTTTTCCTCCGCCTTCATTTATTTTTTCTCATGTCCTTTATTTTCTATCTTCTGGCATGCTTCGTTTCCTATACCATGTTATTCATTATTTTCTATCTTTCGACCTTCGTTGTATTTATCTTACGATGTTATATTTGTCTCATCGTCTCTCAAGTTTTTCGTTTTTTAGACTTTCCACTTTTGTCAAAATTTTTCCCTTCCTCCGAAGTTAAATTAATTTATTTTCCTTCATCTAAAGTTATTTACCTTATTCTAGCTTTTCTTTCATCTGACGGTTATCACTTTAGAGACGATTATTCTCTTCCTCAGACTTTTAGGCCTATTCCTTTCTTTTCTCAGAGTTATTTGTTTCCATAGACTATATGTACTGCCTGTTATATCTCCTGACGTTCTTCCATTTTCTTTCTCCGACGTTTCCTTTCTTCTCTCGCGTTATTCCTTTCCTGACCTCTATTCCTTGAATTAATTAAGGAATGAACTCAGTCATTTCTTACTTTTTTCAAACGTCCATATGCATATTAACAGTGACGAATATCCAAAGAATGCTACGCATGCACTGCATGCCATGTTATTTTTAAAAGCTCACTCTCTATAATCCAAATTATTATTGTTATTATTATTACTACTATTTTATTTATATTTATTTTACTCGTTTTGTTTTCCGCGCAAATGATAAATGTAATACTTGTGTATTTAGTTAAAAGACTAACCGGGTTCGACAAAAATGCCTTCTAATGCATCGGAGTGTATTACTGATTCACAGATCTCATAAAAGCGCCGAGCATAACAAAGGGTATGTTAGAGTGAAATACCGTCAGTTTGGGTACCGGTACCATAAAAGCAGAGTGTAACGCTGCATGTGTACCGCAGTGGTGGACTAACGCCGCACGTTTTCTGCCAGCTTGAGCGTTTATATTTATTGTTATTCCTACAGTGATATTTTTCAGCACAGCCTTATCGGCACTGATATTCACTATTTAAAGATCCGTACCTTTCACAATTTAGCTTTCGGTGTAGCATGATTTCGTGACTTGTGAAATGCTCAAGTTTATTTTAGATTAGTGAGTAGATAAAGTTGCAAATTTTTTGTTTTATTTAATATGAAAATGGTTGACTGTAACGAGGAGTGTCAGTGTTACATTAGAAAATTAAAATTAAAATCTTTCTGACATCTGAAAAAAAGCAGATCATCTTTTCTTGGGACACACCAGTGCCTAAATTAACAGTGGCCGGATTTCACACATAAATATACTGGTAGCTCCATAGAATTATATTTTGAAAGTTAAAGAACAGAACTTTATTCAGTATAGGCCTAATAATAATAATAATAATAATAATAATAATAATAATAATAATAATAATAATAATAATAATAATAATAATAATAAAACTATGTCTAGCCACGTCCACTTTCTTGAGAGAAATTAAGTGACTGCATAATGCATTCCTTCGTCTTGACGTCACGCTTTATCACTGACATTTAGGCTTATTTCATTCCTCTTCTACACCTTCGTTTCTTTCTTAAATTCATTGTTATTTTCTTCTCAGTCTTCTTACCTTCCTTCCATCACAATATTTTCTCTTTTCTCATTCCTTTTCTTTCTCGCTTACCTTATTTAGTTCTCCTTTATTTTCTGATCCTGTCCACACCTGTGAAATAACGGTCAGCGCGTCTGGCCGCGAAACCAAGTGGCTCGTGTTCGATTTCCGGTCGAGGCAAGTTGCCTGATTGGGTTTTTCCGGGGTTTTCCCTCAACCCAATATGAGAAAATCCTGGATAATTTTCGGTGCTGGACCCCGGACCGGACCGGCATTATCACATTCATCTCATTCAGACGCTAAATAATCTAAGATGTTGATAAAGCGTCATAAAATAACCTACAAAAAAATGTCTGATCCTTTCCGCTTTTCATTCTTCACAACGCATAGCCGTCCATATATTATCTAATGCCAGTTTCTCATCGAAAAGAGATCAATGTAACACATTTTCACCACGTATTTCGATTCATTGTCATTTCGCCATTGCTCCATTATCTCCGTAGCATCGCCTCATCGTGTCTGAATAGTCTTTGCAGTTTGAAGTAGCGTTAGTAATCAACTGCATGCACATCTGTGTTGGCTTTGAATAGCCGCTTACTATTAGAATGTATAAACAGTCCTGCACTCCTCCAAATTGACTCTAATAAAAAATACTCAGCAGCTCTCTAGTTTTGAATTACTCCACTGTTGTACAATGGCAGAGTAGCTGCTATCACATTAAAACTCGGAAAATAATTGACTTTAAAGTTATCCCGGCCCCATTCATTACGGTAGCTAGCGGGAGTACATACATTTACATGCATAAACAGCTCTTTACACACCCACAACGTACAATTAAATGCACTGGATTAGCCAGCTTACATTTAGTGAATTCCCCGAGTTGTGATGTTGAAGATGAGCCTTTCCATTCGTTAATACTGTGTCATTCATTGTTCATCTCAAAGAACAAGCCCGGACATGCTGCATCCACAGTCGCTGCTTTTGATGATGTAGGAGTACATCATGAATAGAACAATTACACGAAATAACAATTGAAGACGTACATATGATAATGCATTAAAGTAACAAACAAATTTCATTATTTTAGCTAAATTATTTCCCAAACTGTAGTTTTAAAGTGGCCTTTAAATATAGGCCTAGTACAAATATCAAATTACACCAGAGACGCAGAGTAGAAGTTAAATTGCTGACGTTTAAGCGAAGAATAACGAAATAATTACTTAAAATTTCTTAGTCTTAGAAAAACTAATAATTGAAGAAGATCAACAAGCACACGTGTTCATACAACTGTTGTATTGTTTTTTTTTAAATTTTATTGCATTTTATGAACTTTAATGAACACTGTTGAAAATTGACCAAATTGTATATTTTACTATCAAATATCACAAAATTTTCAGTATCCAAGCTAATCCAGCGTACTTTAGTTTTCATTGTAGTTAACTTAGCATGCCGGCAACATCAATATATTCATTAGTTCTTCATTTAATTTTACTTTATTTATAACATTGGTCATGATGTTGACTATAAACTAAGCAGTGTTTCTTGTCAAATTTTCCACGCTGATTACAAATATGAAATTAGTTTTTGCCTGTCACGTCAGAATTTTCCACGGACCTTATATTTTCATTTTATGTCATAGAATACAGGGACATCATTTTACTTTTCACTAACATTTCTAATATTAACCTGGGTATACCTTTGGATCTATGATTGAGAACCGGAAACACCGTTTGCTACCCCCTTCCACGACTGGAGTTCGATGGTACTGACGTAATATACAAACAAATCACTTTACTGGGTATAGGAGGGAAGAAAAGTAGTTAATCCATTTACATAAAGTAGGAAATATCGCGATTTTGAGTTTGATAATTTTCATTAAGTTTTTCTTTAATCAAAATAGAGTATAGTATTAACAATGAGTGTTTTTACTTACGAACTGAGGTATCCATGCGGACGTATTCATTATGCATATATTATATTGTCTACAGCACATAGAGAATGAAGTTAAATTGAAATATAATCATAATATGGATATTTAAACACATTTTTGAAAATGGTGGCCGTTCATTTTGATACAGGCTTCAGTTCTAATGTGCATATTATCGCACTATAGGCTATTGTACGTAATTCCAATTACCAGGTTCGTAATTCGTATCAGTAAATCATGTTGAAATAATTCTGTACCTACTCTATAAAAGAGTAACTTACGTACTGTAAATTCAATCTTCACTTCTGCCCGATTCAAAAAGATAAAATTACCCAGACATGCTATCCACTGTCCATCCAAGTGGTTATGTCGCAGGGTCGTAGAAAGGGAGGAAATCACATGACAGTTAATTACTTAACGAGGCCCTTTTATTTAGTAATATCTTTAGTAAAATTCTTTTATTTAAGTTATTTTAAACAATTGTATGGGTATAATATTACGTAGACGTCCAATTCCTAACATAAATTAGTGTTCTCAAAAAAAGGTAAGACAGCCCAGGCACTAGTCTTTCCAGAGAGGAGAATAGAAGCAGGTGGGGGAAACCGGGATGCGACGTAGGCAAATGGACGACAGTACCTGTGCGAAAATGATTCAATATTGAAAGCTCTTTCGTCACTGGAACACGCGAACATATTTTTGGAACGTACTGTTTACTATGACCGTACGGCTACTATGACTGTATAGCCTATGCGGTCTTGGATCTGTGTGGAGGACGGTTGAACTTCATTAGTAGAAGGGGTGAGAGTGAAGTACATTCTAAACCTCAGGTACAATAAAAATTGAAGTAAAAATAAAATGATGTCCCTGTATAATTAATTTGTAGGCTAAGATTTTTTTTAAGTTTGAAACTTTGTATAACTTTTACAGGCACAAAATATTTTCCTTTAGTCTTTTAAACTCATCAGTCATCACAGGAGGAATAACACCTTGAAAAGTTTCAATGACCCTCACCTGTGTATTCGTATCTGGGATGCGGCTTCTTTTGTTGCATTTCGTCTTATTTTAAACTTAATGAAAACACTCGGAGACGGAATGTTTGAGTCTCTATTGTCCTTATACGTGTAGATAATATCATAAAACGTTTTAAATTACTTTTTGAGTCGAATTGTACCAGGTATGCTTATGCATTAATTTATAAGATCCAAAATAATTTCCTAGAAAAAAAATAAATTTTTCATGAGAAATTGTGGGAATGGTTTAACTCCGCCTTAAAAATAAACTTGGGGAATAGAATTCCAGTTTTCAGACAAGATTATTGTGACCTGTTTTAGTCATCCAATCATAAGTAGTACTTTATTTTCTTCGTATACACCCTAAGCCCCTGCAACCTACTCTCTTTCAGTTGTGTGTATTTTATGAAGCAGTTTACTAAGGCTTTGGACAAAAATAGAGATTGTTTTAGGTATCAATGTGATAAATTTCCTTGCGTTATTCATGGAAAACTAAAAGCAGGAACTTTTGTAGGTCCCCAGATACGCAAATTAATGACAAACAGTGAATTTGTAAATGTGATGAACGATATGGAGAAAAACTCCTGGAATGGTTTCAAAATGGTAGTTCATAATTTCCTATTTAGACGATTATAATATCGTTAATTATAAAGAAATTGTAGAAAATATGTTTGAGAGTTTCAGAATCCTGGGCTGCAATATGAATGCGAAGGTTCATTTCTTGCATGCCCACCTGAGTCATTTTCCTGAAAATCTAGACGCTTTTATTGAAGAACATGGCGAAAATTTTCACCAGGACATAAAAAAAATGGAAACTATATACCAAGGAAAGTGGAATGTAAGTATGATGGCCGATAACTGCTTGATGCTCAAGAGAGAATGTCCTTCAGAAATCACTTCCAGAAAGTCAAGACAACGGAAATTTCAAGCAGAGTGAACTACAAATTTGATCAGGGTAAGTTGCACAAGTGTAAATATTATGCTACTAGTTTTATCATAATTTCGTTTCTTGTGATTTGTGAACAATTTTGACATGATGGGGGAATTTGGAGGTCAGTTTCGAATTCAGAACGAAAAATGTGATAAGAATCACCTATCAGGCCTAAGTCAGCAGAAAAAAGTTTCAAAATGCAGGATTGTGTAATTTATATTGCCTATTTTACTCGTCCCATAAATTATTCACATAGCAATTTAAGTACAATTATTTTTAAAGTCATTGCTGCCGTACTACAGGCGATGGCCATAAGCAACAGTAATAACGGAAAAATAATTAGCAATTTTATTTTCCAAAGTAGAAATATAGCCTACGTGGGATTATAGAAGTTTAAAAACTATTAGTTTTAAAGGAATAAATTATATCAAGAACATATGACATAATTGGGTCAATATTACCTATGTGTAAACTCTTCATTCTTAAACTTTATCTGAGCACTAAAAATGAATGCCAACCATTACCTGTAGAAACCATTGAAGTGTATCCGTAATTATTTTTAGACTTTCATCTAGCCTGTAACGTAGAGCGGTACAGAAGTTCGTGTGTTAAGGTAGCGTCATTTTGTATGTTATTAAATATTTAGACGGTATCACGTTCAAATATGGCGTGTTTTGTATTTCTCTTTCATGTAGAAGGCCGTAAATTATTTATCAGCTACTGTGTATTCATCCATCAAGCAAACCATGGCTGTAACTGCAAGATATGATTGTTTTACAAAACTATTCAATTCATATTTTCCTCTATTTCAAAATATACACGACACTGTGCGTGTATAATTACGCAAGTGAACCAGCTTGTTGACATTTGTTTAATATTGTTGAGGAAATGTAATGTCACCGTTAATTAATTTTCTTCTTTAAGAATTCTCAGAAATTTAAATTTTCTATAGTCCTGAATAAATCTTAATTAATGAAAGCAAATATGTGAAACAACTTTAGTTACAATATGTACTGTATAGTTCTAGAAGATCGCCTAGGTAGCGTAGTTGGTATAGCGCTGGTCATCTGTGCTTGAGGTTGCGGGTTCGATCCCGGCCCAGGTCGATGGTCTTTATGTGTTTAAATGCGACAGGCTCATGTCAGTACATTTACTGGCTTGTAAAAGAAGTCCTTCGGGACAAAATTCCGGCACACCGGCGACGCTGATGTAACCTCTCCATTTGCGAGCGTCGTTAAATAAACCATTATTATTTTTAATTTAGTTCCAGAAGAAAAGGCCCGACTCTTAAAGATTCTTACGGAGCAGCTACGATTCACATCAAAACGATACAACTATTTTCAACGCAATGTTATCTGAATAGTATTACGGGAAGGTATTTCCACAACTAATGCAAATAGCACGAAATTAATCTGAAAATAAGATCAAATTAGTGCCTAACAGTCATTATGTAACAAACACGATACAGTACGACAACCACGATTATGCCAATGCATTGCAAGCATTCCGATAGCTCTGTGCTAGCGTGCTTGCTGGCAGATTACGAAGTTCAGGGTTGGGATACTGTTGAAAAGAGTTGTTTTAAATTAATTATTCGAGTTAATTAATGTTCACCACTATTCTATTTTACTGCATGATTTATAAATATTCATATACTATTAAGAATAGATCTATTTTCATATGCATATCATTTCACACAACACCACCACAGTTACAATAGCGGAGATTGTTTTTCTAAAAATGCAAAGTATTTTTTCCCGTTTCTAAATTGGCCTAAAAATTCAATGTGGCCGTACAAAGAATGAAGCCATCATGAAAAACGTTCTAGCTAATACTTCTGTCGAGGATGTGTTAAATGATTTAAAAGGCGCAAGTCAAAATGATAACACAAATAGAGACACTTCGTATTCAGCACCATATTCTATTGCATCTGACGCCAGTAACCACGGGAGTAAAATATTTTCCTCGTGTTAATGCTATTTCAGACAAAATAAAGGTATACAAAATAAACTGATTGATTGTATGAGCATGCACAAGAGATTTCTAGTAACATTTCCGAACGCATTATGGGCATTCTTAACAGTCATGGTTTTTCTGATAGTAACATGATTGCCTATTCAGCTGATAATAAGTCCGTTCATTTTGGAAAACATAATTCAGTGTACCAAAAAATAAAACAATAATACAATCCATCATTAATTGCAGCCAACTGTATGTGTCACGTTTTACAAAATACTAAAACACAAGTAAATAAAAAGTTGTCCTACAATGTGGAAAAATTGGTTCTAAAAGTTTTCAACGAATCAACGAATTCTCTGTCAATGCTCAACATGTAGAAAAATTGAAAATCTGCTTTGAATTTGTGAATTTAGAATATGCAGACGTACTCCGCCATGTGCCTACGAGATGGCTGTCTCTCTTTCCAGCTCTAGGCCTACATCGGCTCCTACAGAACTGGCTGACAATCAAATCTTACTTTTTGTAGTAGAGAGAGAATTTGCATAACATTATTCTACAGTTAATCGGAGACCAGGGAAATAAAATGAATGATGATTGTACTCTTTCATTGACTTCCTCCACAACGTCATGCGTATATTTCATACTTTAATTTCCAGATCAGAGGATAACTCCATTTCAGTAACTCAAACCCACCAAAACCTTTCTAACTTTCATGAAACGCTCAAGAATAGAATTAATGACAATTTTTTTGGATTTAAAATGAATCAGTCTCTCAGTCATTTGCCACCTTAAGAAATATAATTTGTAAAAAGTGCCACAACATTTCTACCATTTTGTGTAACATACTTGGACAAATGGTATGATTTTGAAAATAGTTCTTTTCGTCATTTTTCTGTACTCGACTCCAGAACACTATCTTCATTTGAAAACCTTGTGCGCATAGCCAGCTAACAGCTTATTCGCGGATGATTGTCTCGTATACAGGGAAATAAAAAGTTACGAAGATACTACTCTTCTTCAGAATGACCTCAATAGAATAAAGGATTGAGCGATGGCCAACAAAATGAAAATAAATTCTCTAAAGAGCAAAGCTAGGCTGGGGGGAACACGTTACTGACACAGCGGGAAAGCATGGAGAGCGTTACAGTTTCTGATGAGGGTACTAAGAAAAGGCTCCGATAAATCTAAAGAGGTTGAATATAAGTCACTAGTTCATCCAGTAATGGAATATGGTGCTGCATGTTGGTATCCTTATAGATTGGAACATATTAAGACATTGGAAAAGATTCAAAAACGGCCTCTCAAGCTTTGTCGTAATAATTCAACATTAAAATGGGACACACTCACGGATAGGAGAATGCGAATTCGATTATGCGCAATGTTCAAAACATAGAGGTGAGCCTGCCTGGAGAGAAATATAAAAATAGGCTGCAGCCACCAAATTACTCTTCAAGGAACGACCATTCACATAAATTGAGGGAAAGAAGACAGAGGATGGACACTGGAAAGTTTTTTGTTCTCAATTGTACTGTCAAGGACTGGAATGCATTACCTGCAGAGTTACTAAAGGCTTTAGCAGTAATCAGAAATATATTTAAAAATAAGCTGAAGGACTTAACCAATAGACGGTAGTATATTATGCACACTATTTAAAGGATATAATTGATGTTTTGTTATTTGAAGTGTTGTATCAGTGAAGAAGTGTGTTATGTCAGTGAAATATATTGTGTCAGTGAAGTGTTAGTCAGTGAAGTTTCATAGTTTATAGTGGTAGTGCAAAGTATTTGAACAGTAGAATGTTTTTTTTCCCCTCGCTGTTATTTATACTCGCTTTAACATCTTTGGTTATATCGCGAGTTAACCTGGAATGTTTTTGAAGTATTATTGAAATTAGAATAGTACCAGTGAAATGTGTCGTAGTTCCAGTGCAGTGAGTGAGTTGATAGCGAAATAAGTGTAGTTCTGAAAGCTACTTGTGCATGTATGAACATATGATACTCGTGGGTTTTACTTCGAACTGGGTTAACATACAAATTATTATTTATTAATAGTATTAATTATTATTATTAGTAATATAAATTTATTATTAGTTGTACTTATTATTAATTGTCATTATTGACTGTAATTAGTTACCACTGCCGCCGGATATTTATCCAATTGTAGTGTGAAAATATACACACATAACACACACAGCGGAAATTCTCAACATTGAGTTTGATGTTGATGTAATGTATGAAAACTATGGTGTTCTGAAATTAGTTCAACCACATAATGACAAATCATTATCACTGGAGAAAAAGTGGATGTGTTTCTTCTCTGGAAGTGCTATTGGTGCTCAAAACATTCTAAAACTAGTTGAAGCTATTTTATCTGTACAGTACCAGTTAGCAATGCCTTTCCAAAGCGAAATTTCAGTTTAATGTATAGACATAAGTTTAGTTAGAGATAAACTCTTTGTGAAGGTCAACTATGTGATGTCTTATGGTGAATTCGTGGAGTATGTGGAAAAAGACCTGAAATTATTGAGTGCTGCTCGTGGGAACCAGAAATATGGTTTTAAATTTAAATCAGCAAAATAAACCTATTTTATTTGCGTTAGTAACTATCATTTTTAGTTAACTGTTGACCCTACATAATAGAATTAAATGTGTATAATATTTTCTATAAACAATGTAAAATTTTCTTCAATGGCAATATTATAGGCCTATTTTTGAATAGAAAACTGAAATGTGTTTTGCATGTCCGGTAATGTCAGGTATTTATTTTAATGAGACCAGGTAATTTTGTTCAGAGTAGGTAACAACAGTACTGGCGATGTTACGACCAGAGGTTTCGTCTACAGTTGTGGTGCACTCTATGGAGGAAGTGAAAGACAACATTCGAAGATTAGAAAATTCAGACGGGAACTGTCCATTAATCCTGAACCTTCCCCTAATTTTGTAATCGGTGCTTATTTTTTCTCTTCTCTGCTTCTTTTCGTATTAGGGTAAACTAATTATTTTAATTTGGACGTGTATTCGTAAATAATTAAATTCGGTAAATAAAATATGCTGCATTGACACATGACTTTAATTGAAAATATCGGTACGTTTTCCCTTTTCATCTCGCGTTTGACATGGGCAGGGCATGTAGCACGCATGGGAGAATCCAGAAATGCTGGAGGGAAAAAGACCTTTGAGGAGGCCGAGACGTAGATGGGAAGATAATATTAAAATGGATTTGAGGGAGGAGGGATATGATGATAGACACTGGATTAATCTTGCTCAGAATAGGGACCAATGGCGGGCTTATGCGACGGCGGCAATGAACCTCCGGGTTCCTTAAAAGCCAATAAGTAAGTAAGTATAAAGTGACTGAAGTAAATATTATGAATATTCGTTGGGAGTAAATATTATCCTCATATATTAAGGACTAAGATTAAATTTGGTCCTCTACCTCCATTTTCCTACTCTGCCTACCTGCCTTAAGTTATGTTTTCTAGGATATTCCCTGAATTAATTCCATTCAGTTGTTTTCCACCTCTTTTCTTACTTTTTATATCACACTTATTCTGTATTTTTTCTATTTCTTGCATATATTGTTTGCCTTTATAGCCTCCCATAGAGCAAAGGAAACTCGTTTCGGTTGCCGCAGTTATTATACTTTCTGATATTGAAAACCAGGCCATTTTATGCAGATTGGTGTGTAATTTGCCGCGGAAGCCAAGTTTCAATCTATATTTAAGTTCCCAGCACAATTTGCACCTAGTAACAACAAGGAAGGCAAGTAATTCCACGTAGGCTGAAAAAATAGTGTCTAGATCGCATCTCTCCAGCACGTCTGTTTGGACTAATTACATTTCAGAGAACAGTACTTGGTTGTATGTGATAGAATTGTATGAATTTAATTAAATTCCAAGCTACGAGCAAAAGCCAAAATAAAATATAATGAGAACCATTTATCACATACTACTTCGTTAATTCTGCTAGTGGACTGAAAGGGTAGAAAGTTGTGAATACCGTAAAGACAAACAAAATGATCTTGTAGGTATGGTAAGCCGAATCTTATAGTACGAATATATTTATACAAATAACATTCTATTGGTAATAACTGATTTACTAATCTACTATTAAGTTAATCAGTTTGTAATATTTGTCATATGTCGGCGTTACTTTGATCATTTAAATTTGTGATCTTATACTAATTCGAATAAGAGTTTTGTAAGTTTCCTTCAGTAGTCAACGATCGTGTTTTATTTTTTTATTTCAAAGTTGGTTTAATTATTCTACTAATATGCAGTGTTTAAAGCACAATTTCACTTTAATAGTTTATTCCGTCAAAGTGATTTTCTTTCAGTTTCAAACGGAACATAACACAAAACTATCCATTTTTCTTAGAGAAACTTGTGGAATCCCATATTTATGTATTTTAAATAAATGAATTCTTCATGAAAAGGACGAGAAATACGAATAATTTTGGTGTTACAATGGAAATTTGCACAATATTTCATATTCCTGAAAAAGAATCCATGATTCTTTAATTAGGAGGAATATATGCATGGTTTAATCAAATGGCATCTCTACTGCAGAAAATACGTTGTCAGTACATGGGATTCCATTAATGCCGTCTCGTTCCTCAGTCGTATACTGACAATTAAACTACGAATTCCACCCCTCTCCTACCGCGCACGTGAGGCTGACTCGTCTGTCTTGTGTATTCTGGTTTTCAGTGGTGTTCATGCTAGAATGGTAGCTACATAATTAGAACTCGTTTGCGATATATGCCAACATTTCAGAGGTCCAGCGGCACGCTTCTGCTCATAGGAATGGCTATCTACGTGTCTTTTATACATACGTACTTGCGCAACAGTGGAAGGAGAATGAAGTACGGACTGTAAACAAAATTTCAAAATGTGACGGCGTTAATGGAATTGATTGCACACATGTCCGTTCAAACGGACTGGTAGGAGATATGACCCAATGAGATGGTCTTGTAGTCTACAATGCCGACCCAGATATTTATAGTAAAATTGACTTGATATCTTTATTCTCGCTTCGCAGACCTCAAGTTTCCGGTCTCAAAATGTTCAGTAGAGCATTCTATATATCCTGATTGCTTTTTACATGCTTCTTCTGATTCACCCGGTACATAATACAATATAGAGGAGAATGTGCAAGTCATAATGAAACCTTTCTCACATTTGTAAGAAAAGAGTAGACCGATCAGAAAAATTAAAACAATGTCTTAGAGCTGGATGGTCTAAGCCTGAGGGGTAGTGTGAGAGTGCCTAAAATCTTGATTTAGGAAAACGAAATCTGAAACAGAAGATTTGGCCTTGAAAATTATGGAATATCCTATTCTTTGATGGTATTGATATTTGAAGACAGTCTTATAAGACAAAAGACGAAAGAAATCTCTGAATGATGAACACCAAAAAACATCTATTTTCGATTTTTTTTTCGATCGTCTAAAGACCATATGGAGATGAGGAATGAGGAAGGAAGCAAAAATACGAAATCTGCAAGGCATCCAATGGGAAGACAGTGACCAATAGAGGCTGGAATTACAAGACACCAGCCGACAGCGGAAATTCTTCTAACTAAACAAATTTTATGGAAAAAATTCATCAATTTGAGATTGATATTTTTGCAATATTTAAGAGATATAAAATAAACTTTCAAGATAAAGGGATTGAATAACAAACTAATAAATTAAACAAAAGTGAGAAGGGAAAGAGGTAAATGGGAAATAACTTAATAAAATGTAAGAGAAATAAAAGATATACGAAATAAATATATTTTGTACGCATAAATTCACCAGCTATTTCATTTACACTCCCGGTCATAACTCCTATAATATTTTCACGTACATCGTAAAGATGCAACTAATAATTCCTGAAAAACTTCCTGTGCATGACCTTCCAGTTGTTAAGTTTAAGCTCAACTATTAGTAGATTGTTAGCTATATTGTGTATGCCATTAGTGAAGTCATCCACATAATGCAATTAAATCCATTCAACACAACGCCACTTCATATCATTAGAATACACACAGATCCTGTTACAAAAGTTAATAACAGTGTTAGTCATTTTACAGTTTAATTTGAATTATAGTGTTTTTAATTAAAGTAGTCTTTAACTTATGACATACAAAAACACTAAAAGTCATTAACAGTGCCATGTAAATTACATAATCGTTCATGGAATGTAATACAGTAACAAATAATAGGACTATCTACAATTCACGTAATGCTACATGATACTAATTTATTTGTGAACACGATCTCAGTGAATAATTTTGTTAGGAAATTCACAGCATTGTTTAATAACTAAATAAAAGTTGAACTTCAATAGGTTAGCTTAATGGATAGCGTATTCTTTTTTACGTAAGATTAATTTTTGGTCCTACAGAATTCATCTGTTTTGGTAACATTGTTATGTAATACTAGAGGAGGGAAATTCGATCCGGTGCTGTGGATTGAACTTCGGAGTAGGTCAGTGGTTAGAGCGCTTGGTACGTACAACCAAGACCCGGGTTTGATCCACGGCGCCGGAGCGAATTTTTCTCCTCTAATAACAATTATTCTTTCTTGTTGTTAATTATTTAATGGCGGTGTATGAACTACTAGCTTATTTTAGTACCGCCATGGAATTGATTAAAGCGAGACGATATTTAGCGAGATAAGTCCCCTGAAATATCCCAACCACTTAATCAGTCCAAGCGATAACACTGATCTGCATGGGTTTTGTTGTTTTGTAAAAAAAAATAGTTTTTCCAAATCGGAATTTCAAGCTGATCGCAAAAATGAAATCCGTTTTCATGTTAAACGTCAGAATTTTTCACAATTCAAAATTTTATGTTTCTAATACTTATTTGCTTATGGATTTAAGGAACCCGGATGTTCATTGCCGCCCTCACATAAGCTCACCATTGGTCCCTATCCTGAGCAAGATTAATCCAATCTCTACAATCATATCCAACCTCCCTCTATATTATATTATAATTATTATATTATATTATATTAATTTATATTATATTATATTATATTATATTATATTATATTATATTATATTATATTATATTATATTATATTATATTATATTATATTATATTATAATTTCAACTCTATTACTTAAAATGCGAAAGAATATCCTTCCTTCTATACTAAGTGAAGACTAGTCTTACTATTTCCGTCATTTTAGTAGTTTAAAATGAACTGCAGGTAAGGCATCCATTATTTATTCTTGAGGATACTTATCTGTCTCCACCCAACGTAACTTATAAACAGAATGTTGAAATGCAAGTGTTTTCAGGTCGTAAACATATATTGAAGGAAATATATATTTCTTTAATAGCTTGTTATTGAAACTAATCTTGAGGGAATTAATTGACAAAAGTGTAGGTATAGATTCATGGGTAGTGCGATCCACCCGAGAGATTACGCATTTAAAACCTTTCAGAGATAACCTATCTCCTTTTAAAAATTATTTTCAACTTGGAAGTTTAGTCTTGTGCTGTTCGTTGTCGTGAAAAATTGAAATGTGTCAGCAGTTCTCTTTTTCACGAAAGCAGAGAGAGCGTGTTTCATATAAATGTCGAAATGAGTGAAATTAGGTTTAAAGAAACAATTTGTGGAAGCTCTACATAAAAACAGTTATGGTCAGTTTGTCCAAGAAATGTTTAATTTCGCTTAACGAATGTTAAATTAAGAGTCTGTTTATTTTTAACGCTTTGTTAATGTATTTTCCATTTGTTCAACATAATTTTGTTTAAGCTAACCAACCAACACTTAACTATAACGTCTGTTAGCACTGTTTTAACTACTCAGCAGCAGATGGTAATGATTCTACACATGTAAGACAATTTTTGATTGGCTAAAATTAATCTTTAAATTCTATATTATAGAGTGAGTCATGAAACTTGCATAAAATGACAACTTGTTATAGTAGGCCACGCACCATAAACAAACAGTTGACAAATGAAAGTTGTAGGTGACGTGCAGAATAATAATTACAAAGTAAGGTTACAGTCTAGTACAGACGTCTCCAAAAGCGTACTCGCGAGTAAGCTCCTGAACGGGACCGAAGCCAGTACGTAATGAGCCTCACTCATCCCCACCTGTACTGTACTCAATGTTTATGCGCAAACGAAGAGCAGTGGCGGACTGCCATTATCACTGTGTTGGTCGGAGTTTTCGACCGTTTCACAATGTCTTCTAATCATAGACGTGGTACATTCAAGGATGAATAGGAAGAGAAACTTTTTTGTGTTAGTGGGGAGAATGTGAAATGCTTCATTTGTTCGAAAATTCTTAAGGGTGTGTTAAAATTCAACATGAGACGACTCTGCACAAAGAATATCATACAAATACAGGCATGTTGGACATGTGAAAATAATTTATTTTGGAGCTATCTGTATAACTGTTGGTTATACATAAGTTAATAATTAGTATATTACAATACGTTCACACTCAATTCCACATGACAAACATATAGTTTTTCGTTTAATTTCAGGTAAAATACGTAGGCTACAAATATTTTGGTAAATAAAAAACAATAAAATACAAATAAAAATCACACACGTGTCCTCAGTCTTAAACAAAAAAAGCTTCTTGCTATCTATGTTCTAGCTTGGAATATTATAAAATCAATGAAGCCCTTTACAGAAGCATCATTTGTAAAATCGTGCATACAGGACGTTACTAACATACTGTATCCAGAACAAAGTCAAAGTTTAAGAAAATTAAATTGTTTCCAATTAGAGTTCAGAGAAAGAATTTTAAGATTTTAAATGTATTGTCGGACCATCGGATGTATGCCCCTTCAGCGCTGTCGTCATTCTTGGAAAAGTTAACGCCTCTACTCACCCATTCCACCCGTTTCTCTCCCACTACGTCAAACAGCAGGCCACGAACCTTTCCGAATAGGGATGTTGCCAAATTACCGTCAAACAGTGTCATGTCTCTTGAATATTGCTTATAATACTGTAAGGTTAATTATTACTTATTCATAATTTAATTTAAGTAGGTCCAATGACGCTGATTGACTTATGCAAAATGCTATTACTTGCTTAATAATATTTCTTTCAACACTCCGTGCTACAGTATTCATGTTGAGTTCACAACACTGGACTGCAAGTGCAAATAAACTGTCCCGCAAGAAGGCTCAAAATTGTGAGTAGTGGGGGACAGAAAGGGAGAGGGATAGAAAAGAGAGAAATAGGAATACAGGGGGAGAAATGAATTGCCGAGGCTGAAAAGGAATTAAGGTTCAGTTCGCATATCTTACGGGGGCACAGATCCAATGGTCGGACATAATTGAATCTAAAGTCGAAACCGCAATTAACCAGTTTGTAGCTTACTCACTTGCATTGAACGAAAGCACAGATAGAAACGACAAAGCTCACCTTGTCATTTTCATCCGAGGAGTTAATTAACATTTTCCTGTGTCTGAATGTCTTCTAGATGTAATTACAAAATACAACTGGAGAAGATCTTTTCCAGGTACTGAAAGGCACCATAGAACAGAAGAGGTTGAATTTGCAATGGCTTGTGTCTATAGCAACAGACGGGCCTCCAGCTTCATAGTATGTCAAAATAATATACAAACGTATGATATTTTTTATTCTTTTCATGTTATTATTTGTAAGCATAAGCAGACCGTTGCCACGATCCCCCACTGATCGCTTCCATCTGTTGAGGTACGAGTCCCTTCCCCTGCTCTAGTCTTAAAGCACACTGTGTTCGGCGGGCAGCATCGAGAGCACGAATGACGATACGCTTTTTGGAGACCTCTGGTCTAGTATATACAGTCGCGAAGCTCAATACGTAGTAAATATGCAAACATTAGATAGTTGCTCACCACTAGGATCGCTAATATCGCCTCATTGCAGGCAATGCAAAATAGAACCGTTAGAGTCTATTGTTTCTAGCACCCTCAAAACTCAAGCTTCGTGACTGTATATAGTAGACTGTGGTAAGATTATATTTCCTCAATGCTATTATGGATACGAAATACGAAAGAAATGAAATAACACTGATATATTTAAACAGTCCAAAGTATTTTTTAAATGTTGTATTACCATTATACTTCGCACGAAAACATGACGACCTTCCCTCATCCCCCTCACCAGTTAACTGCAGGTACACGCAAGGGATAAACCCTTAGCCGAGTTGCCAATTCTTGAAGTCATTGTGATTTGCGAACGTTTTTCAAACTGTGTTCCGTGAAACCGCGATTTTCAGCGAGACTATATTATCTTTGTAAATATACCTTAATTTATAATTACTAAAACAAAATTGGTATAAAAATGAACAAACTTATTTTAAAAACACTTTATATTTATATTTTCACTAACATGTTTTGCCTAAATAAACAAAAAAATGCAGACTTCTATAATAAGTGTTAAATTCTCATGTTATTGAAGTTCCAGAATTTTATACTTAATTAAGAATGTTGCGCTGGTAAAATTTCTGAAATTGTGATCATTGAATAGTTATAGAATTTATAGTACAAAAGAGTAAAGTTAGATTTTATCAGCTTCGCCTTGGGTGATAATTTCCACGAACGCATAAAATCTGTTTACTCTAGTGTGCTATACAATATTTTATTCATTACTGGTATGTAAATTTAATTTTAAATTGTAGGGCTTTTCTTTGTAATGTGTTGTTGGCGAAGAAGTTCATTTACATTCATTTTAATTAATGCCAATATGTTGGTTGTCATGTAGAGAGTGATTTAAAAACATTTAATTCACTGCTGTAAGTTAGAAAACTTTTAAGCACTGTTGTGAATAATGTCATATTTAGGTTGCTAAGGACGGTGTTGTTGTTGGCCATATCTCTTTCGCGTACTGTTCACATACTGTTCGGCGAAGTAAATCACGTATAAAATCGTCTATCTTACCGAATTCTGTTTTAATTTGTTTATTTTCTCTTTAGTTGGTGAACCGTAATTCTTAATTTCTATGCCCATATATCCAACTTCGCCGGTTGCGTCCGATGTTAAGTGATTAAGATTTATACTTATTAAACTGCCTGAACTTTCGATTACTTTATGGATAGAATTTCTAACGTTAGACACAATTTTAACACTTTGTTTTCTTAGCTACGCTCCTCTGCAAATAAGATATTCTGTTTTCTTCGACGGTGTTATTTGTTGTTCTTGTCGTGATCTTCAGGTGTATCAGGAGGCCTAGCTGCGGATCATCTGCTCCAACACTCATTAATCATGGCCGGAATAAATTAGACATATTGAGGCGCACAACGGTATAAAACAACACGTCGACAAAGACACTGAGAACGGGTGAAACCCAACAGGTAGAGGCAATGACTACTAGATTTGGCAATGCTGGGCTCTATTGTATTTCTGCCACGCGGCTAGGGGTTGAGTAGAGGATGGGGGTTTATGAGAGATTACCAATTCCAAGAAGAGAGACCGTCATGTTTCCGAGCCAAGTATAATATGCTAAACATTCCCTACAGAGAGAAACAAAATATTAATTTCGCAACTTCTGTTCGAACAGCTGTGGAGACATCGGCCATATTTAACTATTAAACGAGTTAACTGCCCGAAATCCTACATTTGAAATTAACAAACTGTTAACAATCTGTTAAACCAAACTGGTGTTGAAAACATAAAATTTTACTGTTTAGATTTTAACAGTCGTTAAATTTTCTAACAATACTTGGAAAAACCGGCCATTAGTATTTTAAATACCTTTGTGCTAAATTTCCCTCATTAACCCATGAAAAAATTAAAGCTGGTATATTCATTGGCCCACAATTTCTAAAATTGATTATGGACAGGCAGTCCGAGAATACTATGATTAGAAATGTAAAGTTTTTGCCCGTAATGCGTTCATAAACGTTGTTTTTAATTTCCTTGGAAATAATAAAAGACCCAAATTATGTTAACATAGTGAAATTGATTTTACAAAGTTTCAAACAGCATGAATGTCAAAACACATTTCCTTCATGCGTATCTAAATTATTTTTCTGATACTTGAGGAGATTTTAGTGAGAAATTTTCACCAAGATACAAAAAAATGTAAATTAATGGAAATAAAGTATCAAAGTTAGTAGAGTGGTAATATGGTGACTGATTGCAGGATATTGAAAAGTAACTGCTCTGAACAACATTCGAGGAGGTCAAAAAGGAGGATATCTGAAGTGCAATATTGAGATAAGGCTCTGAATGTGATTGCCAATGGTTAATAGAAAATTAAATTGTAGTACAGTTTTTTTTTTCACAAAATACTTGTTGAAAATAATTTTTATGACGTTTCAAAAAGTTACAACTTCATTTCTAGATACTAATTAATTCAGTGGCATTTATTTACATTTTGTGATTAATAAGAAAACCTAACGTGCTGGAAGAAATTGGAGATTATTTTCAAATTCAGCACAAAATATCCGTTAAGAATCGCATGTCAGATGTAAGAGTAAAACAACAGAAAACAAGTTTCAAAATATAGACCAGTGTAATCGATACTTCAGAATTTGCAATGAAATACGGTTGCATTTGGTCGCTTAAAGTCAGGTTTACTTTAAATGGAAATTTCTTAGAAAAGTGGAGTACATTAACGAATTTAAGACGAGAGCCGTGGACGCTCTCATGTAACACAGCAACTGTTTAATACTATGGAATAGAACAGTTTCCCCTAGAGACTGGGGGCAGCAAATATTCAATTACGCATACCTAATTCTGTCGATGAGAACAGACGTGGGCTAAATTAGGAACTTCCGACCTCCAAGAAATTCGTAGACGCGATAAAGCCTGCTTTAAGAGACGTAATGATAAATTACGCCCTAGTAACAAAGTAGATGTACAACTTTCAAATAAGCAAAAGTGAAAGGGGTTTTATTCTCATAAGTAGAAAACTTAAAAGCATAAAAAATGTATAATTTCTACAGAAAACATTCAGCACAAAATATCACATGCCAATAGTGATGTGAGAGGCAGGATTTTTTACTGGGAAATTTTCTCGGCAAGATCTTTTGAAAAATTTCCGTAATGTTGAAATACCATGTAACAATATTCTGTATGAAATCGGATTCACATGAACAAAGAAATCCCTGATGACGTTGACCTATTGTGTCAGACTGGGAGATAAACTATGTGAATCTTTGTTATATCAAGCTTTTTTCCCGTTCCAGAGTCTATCCCATAGCATGCCTAAAAGCCATAACATTTAGCACATCTCTCCCTTTCAGCGTGTTATCCATCATTCCTTAGTTTGTCACTCATAATAAGTAGAACGTTTAGCTTGTAGGTACATTATCTATTATAATATATTACGCATTTGGTGACTGTTGTTCCATGTGAATGAAACTGAATGGCTTCATCTTGATTAGCCGAGTTTCTATGCTTCAGTATGTACTTTGTTCAAATACATTGGTAAATAATTTTTCTTGATTGAAAAAATTAAATAAACAGCCTATGAATAAGGTAAAAGAGAAAATGGTTGCAATAGCTAATAGAATTAGCTAACGGCAATTATGTAACAAAACTGAACATCTGATCTTGCAGAATTTGGATATGCTGAATTTCAATATATTACCAAAATGTCTTTCACGCCCAGATTTTAGTTACGAATCAACAATAAAAGCACCCACTGATAGCTAAATGAATAATTCTGCCTGTCGGCAAACACAAAGAATAAAATATATAGGTTTAAATGCCTTACTGAACGAAGTTTACATTTTACAGACAGATAGCTAGATATTAATGGCACCTGAGGTGATCATTCCGCTCATACGAATAAGATCACAACAACCTACTACACGTATCAATCAATCAGTTGCAAGGAAAGTGTGGGGAAAGTTAAATTGAGTTAAAAAGTGTGCATGTAGTTTTTTATTATGGTGATATAAATTTATAAATGAACTTTTAACTAACGTGAACACAGCTGAATTTAAATAAAAGTGTCAGAGGTTTTAATTAACTTAAATTGAGTATAAACACATGACTGTGTAGAAAGTTGTAAAATTTGCTGATTTGTAAACCACCTTAATAATCTAATTCATGTTTGCGACAAATCTACTCCGAAATCACAAAGGAAAGCATTACGATCACAATTATAACAGCTTACAAACTCCATTTTGTCTCTTGTCTGGGTGACCAAGATAAGCCTCATGCTCCTCATTTTTCTAGTCGCTCTTGCTATAATCGAGTGGCATAAAAGAAAAAAATAGATCCATGTTTTTTGCAGTGCTGATGACTTGGCGAGAACCTTAAGTTCACATGATTGTTATTTTACATTACGAATATTTCAATATGTAATGTGAAATTAATCTTTCAAATTGTTTGTCCTGAAGTAATGTCGGTTTGGAACCCTCAGCCTGAATCACATGAAGTACTTAAATATTCTTTTTTTAAAGTGGTCATTGTAGTGCTGAAGAAGAATACTTTTCCAACTACGTGTTTAATAGAAATCCATATCTTATCCAGTAATGCGAACTAAATGTTTAAATACGAGATCTCAATCTTTCGAAATGGCATATCGAAGTACGTACCTGCTCCAGAATTGCAACAATGAACTAACTAGTCCTCGGTCTAAGTGCTACTGTCTACAGATACCGTAAATACAAACTTTTTTCCCCCTAGATGAAAAAAAATTGATAATTAACTTATAAATACATAAGCAGCTGAACGGAAACACCGGGATATCATAATCAACTACAAGACAGGCGACATTTCAATAATGTGTCAAAATGTAGTTTGAAACCTGTGCTTCTGTACAATGGTAACCAGATGTCATCTAATCCTGCTGCACACGGTCTCCAACATTGCAAGCCTGGTTATGACAATGTCTGACATGGACACTTACCTGATGGTTTAATGGTCCAGACCGTCGTTGTCGTAGCACAGCTGAATTCTGCGCCTTGTCCTGACAGATTTTTGCAGAAACAATAAGGTGTCACGTGCAAGAAGACATCTTCCACAGTTGCTCGTAACTCTTCCGTTGTGCAGTACCGGATATTACTCCCACTGTAAGGATATCAAAGTTCACCTGTTACCAACACTCAAACATAAATCTTCGCGAAATAAAGGGGGTAAGTCCCAATTTTCGACCTCTCTGTACATTGAAATTCATTAAGAAGCACACAGTGGTTTGGCTTTCATCTCGCTAATTTGATGCAGACTTCAAAACATATCAAAGACTCAGTTTGAAAATGTTTAAAACAGCGATTATGGAAGTACATTTTATGATTTTCAAAGAGCAATATTGAAAAACATTTAAAAATTCATTATCAGCCCCATAAACATTTATAAAAGAGAAAACAGTTTTGCTGCTTGAAAAAAACTTTGATGTGATACTCGCTTACTTTTGTTTTTGCTCTTGAATGAATAAAGCTATAATAATTTGTTTAATATTCCTTTTACTCAAAATAGTGTCAGACTCATTTTTCTCTCATCAAAAGCTGTGAATATTGATCAGTCTAGCAGTAATTAGTGTATGAATGAGAAGGGCTCTTACGATACACTTTTTAGGGCTAGTATGATACGCTACAAGGGCTATTATGATACACTTTTAGGAATATTATATTATGTTTACTTTGAAAGAAATTGACCAGATTGATCAATTTTTAACTTTAAATATTTTATTACTTCTTGTGGGGTATTTCATAATTTTTCAGCTCTTGAGGGATGTTTTAATTGATATGTAGATACCTACAATACAATATAAGTTAAAGTATTACACGTGTTGATTTATTTTTACTTAACCTAACAATTGCAGCCTAGTAATCATTCTTCCAACTGCTAAAATGGAATATAACTTTGGAATTTGGAAAATACATTCTTCATTATTTAAAAACATATATTAATTTATTTTATGAATAAAAATTGTAGGCCTATCATAATTTTCTAAATCCATTTCTTTACACACAAAAAAACTATTTGAGCATACAGAAATTTCCTAGCCTTGGCAGTAAGATGTTAAAATTTAGTAAATTGTATAAATTTTAAAAGGAGAAAAGAGATCATTACAAAAGTTGCTACATCTTAATAAATTTCAATATGATTTCAACCAAACTTTTATATGTGATACATTAAGTTTCTGTGTATATCACAATAGCTTGCTTCATTGCTTTGTATAATATGGCAATATAACTATATCGGAATTGACCTATAGGTGCATCACAATAGCCCACACATAAGGCTATTATGATACACTGATTTTGTTTCAATTTTATCATTTATTACAAATAAAAAGTAAATTTAACACCATATCCTTCATTTATGTATAAAGCAGCACATGACTTAATGTATTAAAATTTGTATATGCTTTGGTAGAAAAATTACAGCAAAGGATTGATTTTTTTGTATCACAATAGTCATACTTGACCCTAATTTTTCAGCAAATTATTTTTCAAGAGCAAACAAGGTGCACGTAAATTTATTAACAATTAAAAAAAGTCTTTAATATCTTAACAATTTGTACTATTATAAAGTTGCCTCACATATGATCCACGGTTGAATTACCTCTACCATTGCCGTACTTATGATATTTTATCAAACTGACGGCTGCTGAATTAATTAAAGCTACATTACCAGGAATTTGAATTCTCAGAAACCAAATCAATTAAACGTGTGCCAACAACTTGTGGACAATCATAACATTTGACCCCTTTAAGGCACACCAATTATACGTTTGGAAACCCTCATCAAACTCAAACCACAGTAATTGACGCAAATGTGGACTGCATTACAGTTTACGGAAACAAGGTGAAGTGAAACTATTCAGAGCATATGTAGCTATATTATTCTGGACAAATATTCTGCAAATATGTACTACTTTTATTCGTGCGTCATCACTTGAACAATTAAAGTGTGATGTGTTTTTGTTTAAATAGGTTCATTCAATTATGTTCATATTCCTACTATTTATTAGACTATATTTATAGTTCCCTTGAATTATTTTCATATTTAATAAACATGTTAGTCCCTGCGATGGACGAGTGGTTTAGACCAAGACATTACTCAGGCGGTCCGGGTTCGAGTCCCCATCCGACTTGGGTTATTATTATAGTCTGCGTTTGATTACCTAAAGCTTCCAAGCTATCCGCAACAGTGTAGTTATTTATGGAGTATAGATCAGTTCAGATCTGCTATTCAGTGAACATGCGGTTGGTAACCATCACTTCATTAGGAAAGAAAAACAGGTATTTTATCAAAAAGAAGGAGAATTTTTTCATTCGAAACACTTAAAATATTTACAGTCATTCATTATTTGTTTTGTTTCAAGTTTGTGCTGACATTTGTTTTTTCATTTGTTAATTTCAACCTTTAATTAAATCTAAAGTTTTACTCATTGTAAAAATCAGGAGTAGACAAATTCGGTCAGCGTGTAGCCATGGCGATTAAAAATTTGTGTGTGATATCTGAGTTGTTTATTCAGATCAATTTTTTTCAAGACTTCGATTTATTTTATGTCACTACGACTAATATAATGTTAACAAAAGCGGTTGTAGGAAGAAATTCAAATGTGTTTTTTAGTTTAATATTGTCACACTTGTTGCGCAACTCAACATTTTCTCTCTACATAGCTTCAGTGGAGAGCACAGAGAGTCTCTGAGATCGTGTGTTCGCATTGCATACATAATATTTAATACTGTTTAATATTTTTTAGTAAATGTATCTTAATCTTAGCTCGAATGGTTTTCTAATTGCATGTGTGGGCAAGATGTGGTGACTTCCGAAAACAAAGAGGCTGATTCGTGAAAATTTTTAGTTTAGTCTAACCGTGGTAAAAGTTACCTTTTATTGCATGTAAGCGGCCTTCAAATAAATAGTTCGTTATTTTTGTTATTAAATACAAGTGATAACTTATTTCGTACTTGAGTACTATTCCTGTTGTTCATAAACTCATACACACACGCACACGAATAAATAGATGTAAACATACAGTACAAGAGGGCGCGGGGAGAGGCCGCAATGAGAGTTGTTGACTCGTAAGTTATACAGGGTGTTAAAAAAAAAGTATCCAATATTTTACGAGGTGATAGTATGCATCAAAACAAGAAAATAATGTCTAATAAACATGGGTCCTACAACACATACTTTCCGAAATCAGAACACTTGTTCATTGGAGGTACTCAATGTGACGTCCATTTATGGCAATACATTTCTCTGCCCTACAATACAGTAGACTACCAGATAATCTTACCATAATTGACATCCTTGGGATGGATACTTCGCAAGGAATACTGAAAACAAAAGTCTGGTTGCGGTATGAGCGAGCTTCAGCATAGATGGTGTTGTGAATTTTCGTAATCAGCATGTGTGGGCTGATGAAAATCCCCATGCAGTTGAAGAAATAAGGCATCAGCACCGATTCTCAATCAACGTAAGGGAAGGAGTTCTTGGTGATAGATTAAAAGGGTCATATGTCCTATCACAGAGACTTTCAGGAATTTCTTATTAACGTACTGCCTGCCTTGCTGGAGAGTGTGCCATGTCAGCAGACTAAAAATGTGTTTCATGCTCGATGGCGCACCAGCACATTTTCTCCGCAATGTGCGTGAACACCTGACGCTGATATTTCAGGACCGCTGGATTGGTCGGTGAAGCCCCACACCTTGGCCTGCTCGTTCCCCAAACCTAAACCCTCTAGACTTTTAGTTATGAGGGCACATGAAGGAACCAGATCAATTCAAAGTGCGCGTGATTCCTTACGCCTAAGGGCAGAGGAATGCATGGCTATGAATGGACGTCACATTGAGCACCTCCTGTGCACAAGTGTTCAGATCTCAGGAAGTATGTGTTGTAGGAGCCATGAGTATTAGACATTATTTTCTTGTTTCGATGCATACTAGCACCTGCTAAAATATTGGATAATTTTTAACACCCTGTATAGTATGTTCGACGTACATCTAACCTGTATTCAAAGTAACCAGACTCTAGTTATTACATTAAACATTCCGTAGTGTCACTTGGGAAGGGCCAGGTTGCTGTTGGAATCCCTTTCCTACTTGCCCGCGTTGGACATCAGCATCATTCCGTACAATAATTTATCATTTCATATCATTCATTTCCCGATTGCCGGCTGACAACTCACGCAGAGGCTGGTCTAGAAAAGAGTGCTTCCGCTAATAGTACAGTAGTACGCGCTGTGGAGTAATGATTAACATGCCTACAGTGAAAGGAGCAGACCGGGTTCAAATCCTGGTTGGGACAAGTTAGCAGGTTGCGATTTTTTCGGGGTTTTATCCTCAATTCATTAAGAGGAAATACTGCGTAACTTTCGGCTCTGGACACTGGACTCATTTCGCTGGTATTATTACCTTCATTTCATTCAGACGCTAGATAACCACAACAGTTGATAAAGCGTCATCAAATAATTAATTTTAAAAGTAGGCGAAAGTAAATAAGGCTACTTCGGATTGGCTTGGCTTCATCGAGAGCTGCATTAGAAATGGGTCGTTGCTCTTAGGCTTGATTTGGTCCTTTGTGCATCCTATATATGCGATGATTGTCCTAAGTCCGACAGGTGTCCGTGTGACATTCGTGAATCTGGGGCTGACAGGTGGGTAATACTGTCTCAGCCTGGTAGAGGCAGATAGCACTGCAGATGAGCAGCCGGAAAAGCCCCATGGCCCAGAGTTCCAAGTCCTTTCTATAAGAGAATCGAAAACCTGTACTATCATTAAGAATTTATGGAATTATATTTTAGTATAGCAGATGACACGAATACAGTATATGAAAAGAAGGGAAAATGAAGTGCATTGTGCGTTGGTAGAATGATCGAGAGAAATAGGATTGCTTCCAGAAAATGTTTCCGGTTTATGAATGAATAGGCCTAAAGAGGTGGAATTAAATCAGGATTCGTTTTCTTGTCTCACTTATGACTTTTAAGGAACCCGGAGGTTCATTGCCGCCCTCACATAAGTCCACGATCAGTCCCTATCCTGAACAAGATTAATCTAGTCTCTACCATCTTATCCCATCTATTTCAAATCCATTTTAATATTATCCTCCCATCTACGTCTTGAGCTCCCCAAAGGTTCTTTTCCCTCCCGCCTCTCAACTGACACTCTATATGTATTTCTTGATTCGTCCATACTTTCTACATACCCTGCCCATCTCAAACGTCTGGCTTTAATGTTTCCAATTATGACAGGTGAAGTATACAATGCGTGCAGTTCTGCGTTGTGTTACTTTTTTCATTCTCCTGTAATTGCATCCCTCTCAGCCCCAATATTTTCCTAAGCACTTTATTCTCAACATCCTTAACCTTTCTTCCTCTCTCAAACTGGGAGTCCAAGTTTCACATCCATTCAGAAAAACCGGTAATATAACGGTTTTATAAATTCTAACTTTCTGGTTTCTTGAGAGCATACTGGATGGCAAATGTTTCTCAACCGAATAATAACAGGCATTATCAATATTTATTCTGTGTTTAATTTCCTCCCGAGTGTCATCTCGATTTCAGCAATGCCTTTGGTTCTGTTGATATCGACTTGCTTCTTGCAAAGATGAAGGCTTTGCACCTGTCAGACAATACCTTGAGCTGGATGGACTCCTACCTACGTGACCGCCAACAGTGTGTTTCACTTGATAATCAATTCTCCCAATGGAGATGCACAAAGGCGGGAGTGCCGCAGGGCTCCGTATTAGGACCACTACTTTTCTCTATCTACATTAATGACGTATCAAAGAACTTGCAGTATTGCCGATATCACCTCTATGCCGACGACCTACAACTTTACATACATTCCAGACCCAATACGATCAATGAATCGATTGACAAGTTAAATTGTGACCTAGCCACTGTCTCCACTTGGGCGGCCAATTTCGGACTCGCACTTAATCCAAGTAAGACTCAAGCCATAATTATTGGACATAAGCATTTAGTTAACTCCCTTAATAACAGTGATCTTTCAGTTGTTACCCTTAACAACACGCTACTCCCTTATTCATCTGTCGTAAAAAATCTTGGCTTCTTTTTTGATAATAATCTAAGTTGGAATTTTCAAGTTAAAGAAACGATAAAAAAAATCTGTTCCTCCATTCACTCTTTGAGTCGCTTGAGAAACTTCTTGCCCCAGCAACTAAAACTTACCCTAGTACAAACCCTAGTAACGCCGCACTTCGATTATTGTGACGTTTTGTTAAGTGACCTAAGTTCTGAATTGTCAGTCAAGTTACAGCGAGCTCAGAATATGTGCGTCAGATACGTGTGCAACATCCGACGATATGATCACATATCACCGTCCTTCGCAAGTCTCTCGTGGCTCCGACTTAAAGAACGTAGAACTTTACACTCTTTGTCTTTACTCTTTCGAATTCTGCACACTTCAACACCAAATTACCTTTCGTCTCGTTTCTCTTATCTATACTCTAACCACGACGTAAATACCAGATCACTTATCTGTGGCACGCTAAGTATACCTCTTCATAGAACATCTTGTTATTCATCATCTTTTACAATATCCACCTCGCGTCAATGGAATTCCTTGTCACAAAGTATTAGGGGCTGCAAGACAATAAACACCTTTAAGAACAGCTTAAAAGATAACCTTATTAGCATTTCACTCCAATCATACTAATTTAAACTATCACTGACTACATTGTTACTTTTTTCTTTAGACATCACCCTGATTGTGCTGCATTTTCAAAATTGTCTCGTAATAATCTCTTTCTATTATCTAATACTATTTGAAATATATTAACATTCTATGTATTTTAGTTTAATTCTGCTACACAGTTTATTTCAGTGTTTAATTAATAGTTCATAGTATTTTGTTGTTTAATTTGTAAATAACTTTTGTATACATGTAACTCTCATCTAAATCGAATTGTTGGATTCTTTGTAAGTTCATGCATATGCATATACACTTTTTGCTGGTTGAGTGGAAGAGAAGGCCTTACGGACTTAACTCTGCCAGCTAAAATAAATCATTATTATTATTATTATTATTATTATTATTATTATTTATATTAGTTACTGTTGCTACAAGATATTTGAATTTTTCCACCTCTTCAAACGATAAATTTCCAATTTTTTTATTTTCATTTCGTACAATATTCTGGTCAAAAGACATAATCATATACTTTGTCTTTTCGGTATTTACCTCTAAACCTATCTCTTTGCTTGCGTCAAGTAAAATTTCCGTGTTTTCTCTAATAGTTTGTAGATTTTCTCCTAACATAATCACGTCATCCACATAGACAAGCGTCCACATCTGTGGAGTAACGGCTAGCGCGTCTGGCCGCGAAACCAGGTGGCCCGGGTTCGATTCCCGGTCGGGGCAAGTTACCTGATTGAGGTTTATTCCGGGGTTTTCCCTCAACCCAATATGAGCAAATGCTGGGTAACTTTCGGTGCTGGACCCCGGACTCATTTCACCGGCATTATCACCTTCATCTCACTCAGACGCTAAATAACCTAAGATGTTGATAAAGCGTCGTAAAATAACCTACTAAAATAAAACATATAAAAGCAGCTGATGTAACCCGTTCAATTCCTGGACTTTCCTAATGACATATTCTAGAGCAAGGTCGTCAGCATGCGCTAAAATGGGTAAAGTGTAAGGAGTGTCTCGGAATTTGCACCGTCATGCAGAGGGGAGAGAGATGAAACTTAACTGCCAGCAGCCACGGATGCACGATAGTGCAATGTCTTATCCGCGGGTAAGAGACGCTATCACGAGGGTACACTGTGCTGATGACCGCTGTTCTAGAGCAATGTTAAAAAGTAAAGGTGATAGTGCATCTCACTGCTTTTGCCCCCAGTGAATTGAAAAAGCATCCGACAGAAACTGACCTATACGGGTTCTGCTGTACGTTTCACTGAAACACATTTTAAATAATCGAATTAGTTTCTTGAGAATACCAAATTCAATAAGAATATTATATAAAACTTTTCACTTAATCGAGTCATATGTATTTTTTAAATCTATGAATAACTGATGTTCTGTACACTTATACTCCCATATTTTCTCCAATATCTCTTGAATACAAAAAGATACCATCAATAGTCGATCTACTACGATTTTAACCTACATCTCTGGAAGAGAATGTTTCAACAGAACTTCAGTTTTGTTAACGCAACAAATGTACGTAATTCCAAAGGCCTATGTATCCCTTTTGTTTTATCAAATCTGCTTTGCAATATTTCATTGTGTTTCTAATATTCAGCGTTTGTAAATACTTGAAACTTCACTAATATTGGTAATGTTGGTATTTTAAGTGGGTCTTAATAGATAAGTAGATAAAGGAATACCATTTCACTTAATCGGTACATGGATAAACAAATAATTAGCCACTAAGAGCAGCTTAAATTTAACAACATAATATTACCATCAAGACCCAAAATGGACTTTCTTTTTACAGTAATATATTATTTCTCAATTAGTTTATTTTACGACGCTTTATCAACTGTGATGGTTATCTAGCGGTTGAGTGAAGGTGATAATGCCAGCAAAATGAATCCAGGGTCCAGCGCCGAAAGTTATCCAATAGAGATGAACAAATCTAAGTGCCGCTCTCGCTTACTGCACTCGATGCACTTGTCTTTCGAGTCTCGTCTCGTAACTCTCATGCGCTTCTAGTGTTGCTCATCTTTCTTGAAATAGCATTTGGTCGGCGTGGAAATATTTCGTAACTTTGAATAATATACATCATTAAAATAAATAACATTAGAGATGGTTAATTGATACAAAAAGACAAACAAAATGCTATCATAGTATCAAAATGTTCTAGTTCTATTATCAGATATTACCTATGGTGATATAGACCTAAACAGAAAAAAATTCACGAATAAATTTGCATTTCTAAGAAACATAAAACGTATCGTTAAATAAAGCGTTAATATTTTTTTTACTTGAGATTGTACATTTGATCTCAAACATACAACAAAAAATGCTTAGCCTTTTAATAATGGCCTAGTAATTAAATTAAGATTAGGGAACAGATTATTATACACTGAAATGTAGAGATGATGTTTCAAATAGGCTATTTCATTGTTTATAGGCCTAGATAGTCTATATGACAGTTGCCAAAATAGATAAAAGTTCAGTCTAGTATACACAACTGTGGCGATTCAAGGCTGTTTCACGTTCGAGAGTTGACCACTCCCAATGTCTTGAAAGTTTGCTTGATTCACTCACAAGCAGTCAACGATGTAGGTAATACTGTCGTGCGGGTTTTCGGCTTTGCGGGCGCTCTTATTCTTCCTTTCTCGATCGTTGTTCAACTCTTATTATCCAGCATTTGCTCTTAATGAGTTGAGGGATATGCCCTAGAAAAACCTCAACCTGGTCATTTATCCCAATCAAGATTTTAACCCGGGGCCACTCGTTTCACTGTCAGACATGCTAACGGAGAATTACATTATTTAAAGAAATGGAGATGATTTCTCGTTGTTAGAGATAGAATTCGTCTTTGAGAGTATGTACATCAATAGTAAAAATACATTAAATTAAAATTATAAAAATCGTTAAATATTTTATTTATTTCTAAGAACATTCGATCAAACTTAATCCAATCCTTTGAATGAGTAATGGTTTCGTATTCTAACAATTACGGGGGTCCGTGAGTGTACCATATCGGTAACAATAGCTGTCAACAATGATAGAGCTGTGCTTGGACTTGGGTTGGATCCCCGTTTGGTCTCATTGATTGATTTCTTCTGAGGTTTCACCAGCCATGGGACTGATGGATGGTCTATGGCAGGGGTCGTCAACACAGAGCACGCTGGGGCTAGCCTCTCTTACCCGCGGAAAACGCAGTGCTCTCGTAGCTGCTAGCGGATATACTCTCTATCTCTCCCTGTTGCACGACAGTGCACACGGGACGGTACCGCGTACCCATTGTACATTTCAGCGAGTGCTGAAGACCACTGGTCTATGGCAAGCCCTCGGTCTCATTTCATTTCACCCCCTTTGATCTGATTACCTGGTTGGGTTTCTTCCGAGGTTTTCCCCAACCATAAGGCAAATGCCAGGTAATGTTTCGGTGAATCCTGGGGCCTCACCTCATCTCACTACATCTCGCCAAAATATTGCAAAAAATTGTAGAAAATTGCAAAATTGTAAAAAAAAAATGGTAAAAATTGTAGGCCTAATTGTAATTGTAACCTTGTAACATTTTGACTTGTTCCACAACTTAAAGCTTCATTGGTATTGTAAGATCTATAGAATATAATAAATGAAATGAAAAATGAAAAAAGAGAACATAGACGAGGGGGAAAGATGAGAGAGGAAACGGGAGCACTTAGAGAAAATCTGACTGAACAACATAGTTTTCATCATCATGGTAACTTGATTTGATCAAGGTTCTGCGGTCTGGAGACCCGCGCGTAGGCAAGCTCCTGTCATTGAAATGAAGAGCTGTAAGCTATTATTAGTAGTGAATCAGACTTATTTCGCAAGTCTGAGGACAGGTGTACTTAGCTTTGAAGCAATTAGATTCTGAAGGCGTAAATGACACGATGAGGAATTGGATTAAGAATTCTTCAAATTAATGGCAGCTCCATTCATTCTGTTCTCGTCAGTTATGTTGCCGCAGAATACCATTTCGGATCAGGAGGGGTAATTATCACAAGGGAATGCTTTGATATTGGGATATGAATTGAGTGTGGGGGACGCAGTCATGAATGTGCATGTAATGGCTACAAGTGGGATATCTGGTATTTGCGTCGTGCCACGAGGCATGAATTATTCTATACATTGTTACACGTTAATGCTACATTATAAGATGTTTCTACAACCGACTTGCAGGATATAATAGGCCTTATTACGACGCTCAGATGAATTTCATGCACACACCGCTATGCCTACAGCGTCCACTTTGCAATGGAATGACAGTTTAAGCAATTGCCATCATTGCAGGGAGAATATGGCAACCAATCATTCAAGTTTTATTAATTTAAAACGTAGATACTTTAAAAAGACTAATTAAGTTAGGAATTTTATATTACTAGGCCTATCATAAATAATAACACAAGAAGTTTGCAATTTATCCAATGAAAATTAATATCTTCACTGATAATTACTAAGGTTATTTTTCGAAGAGATTAATAAGTAAATAATTAATAAAATAAGGACAAAAACTCATATTAACTTATTACTAGATAATATATTTAGTTTACTCAAATCATAACTATCATATTTTAGTCGCTGTCAAGGGCTAGTACATTCGTAAAGAAATAATAAAACTACAGTATTTATGACAAAAAACATTTAGGCCTAGTGTTTACCACTCGAATAATTGTATTTGACTAAAAGAAAAAACTGAATAATAGAAATATTCATTTTTATTATATACACAATGAAATTAAAAAGATGACAGTGTACTATACCAATTATGGAAGTGACATTCCTTAAAAGTAAATTTATTCCCCATCTCTGGTGGCTGAGGAAATTGGTGTTGAGTGAATATTTCAGAATATATTGATACTTAGTTACAATACCACTCATTGATTCGTATGAAGATGTTACAAAAAATTACCAACGCCTATTATATACGAGCATTTATGTAGCCTAATTAAGAGAAAACAATTGCCAATCATCAGCGACAAGACGAAAGTAACAATACAAAATCGACCTACGTAGCAAGCGCTCTAACCACTGAGCTACTGAAAATGTTTCTCCTCTAATAACAATACCATAACAGATAAATTCTATAGGACCAAAAATTAATCTTTACACACATTCTTCGTCCAACAGTATATATACTGTGGAATCCCGGTCACCAAATCACTCAGTTGAATGCGCTCCTTGTATAATGGCAGTTGACTTAACATAATATGTCAACATACATGTCGAACTTGGAGTCAGGCCACAAAGGGAAAAACACTAGAAAAGAGAGATTCGACCCGGTACTGTGGACTGAACTTCGGCGTAGCTTGGTACGTAAAACCAAGGACCAAGGTTTGATCCTCTGCGCCGGAGCGAATTTTTCTCCTCTAATAACAATTTATTCTTTGGTTGGAGTAGAACAAAAAAATTCGCTTGTATTTTATAGACTGTGTTTATGTAGGCTCATTGCTTATACAAGGTAAACCGTAAGTAATGTAATTAATCAAATATTCTCTCTTAAATTGACTGAACATATTGGAAATTAAATTAATGACTTTCCAAAAAAATTCAATAAAATATTTTATGTAATACAATTTTTATCTCAAAAAGGAAGCAAAAGCAAGCATAATAAAATTGTATGACACATTTTTGTTTGAAATGTCTAAAGAAATAACCCCCTGAAATTAATGATATTACTTAACGGTTCATTCTCTATATATGCATATAACTTATCTTAACAAAATAATACTTACTTACAAATAGCTTTTAAGGAGCCCGCAGATTCATTGCCGCCCTCACACAATCCCGCCATCGGTCCCTATCCTGTGCAAGATTAATCCAGTCTCTATCATCATGTCTACCTGCCTCAAATCCATTTTAATATTATTTTCCCACCTATGTTTCGGCCTCCCCAAAAGTTTTTTCCCTCCGACCTCCCAACTAACACTCTATATGCATTTCTGGATTCGTCCATACGTGCTACATGCCCTGCCCATCTCAAACGTCTGGATTTTATGTTCCTAATTATGTCAGGTGAAGAATACAATGCGTGCAGTTCTGCGTTGTGTAACTTTCTCCATCCTCCTGTAACTTCATTCCTTTTATCCCCAAATATTTTCCTAAGGACCTTATTCTCAAACATCCTTAATCCCTGTTCCTCTCTCAAAGTGAGAGTCCAAGTTTCTCAACCATACAGAAAACCGGTAATATAACTGTTTTATAAATTCTAATTTTCAGATTTTTTGAGAGCAGACTAGATGACAAAAGCTTCTCAACCGAATAATAACACGCATTTCCCATATTTATTCTGCGTTTAATTTCCTCCAGAGTGTCATTTATATTTGTTACTGCTGCTCCAAGATATTTGAATTTTTCCACCTCTTGGAAGAATAAATCTCCAATGTTTATATTTCCATTTCGTAGAATATTCTGGTCACGAGACATAATCATATACTTCGTGTTTTCGAGGTTTACTTCTAAACCTATCGCTTTACTTGCTTCCAGTAAAATATCCGTGTTTTCCTAATCGTTTGTGGATTTTCTCCTAACATATTCACGTCATCAGCATAGACAAGAAGCTGATGTGACCCGTTCAATTTCAAACCCTCTCTGTTATCCTGAACTTTCCTAATGGCATATTCTAGAGTGAAGTTAAAAAGTGAAGATGATAGTGCATCTCCTTGCTTTAGCCCGCTTTGAATTGGAAAACTATATGTAGTAAAGAAATGTTTTGCTAACATATAACAAATTAAAAGTAAAAATGAAATTTGAAATATAATTCTTATAAATATGAAGGAGGCTAGAGAGAAATTTGATATAAATGGTTATGTAGTATTGCGAGTGAAGGTGAGCTAAACCGACGTGAAGTTATGCTACTCTTCTTAGTACCTTACCCTGCATCACAGTTTGGTGTGAGCAAGACATAGCCGAAAAAAATTGCCTGGATTCTTCTCATTGAGAAATAAAATTATTATATCCTGTCAGTCTTCAACTTGGTCTTTCCAACTTCAATTTCTTTCCTGAAGAAGACATGCTGATGATTTTCATCACCCTTAATAAATCTCACATTATTCGTCTAGTTTATACATGCCAATCTTAGTAACCACTAGACTACAGGGGAGAACGAAAGAGTAGCTGACAGCTGGCGAAAAGGCATGCCATGACAGAAATTTATGGAGAATGAAAAATAAAATAAGATAAAACGAAAGAATAGTAGAGAAATAAAGAGATAAAATGGAAGAGAGATAAAAAAGTAGGGAGGAGATGTAAAAGAGAGAGAAGGTGGAGAAGAAGATTGGGAAGAAGTTGCTTTCATTTTTATTTTGGCTTAACTAGTGATTTTAGTTCCCTTCAATTTGTTTTCCAAGTTTCTTTCAGAAGTTATGGCGAGTCACAATATTAAATAAGTTGAAAAGTTTACTATTCCAGGAAGCTGCCAGGCAGCGGTACAAAACTACATAATGGACTTGCGTACATAGAGAATAATTAATACGCTACGATATCTACTTTGAAACTACGCACATTGCTTGGTCAATTAATTCTCCTTTCTTAATATTTAAGTACTTTGCTAACACACAGGTTAATGACTATGTAGCAGGTGATATTTAAAAAAAAATGTTTTAATTTTCTTACGACTTTTACCCTTATATTTAATATTTTCTTTTTTTTTATTTGTATATGAAGTGATACTTTCATTTACTGTAATAGGCAGAGAAATTATAATGATCATTTTATTTCAAATTTTGTACAAACATACCATGGTATGACAAATCTGTGGTGTTCGGGTAAAGGGGTATAAGTCATTTTTTTGTACAGGTGGAATTTTGTTCCCCAGATGAACACACAAGTTAAATTGTACAAGTGGGTGTGCAAAAATCAAAGAATACAAGCAGTTGATGTGTTTTATTTGTGTAGAAAATTATTTGTAATAAGGGTTCCAAGTTTAATTGTCATTTATCTCCGAACTCATTTTTATGACTTATCTCCCTTTACCCTAACACCATAGAAATGTCTCAATTTCGGTGGGGAATATGTTGTAAAATAGATCAACAATGCCGTATCTGTTTCAATAAATCTTTCCTTGAAATTGTGTTTTCTTTATGTAAATGAACCCAGGGAAATTTATTTTCTGGAGGGCCCTTGTAATTAAGCTCGAGTGGCCAAAATTTGTATAAGCACTTGTTTTGACTTTATTAACATGGTGAAAGAAAAAAGATTAACTCGAATGAGAATATTTGCTTGTTAGTAGAAACGTAGTATAATAATGTTTATTTATTACTTATGTATGTTTTGAAGCGAAATATGTTGATGCTAGAGGACTGTTGAGATAATTTTACTACAGTCAAGTATACACAGTCACGAAGCTTGAGTTGAGGGTACTAGAAACAATAGACTGTGCCGGTTCTATTTCGCATTGTCTGTGATGAGGCGATAGTAGCGATCCTAGTGGTTAGCAACTATCTATGGATGCATATTCCCTACGTATTGAGCTTCGTGACTGTACATACTAGACTGTAATTTTACTCTGAGAGTTGGTCACAGCAACCAGTGGCTCATGAATTCAAAATACATTATCACGACGGATTGATGTGGAAAAGGACGATCGCACAATTGTTGAGCAAATTCAAGGCAACGAAATCTGCCACAGACTTGCCGTGAACAGGATGTCTGAACTCTTCATAGAAAGTACGTCAAAGAGCTTGACAGAGTTCCATGCCAGTCCTCATAAATTCTTAAGACGCACAAGATTGAAAATGAACATACTAAGGAGCACTGTAATACGTGATATCCTGAAGAACGAAAACTTGCATCTATATACTATGCAGATGACAATTTCCTAACGAACATGTTATTTTCCAGCGAGTAAAATTTGTATGTGAACGGGAAGGCCAACACGCATAATCTGAAATACTGGCTGTCCGAGAACCAACATTGGTACTTCGGGGATAAGGTGCAAGGATGAGAGATAATCATATAGTAGAGCATCGATTATCAAAAACAATTGGGGACGGGGGGTATTGGGATAACTGATTTTTCGAATAACCGATCATTTGAGAAAACAAATTGTACCGGTGTCACAGGAGCATTATGAAGCAAAGAAACACTGATATTAAACACAAAACTGTACATACAGTATATATTTTGTATCACACGTCTTACAAATAACACAGAGAACTGACTAGCCTAGTTTGACAAGTTCAAAATGGTCATTAAAGTAGGCCTACAGTTTAGGAAAAGAAGCCCATTTTTTTTTTTTATTTTGCTTCAGAGCTGAGACTAGTTTTTTTTTTTTCTTTTTGCCGCTAAGGCCCGGTTTTATAAATACGGTTAATCTAAAGTTTATGTTAAACCTAAATTAAACCTAACCGTGAGTTTAACTCAACGTCTCGGTTAAGTTAAACCATAGTGGAATACGATTGGTATTACTGCTAGAAAAGAAAAGAATACGATCGCAACTGTTTAATTATATTATTGATTTAAAATAGCCGACGCTGATGGAGAATCTTCATTAAGAAATATCTTTGTTCTTCGATATCAGAGAGACTATCATAAGAAACCTAAAGAGGATCAATACCGCGTACTTCAGTATGCTTGTCAGACTTAACCTCAAATAGTTTCTTAACGCTGGCTACCAACGTTATACTCCCAAACACAATGCAACCAAACTAAACCTTGCATCCGCGACGTAACTCCATACAGAATCAACTGAGTAATGAAGTAATAATATTAGTGTGCGTATTTTATGTGTTGCCTAGAATATTTATGAAACAGAATTCAGTCAAACAATAAAATTAGGTAATATTATTAGTGTGTTTATAAATCAGGCCCCATAGTAAATTTTAGCACGAGACTGTCTGCCACACACAGTACAATGCGCAATAGGTTTATAGTAGATTTACGGACACCTCCGAAATCTTCCATCGTTTTCGGTATGCCTACTACCAGAGGAAAAATAGCGCAGTGTAACTAGTAACTGATGAGAGATTCAACAGAATGTTTCCAAAAATAATAAAGAAATAATTTATCTTTTCAAATAATCTTCAAATACAAACCCTAAAACACATATTTTTGCACTTTCTCATTTTCTCTTGCATGTTGTATCCGAGTTTCAATTTTTCGAAACAAGGTTAGGGCTATAAGCCTAATTCTGAAGGTTAGGACTGTCTGCTTCGAAAGCCTCAATCTGTTTTAAAATTTATGTTCATTTATGTATATTTCAAAGTGGTGCACTCTATTTCGAAAAATTCTTGGCCGCCGTGTAATATTAATCACTCACAAATAGTCATAACTTCTTGGAAAACATCTGCAATATTCGTGTGTATTGCGGGAACCACCATCTTGCACTGTTGAGCCTTGAACTGCAGTTTAAACTGTAGAAAAGTGCCGATCAAGTTAAACTCAAGTTAACTCAAGATTAACTGGTAGTTAATGTTTATAATACGAAGAAGAAGGAAAAACTTCAGTTTAAACTGAACGTAAGGTTTAAACGGCGTTTATAATACCGGCCCTTAATCTCGCAAACAGCGCTAGAGAAACTTCTATATGGCGCGCGCGCAAATTTCAATTTGTCGACTGGAAAGCTTTCGGTTAGCCGATGTTTAGGTTGATCGGTATTCGGATAATCGATGCTCTACTCTAGTATGGTGCGAAATTGGGAACGGTCGCGTCATTGGACCATCCTTTTCCGATAAATTGCGTGTGAAACATACCATGATGTCGGAAGGTCGGCTTAAACTTGAGTTAAACTTGGTTGTCTAACTACCAGACTGATTCATGGAAGATGGTGCTCTACCATAATGTGCTCGATTCGTATGACATCGGCTTGACATCAATCTTTGGACCGCAGTAGGCCCATAGTGTAGTTTTCTAGATTGCCCAACCTATATGTACTTTAATTTGCATTCTGGGGTTACCTAAAGACACAGGTACAGAGATTTGCAACTACGACTACACGGATTTAGTGATATGAGATATTTTCAATAACACCAAATTCTTTGAAAATCTGAGGAAATTTATGTCAAAAGTTCGACAGCTCAGAGTGGAACTGGCCGAGGAGGAGGGAATAGAGTTGATTAATAGTCTTGCAATGGGCGTTAATAGTTTTCCTATATGCAAATATTAGGAGTCAGTAACGAATTCAGGATTGGCTCAGGAGGGAATGTCTCCCTGATTCCAGGATGTCCCCTCGGAGATTTCAGACTTCTTTTAGCTAAATAATATATTTAGAAAAAGGACACTTAACACCGCCTTTATACGACAATTTTGCATAGAAGGATAGTTATCTATAGTCATTCACCATGTTTTACGTAACAGTAATAACATTTTTAAGTTAATGCCGATATTAACATTTAATAGTATTTAAAAACGAATGAAAGCTCTATTTCTTTAAATATTGGCCCTTCTTATGTGCATAGATTACCCAGATCTGACTTATTGTTTCTTTTACTGTTGGTTTCACTTTCCGTCCGGTCCCAGTATAATATACGAGTATATCCCTCCCGGGTGACAACGTCTGAATTCAACATTATTGTCGTCCTGAGTGGCGCAGTTGGTATAGCGCTGGCTTTCTCTGCCCAAGGTTGGGGGTTTGACCCCGGCTCAGGTCGATGGCATTTAAGAGTGCTTAAATGCGACATGCTCATGTCACCAGATTTAGTGGCATGTAAAAGAACTCCTGCGGGACAAAATTCCTGCACACCGGCGACGCTGATATAACCTCGGCAGTTACGAGTGTCGTTAAACAAACCATAATTTTTTTCAACATTTTTAGGGGTTAATGTTCTTATGTTTCACTGTGATCTTAGGAGGGCATTATATCTTTTTAAAGTGTGCATAGTTATATCGAGGGCTTAATGTGGTACTAACGTAACTAAAATCGATGTTTTATTCACAACAAAATTCTCAACAGGCAATACGCTTATTTCACATGAACTATACCATCATGTTTTGCAGTTATTGTATTGTATACAAGGCCGTTCGGAATTTGGTTACGAGTTTTTGTGACCAAGTATAAGAACGCAATTGCTATCGATTTCTGTAAAAACCTAAACATTTCAATTTTTGTAGTTACGTTAGTTTCACACTCATTCACTCATAGTGTTCTGCCCAAGGGCAGGTCTTTCATTGCAAACCCAGCTTTCTCCAATATTTCCTATTTTCTGCCTTCCTCGTAGTCTCCGCATATGATCCATATATCTTAATGCCGTCTACCATCTGACATCTTCTGCCCCGAACCCTTCTCCCGTTTACCATTTTTTCAGGCATTCTTCGTAGGCAGCTTATTCTCAGCCATGACCCGACCAATTACTTTTTCTCTTGCTGATCAGTTTCAGCACCATTCTTTTTTCAGCCACTCTTTCCAACACAGCTTCATTTCTTATTCTCTCTGTCCACTTCACACGTTCCATTCTTCTCCATGAAGCCCTCGATGTTATCTATCGAAATCAAGAACCGTACTAATATACAACTACGCCGTGGTAAACAGAAAATATCGGTACACATTAATATATAATAATATTAGGTTTCTTTTACTCTAGCATATTTGTTACTTATATTGCAGTGATTTGAATTGACATTATATGTGTAAAAACGTTAATTATAGTTATAATGAAATATTTATGGGACTACATTTTATAGCTTGACTTTCAACCAATCGCAGATCAGTCATATTGTTTTGGTCTAATACGGTTCTGGGCTTGGATAGACATTAGCACGATTGGTCGTACAGGTTTGTGCGAAGGATCGTATGTACAAGCGTGCTATACTAGTAAGATAGACAGGCTATGCAGAGTTGTAACATAGTATACCGTTTCCAAATATGTTTCAAAGCACATGCGGTCCTATGAGCGAATTCTGTGAAATTATCTGTGTTGTGGGCCTTTTTGGTCTCCTTACAATACTCTAATCACGGTATTTCCCAGTCATATGGCCAGCGTGTTGCGGGGTTTTGTGTTAAGATACCCAAAGCAAACTGAACGCAAGGATATATTACTGGAAAACTAACTACTACAGTGGATGTTATATCCGACCGGAATACATAATAGGCCTAATACTGAAAAAGGATCTATTTCAATACTTATATGGAAATGAAAGTTTTACAATTTCACGAACACAATCTTATTTCCGTAATGAAATCTGTCGGAAAAAATAATGCACCTTTGCATAATCTCATGTCGCTGGTAACTAACCGCGTATCTAAGACAACGCACGAATTTTCAAGAGAAAATGTCGAAAAGTGACGCAAAATGGAAAATAAACAGAGCTTAAAAGTTGGTATAAAATATTAAGCACGCTCAGAATTCAGGGTACTACTTTCACAAAAGTAACAAAAAGCTTTAACGTCTTGAATTAGCAACTTAAGTTTTACTTCCTCAATAAAACGTCTTCTAATAATCCACGTAGTTTAAATCCTTTTGTACTACGCAATACCCGGCTATTTATTTTTAAGCAGAGGTAGCATAGTTGTTGAAGTTGTGCGTTCGTCGTGCAAAGTTAGTCTCATTTCTATTCTTTTCACACACATTCATTTCATTTCTTTGCTGAAGAGTGAAAGTCCGTGTTTATATACCTCTAACACAAAGAAACAGCACAGCGTCTCCTTCCTTATTTCTGACGTTACATGCAAATTATTAAAAAAAGTCAACGAAGAACTACAGCACGTTATGGAAGTCCTGCAAAACGAATTAAATTGTTGATATAGAAATCGTTCTAATACTCGACTGTGTAAATACAAGTTTATTATTATTATTATTATTATTATTATTATTATTATTATCATCATCATCATAGTTATCATTATCCAAAGAAAATTCATGTCTTTACGATCATATAGATTTCGTCCAGAGACTTTGGTTACAGCTATAAGAAAAAGCGTGGTTAGTTTAATTGTCGAAGTTTATATTCAGACGCCATGTACACGATTATTTATCTTTAATCAAGGTCCAGTCTCTGATTGATGTTCTGGCTGATATATACATCTATTAGTAGGTAGTATATCTCATTTGATGATTTGTGCCAGAGGAAGAACAATATTGTTTGTATGCATCTGAAATCTGATTAGTGTAATATGTAGCTAATCGGCAATGTTATGCAATGGAGGGGGAAAGGAACTGGCCACCCTAACTCATTATCTCCTCGCCTAGTTGTCTCATAAGTGGTGCCTTGTTGGTATCACTTGTGAGGTTCAGACCTTTCTTCGGATAGTTGACTAAATAACAATAATCAACGTTCTTAAAGGTGATATAATCTGAGATTCTTTCATAAGCAACATTATCTTTTGTGTTCTTACGAAATGTATGAAGAGCTCACAAATTTTTCCATAATATACATTTTATTCTAAATCTCTTTCCCCATCCTCCGAATGCATTAAAAATCCCAATTTGAACAGCAGTGAATATGTTCCATTCATTGTATAGGCTTGTTTTTTTTTAATATAGAGTGTCTTCTCTAAACTTGTAAATATTTACCATTAATATCACTGTTAAACTATAATTTCTCATTAGTAAGGCTTATTGCTCCATTACTTTGTATCTATTAACATTATATTGTATATTTAATTTCATCCATTTTAATGTAGCTATAGATTTAGTTTTGTATAGTCTTACGTCTATAAAATTTGTTATTATTCATTAAACTTTTTATCAACAGTAATCTCAATAGTATTTATCTTGAGAAAATCAAAACTCGAGTGGGATTTAATTGACAATTAGATTAGAAGAAAATATATAAAGATTAGAAGAAATAAAGTACTCTAATACAATGAAATATTAATTGACTTACTAAAATACCAAAATGTTTTGAAAATATAATATTGTATCATCGCATCATTACAAATATTCCGCTAGATGGCAGTATGTGTTATGATGAGTTGTTCTCTTGTTAACAGTTGTGTCAAATACACAATCCTCATTGAACTCTATGGACGATTACTAGTCAAGAAGACTTTTTTGATTTAGTTTCATTTTTATTCAAACAGTTTCATTGTACTTCAAGCATTATACCAAACAATCTCTGATACGCGACTAACCATTATCTCATACAGCAGACGCTATAACATAACCTAAATAATATAAACAAGATAAATGACAGAAAAAGATTTAATTAAGGATGATGAAACAAACGTGAATAATTTTAAAAGGTACAATTATTGAAAGTACAGTCTTGACAAACAAATAAACAAATACTAGGGAGGTCATAAAAATTGTAGGGTAAGCAGCCACAATAGGTTGAAACACGTCGTTCCGTACCGTTTTATTGGTAAAAAAATCGTGGCTAACGAGAAAGACAGGCCACAGTATTCTATACTGTGGACAGGCTTCGGCACGAATTGGAGTCACGTGATTATCATGATCCAGTCATGGCCATATTGACAATCGCCTAATGTAAATACAGGTTCTAAGCTCTAAAAAACAAAGGAATTGCTATATTAAACTCATGTTAAATGTGCATTTATATATAAACTTGTTCAATGTTGGCCATGTTATGACTAAGTATGTGACGTCGCGCCGTAACCTGTCTTTCTCGTTAGCCACGGTAAAAAAATAGCATGACGTAGTAAAAGTATAATAGTCATTGTAATTTTCATTATTGTATTATTACTATATCTATTGTTCTATTCTATTATTGGCTAAGCGCTCTCTGTTGGATATTAATATTAATAATAAATAGTTAGTGCCGGAATGGTGCTAAGTGTGGTAATTTTTACCTCACTTTCGGCCGACTTCCTCTCTTATCTCATTCGCTTAACCGCAATAAGTCATCCATCACTGCACGCGTACGTCCTCGTTCTATCACGTGATAACACTGCCGTCCTCTACGACCAACACACGCGGAGATACAAACGTTTCAAATCTCACCCCTTTTTAGTTACACCCGATCTACTGGAACTTTGCGGACAAAGACTTATTTTAAGTAAAAAATTGGGCTATGGATTGTAGGTTATAGTAACTTTTTATTTAACGATAATTGTGTGTTACAAAATGTGTTGTTTCTCTGTGTTTACTCATATTTTTCTCGGAAAATGTGTTTTATTCCTTTTGTACACGTTGATACTTCTTGATACGTCACCACGATCTCCAGTATGAGGAACCTGGTACATAGTACAGTGATGCTTATAAGGAGGGACATAAGCATCCCTAAGAACTCCATTCTAAATAAGGATTTTGTGCACCTATGATAAAATGAGTAGTTGCGTGCCGATTGTGCTGCCGAATAAACCGGTTCCAATGACTGTCACGCCACGCATTTCCTCTATACTTCGTTCCATAATGCCTGACAAGCTACGTAAACATTGCCAGCAAACGAAGGAAAAGGGAGGATTGCTATTCAACCAATGGCAGAGATCACACTCCAGACTTATCTTGAAGTCTGGTGGTCTGAGGCTTTCTACCGCCGCCCAATTTCAACATAGCCTGGAATATGACCTCTGACATTGGTTTAATACAATATTATACTTCTCGCTCTCTCTGCCTGCAATGTTTACGTCGCGTCAGACATTATGGAACGAAGCAGGCTATTATTATGAAATCTGTATATTATACCTCAGAAGTCGTCATGTTCCCGTCAGACAAGCAAGAACTTCGACGAGCTTCAGTGTCTCTTGAGCAGTTCTATAAGTCGTCTAGAATCCACCACACTGCCATCAGCTAATCTTTGGAGATATCGCAAGGATCATTCACCATGGCGGATGATCGATTCGGCGTCGCATAAACACAAGTTGTGTTGTACTTTTCGAGAAGGACATAGTGAAATGGAAATGTAAATGGTGTTATTATAAAAAAACCACACTGGTTTGTACTAGCTAAGGTCACAGAATATTAACGCTTTCTTCGCCAACAGTAAGTCCAGCTTGGTATTTTCTTTTGTAAGGAAGCTACTGACTTTGTTCAAGTCTCATATAGAGTTTGTAAGCCTAATTCTTTAATTAATCTCAGGTGGAAGAATGACTTTACTATTGACCTCACGTCATAGAGATCCATCGTATGTCATATTTAATCCGTAATTTAACGACGCTGTATCAACTACGAGGTTCTCTAGCATCGGTAGAATTGATGATAGCGAGATGATATTGGCAAGATGAATCCGAGATTACCCGACAGTCACGTCACAGGTAACTAAAACCTCGGGGTAAGTCTAACCAGAAGCCCAAATGGAAATTCAACCAACGCCCAGACGTAAACTCAGGTCACCGTGAGGTTATCTGAAGGCGGCTTCGTGTTTTGTCAAGTCATAGATTATTATTAACACACGGACATAGAACTTGACTGTCAAGAGTTTAGCGCCAAGAAAGAAGTACTGTCCGTTACTCAGGAGAAGACGAGCGGAAAGAATGTGACTTTCTTGATTATCACTGCTGATTATTATAAACATCGCTCAGATAAGCATCCCAGCAGCCAGGTTATTACTCTACAGGAAACATGAGTAAAAATGAGTATGGAAATTAAAGCTAAGTTGAGCAGAAGGAGACCTAATGTTTCCGCTTACTACAGTACAAATATTGCACGTGTTGTCTTACGTTATCTGTTCACATCCTTTCCTCCTCAGTCCGCTCTCGTCTTCTCCTGAGTCACCGACAGTAGTTCAACTTTATTGTCTTTTTCTGAACGTATCAGTTAAGTGTCTATTGTATACTGTCACGATCCTGCTTTGCATGATAACCACGCATTCTCTCTACAATACAAATAGAAAACGAACAAACACCAAACTCACAGAATTAAATTAGAATAACGTCCTGAAAAGAGTGAAGTAACTTAGATGAACTTCACATATGTAGAAGGAAAGTGAGTTTATGGAAACTTTAAGTTGCACTTTCAGAGCTGGAAAGTTATTATGTCATTTGCGAAGGAGAAGAGTGCCCAGGTGCACATTCGCTCTGCGCATTCAAGTAACCCTGCACAACATGTGGGCTCCGGTGATGAAACAAGAAGCGGGAGATAGAAGAATCGCATGCAATATTTATCTCAAATAGGGAAGGAAAATCAATCAGTACATTCATTCCTGCATTGTTTTCCGGAACTGTCTAGAAACGTTCCGAGAAAGGAATCTACGTTATAATGTAAAGTGAGAAACTGAACTTAATACAATATTAATTATTCAGGTACGGTAACTTATATTCCTGTAAAAATATCCATATCGTGTTCTTCATTTTAAACAACGTTCTCGCACTTGTTGCCTATCCTTCACGCCGGGTGCCAAATTCAAATTCTGATGATCCCAAGTGGAATTTGGATGACATGATATATATTTGATGTCAACATTTACATCCATGTAATGTGGACCTCACAATTTTGTATCCGGTGTTACAATTACATTCATTACAGATGTACCTTTTGTAAACGTTCTTATAATTTAACTTTCGACCACATTTAAATTGATCAGTATTCCCACCTCTAAAACCTAACAACTTAATTTAGATCATTCAAAATTGACACTTTTACTACTCTGTTCTTGATTTTCAGTTCACTTATATCGAACACACACTGTTTCTAATAATACTTGTTACTAAAACATACTACACCATTGCCCAGTATGTTCGTTATTACGTCTGTTTCTTGTGTACATTCCATTTTCAGATCTCACTAATTTTCTACATATTATACTTCGCTATCCTAGCTAGCTTCCTCCACCATACTCCTCACCTATTTTCATTATCTCTATCGTTTTATTTAACTTCCTATTACACTCCTCTAATTCATTCAAAATTGACACTTTTATCGCTCCGTTCTTGATTTTAACTTCACTTAGTCTGTATGGAACATACAATGTTTCTAATAATACGTGTTACTAAAACATATCACACCATTGTCCATTATGTTTGTTATATGTATGTTTCTTGTGTACATATCATTTTCAGATCTCACTAATTTTGTAGCCTACATATTATACTTCGCTATCCTAGGTAGCCTCCTCCACCACACTCTTTACCTATTTTCATTACCTCTATCGTCTTATTTAACTTCCTATAACACTCCTCTAATTCATATCTCATTTTACTTACAAAGTCCTTAGCCGTCTCTTCCTTAGCCCTCTATGGACCAGAAACGTCCACTTCACCCTTTTCTGTTATAAACTCGTCATTCTTTTTCTTCACTTCACTTGACAGAAACAATTTCACTTCTCCTCTCGGCACTGACCTTCCTTCCCCCTAATCACTTGAATTTATATTCGTGTCGCTAAACTTCATTGCATTTGTGGTACTTCAGTCGCTCTTATCTGATTTCTTCACACATGTTTTCTTCTTCTGTATTCTTGAGCTCAGCATTACCTGGTTCTGTCTCGTTTCCTCCGGCGCGATCTGCCATTCAGCCAGGAATTTGGATGAACAAATACGTTCTTCAGGCAGATTTTCTCCAGGAACTCTTGTACTCTGGCATAATTCAACCATTTTATAATTGATAACTCATTGTGCAACTGAAAATTACTGCACCTATTTAGATTTCTACTAGACCAATTCCATACAAATTCTACGATGAGCTCTTCAAGAAACAAGAAGTAGCAAAAATCTGTACCTACATGTGGCGCAGCCTTCAGAGTCTTCATGCGTAACTTAGCGAGATGACACGTCTAATATTCGTTAGGTAGTTGTTGTGATACACATTTACTTTTTCAATTGATACTGAGTTCATTTGTACAATTTATTATAAATAATAAACTAGAGATTCTGCCATGTTCATCTGAATAATATTACTTAATAAAAATTTCAGACAGAGAGCAATGAACACGCTGCTTCTCTCTTAAAGAAACCTCGAATTATTTTGGTCATATTCTGTATATTTTAGTGAAAAAAAATTAGACTCTGTTTACACTCAACGTCTGTTCTTCTGCCATTATAATTCGATAACCAGGGCCAGTTTGTGTCATTAGTGATGTACGCGAAATGTGACTGACGTGCACCTGTCAGAAATAGGCAATACTTATGTTGGTTTTATCATAAATGTCACTGATTTGTGACAGTAAATTTGTAGCGAATTTTCGCGAAAATTGACTGTTCCACCAAAAAATCTTTATATTTGTGACACAAACGAAAAATGAGCATATTTTAAATAATTATTTTAAATGTAGTATAATAATTCTGAAGATATTCGCTGCAAAAGAATAGGCAGATGAATTATTTGAGAATTATATTATATGACCAACAGGATCATTGATGACTGGAATTTGACTGCCAAAAACTTTATGTCATCTTATTATTTGTTCTTATTTTGCTTTCTTTCTTTAATAAATTCTTGTGTTATTGTTTGTTTTCACAGACTGTAGTTTCATGACTTTTTCAAATACATTGTATAACATATGTATGTGTTCTTGTACTATAGCCCCTACATATGAGTTATACTCGTTGGGGCATACTCAATAAATTAAAAAAGGAAAAAATAAATAAAAACAATTCAATAAGACTGGTTTACAAATGATACTATTATTATTATTATTATCATTATTATTGTTATTATTATTATACTATTATTATGATCATTATCATTATTAGTGGAGAGATTATTGAGCAAATAAGTGAATCCAAGTACCTGGGTTATCATTTTGGATTCAGACAATCAAATGATGTTGAAATAAAATGAAATAAATTTAGACATTTCTGTGAAACAATTCACTCTGAAATATACGGTAATGTACAAAAAAAAAAACATTATTAAAACTGCATAAAGTTGTTGCATTGTCACTTTTACCGTATGCCTTTGAAAGTTGAACATTAACATAACAACTAAGACAAATAAAATCCTCAGAAATGAAATTTCTCCGATTTGTACCAGAATATACATTATTAGAACATAAAATAAGTGAGAATATCAGGAAAGAACTGAATATAGAACCTGTTACAAATAAAATTAACAAATAGAGGGTAAACTGGATATTTTTCATATACAACGTATAGGCCTATCAGACACTAAGATATCAAAGGTCGCATTCCAAGTAGAAAATAATGTGGATAGGCTCCTTAATAGATGGTCGGAAGAGGCCAAAGTGCAGGGCCGGGCATGAGAGCGGCTCCATTTGGTCGGCCAGAGCTGCTCTTGCTCCGCAAGGCACTTCGATTCCAAGCCAGAGCGGAACGCTCTGGCAGTGGCGGACTCACATTACAGCTACCTTCCCTGCATTAATATAACAAGAGCCACGGTTGTTCTATTCATTCAGTCTGTCAGTACATAATAGTTTATAAGGATATTACATCAATCCATTGTACATTACAGAATTTATAACACTTATTAATTTAATGAAATAAACTTCGCTCTCTGCACACACACAAATCATTAGGTTTATTTACATAACCCATACGCACATACTGCAACCTCCTCACCATGGTTCTACGAGACAGGCGTATGGCTTCCACTTCCCCTACTTGCTGTGGACAGAGTTCATCTGCCAATATAATTAAACATCGCTGGATGAATTCACCTTCGTTGAATGTTTTCAATTCCTTTGCAATTTCGTGGAAAATTTTGTAGCTAATTCTCATAGCCGATTCACTAAGTGCATTATTGTCATCCTTTTAATACATAATAAGATATGATATGATATATGACTATAAATTAATACAACTTAAAGAAAATGTTTCTCAGGTACGTTATATTAGAGTATTTATTCGATATTTATATTGCATTATAAGTTATTATAGTACATTTAGTAATATATAGGCTAATTTTAAATAATGCAAATATTATGATATACTATACTATGATATACCATAATACTTGTATTATTTAAAATTATATATTACTAAATGTATAATAACTTATAATGCAATGTAAATGTCAAATAGGTACTCTAATATAATGTACCTGAGAAACATTTTCTTTAAGTTGTATTAATTTATGGCGTTCATTACCAACATATTTGTCATATTCAGTAGCATGTTGTAAAGAATAATGTTGTTGGATATTGAACTTCTTAATCAGTTGGAGTGTTTTATGACAAATTAAACACTTTGCTAATCCACTGCTCTCTACCAAAAAGAACTCCTCCTCCCATGATACATTAAAAGCATTGGGAATAGCGGGACTCTTTAGTGTATGAGTGGATGCTCCGTCTTCAAAGTTCACCATCATACTGCAGAGTCACCACTGCACCGACACTGAATGACGTACAGTATGCATAAGTCACATCGCTCGCAAGACGCGCTCTTTAAAGCTCACAGCGCTCATTTCTCAGAATCACGTAATGTGCCCAGCCCTGCCAAAGTGCCTGGGTCGGAAGAGGCCAAAGTGCCGCTGCTATTGCTGATATTATTATTATTATTATTATTATTATTATTATTATTATTATTATTATTCCATGACAAGAATAATAAAAATTACCAACCTTGGGGGAAAAAGACGTCAGGGACGACCATTGAAACGACTACTGGACAATTGAGACCGAAACGGATCAACCATTTGGTCGAAATCAATTAAATGTAGCATTATTAATTATTTACTACCACTACTACTACCACTACCACTACTACCACTACCACAAGCTTAATTTCGCAATTATGTTGTAAAAATACAATGCCACGTATAAGATTATTGCTCATTGAGATTGTGTATGAGTGTATGACATTACGTGGTGAAAAAAAATAATCACGATTTGTTTTCACGAAATGACTGTCACACTTTTAATCATAAGCACCTACGATATTTCATTCATTTTTCGAGATATTCTAAAAATTTTTTACCAAAAATACCTAGACCTGCCGATAACTATTAATTAAACAACGCCTTATTATTTGCAGATAATGATATAATACCTGTATAGTTCAACGGTGATTGGTCAATTGGTTATTTTACAACACTTTATCAAGTGTTATGGTTAGCGTCTGAATGAGATGAACGTGATAATGGTAGCGAGATGAGTCCAGGGTTCAGCACCAAAATTTACTCAGCATTTGCTCTTAATGGGTTGAGGGAAAACCCCGGAAAAACCTCAACCAGGAAATTTTCCCCAACCAGGATTTCAAACCGCACCCGCTAGTTTCACTGTCAGGCATGCTAACCGTTATTCCACAGCAATGGATATGTCGATTAGGATATCATCAAATAGTAAAAATATTTATAAAAATTGTTCTGTTATTTCTTTGTTAATTCCGGTAATTTAATTTGCATTGAAGAATGTTATCAGAATATTTTAGTCTGTTTAGTTTAGAACGACTTACAAATAACTTCACAGTAGCATACCGGCATATATTTCTTGACCTTATTCTCTGCGTGCGATAAATATTGTTATTATGTCTAATGGATATACATAATTCTTTAGGTAAGACACAACAATGGACTCCAGCTAGTATCTACAAAAGTGGGAGAAAGCCTCCTGTGTGTGTGTGGTAAGATTGAGGTGCGTTGTATGCGGAAGTGAAGTTCTAAAGAGAGGAGATCGCCTTCTATTAGAAGAAGCATTGAGGATGTCGTGAGTTATGGGCACTCCTAACAAGTACCAGCACAAGGGGAGTTTAACCCCAAGAGCTCATGCTTCCGAATATATAACTTATTAGATGCGACCATACATCAAGCTGTCGTTTTCTAAGGGATTCGTAAGAAAGGCTCTTCGAACCCACAAAGTTTGCACTTGAACACTTGTGATTCAATTTAACGACAGTGTCTTCCTGATATTCTGTACGCATGTCCTCATAACAGTTAATGACACTGTAAATATAATCCCACTACAGTTTCACGTTTCATATCATAACTTAATTTTACTTTTTCATTATATGAAGTTTAAAAATAAAAATTCGGATTAGAAATTTTCGGGGAAATGAAATTCCTCAGCATGTCTGATACCGAAAAGTAGTACTGAACATTACGTCTACCTGTCTGTGTACTGCAGTTTTCCTTAAGACTATGAATCAGTAAAATTGGTGCAAAAATTGAAAATCTAGTTTTTTTTTTGCGAAAATAACTATTAATTCAAGAACGCCTCATTTTTTCATACTCTGTATTACGTAATGTAACTGTCAAATTGACCGGAGAAACTAATTTGAAAGCAATATCGTTTCGTACAAGTAAGAAAAATCAATTATGAAGTGTAGAATTATTTTATTTTCTAACTTTTTTAATATCTGTATGAAATAGGACCTGATGATGTCGTAACTGCGAAAACGTTCGTCCTCCACACTTCCATATTATTTGATAGACTTACAGTAGAGTTTTATGTAAGATAAGGTATAGACTAAAATTGATTAATACATTTCTGATTACTTGTAACTTACCTGATCAAAATGTCAATAAAATAAAAGAAATAACAATAAGGAAGAAACTAATGAAGTACATTGTGTAGAGTGTGGCATTGTATGGGACAGAAACGTCAACATTACGACGAAGTGAAGAGAAGCGACTAGAAGCATATTTTGAAATTTGGATATGGAGAAGAATGGAGTGTGTGAAATGAACAGACAGAATAAGAAATGAAGCGGTGCTTGAAAGAGTGGATGAAGAAAGAACGATTTTGAAACCGATCAGGAAGAGAAAGAGAAATTGGTTGGGTCATTGGCAAAGAAGAAACTGCATACTGAAGGATGCATTGGAAAGAATGGTGAATGGGAGAAAAGGTCGGGCCAGAAGAAGATATCAAATGATAGACGACATTAAGATATGATCATATGGATCATATGCCGAGGCTGAGAGGAGGGAAGAAATAGGAAACATTTTAGAATGCTGAGTTTGTAGTGAAAGACCTGCCCTTGGGCAGAAAACTATGAATAAATGAATCTTCTTTCATAAATTCTTCAACTTCCTTTAGTGAGCTGGTGAATTTTGAGGTGAAACAAACTTGATTGTCTCATGTTATAATTCTATGGCTCCACTGAAAGGTTATAGCTTCTAGATTTAATTCCCCAATCGTTTGTGTATTAATTGATTTTTTTTCGATCGTTTACACCTTAAATTCATTCATTCAATCCAATATTTTCAATGAAATTTAAGTTACAACAGTAGAATATAAGCAAATCAGAACAGTTTATTTTACTGCAAGCGCGTTAATTTCTTACAAATGAAAATTAAAAGGACTTCAATGTAATTTAAAACAAGACACAGCCGCCCAAAGACTCCTCAGACATATCTATCGAAAATTTCATTACGGTCCAATATTGGGGGCTGAGGAAGCGTGTGCCCACCACACCGGAGGCGATCACCTTGAAGAGCAGGAGATGGAAGCGGGAGGTGACCGGGAACCAGGCGCGCTACCAATTGTGCATAGCGGAGCGTACTGTCGTGCATTGTGCATCAATGCATTGTTCTTGCAGTGACGGCTGAGTGTCCCTTCGTTCTGTCAGCACACACCATTCTATTGTGACGCCATAGCTGAGCGGCGCGGCGTGCGTTGTAGATAACATTCCTGCTTCAAAGCCCGCGATCCTGTGCTCTGAATTCCAGTCGTATGACCCTGAATTACATTCACGTGTATTCCGGATATCAACAACGAACCGATGAAAATGCTTAATGACAATCAGCGAGCATTTCTTTCTTCTTCCCTTAATTGTTCTCATTCCGTCCTCCCCACCCACATTATTATTTTTCACCTGCTCCTCAATGTCCTCTTTTTCTCCTGTTCTTTTTAAACTCGTTTCCACCTCCTCCCATTTCTCCTCTCTCTTTCTCTCTCTATTCATTAATTATCTCACTACATCTCACCTTCTACATCTTCACCTCCATCTCCATTCCTCGTTCTTACTATCCTAATCATTCTTCACTAATTCTCATGCTTCTTTATGCTCGTCCATATACTAAATATCTGCTTATATATATTCCTTCCTAAACTTTCTCCTTTCTACTGTTGTGCACCTTTACTACTGGACACCAGTTTTGTTATGTTTCACTTCTGTCACTAAATTTATTATGTCATACTATGACGTTGGACGACATGTGCAATGATATTGTTATTTCTTTTTCAACTCCCGGTAACAACCATACTCTTGTATATTCATCTGATTTCTTGCTGACACCATCATTAGGGTCTACATCTTCTAATGGAATTAACTTACTCTACTTCGTTTTCACTTATTCTAATACTTTATTGTTTAACTAATTTCACTTCTTACACTCAATATGACTAATATCACTTGTTTTACATATTATTCTTCTTTTACTCAGGATACATAGGAGAATTACTTCGTTAGTATTTGATCTCAGATGATTTAAGATTGACGACTATTTCAATTGACTGCAAGCAGAACTAGATACACTTAATTTATTCAAACCAGAAACATGTTATACAGTGCGTTCGTAGCTCGGCCGGACCGTTCCGCGGCTGGCTTGGACTGGGTGAAGATTGGCGCGCCTACCGCTAGAGTAGCGCTGACGCGCTAGTCAGAGTTGGATCTCTCGTGAGGGAAAGACGTCTGTGCACGTGTTGTGAGTAAGATTGTGTTGTCTCGTGGTGATAAAATGTCTATTAATAATGGCTGAGTACAGTTTAGAATGTATTTTTCTCTATGACGCGTATGTCAAATACTCTTCTGCAAGGAGGTGTCGAAGAGAATTTGAACATCGGTATACAAGTGTTCGAATTCCTAGCAGGTCAACTATTCATGACCTTGTCAATAAAGTCAGACGTACAGGACCTTTTTTTGAACAAGAAATGTGTTCAACAACGCCGTGTACTGACAGAAGAGAAGCTTGATGAAGTAGGGGCCCGGTTAGAGCACTCACCCCGCAAATCACTGCGACGTTTAGCACAAGAGGTTAACATTTCCAAGGCATCAGCTTTTGTGGCAACGAAACTTATGAAACTTAAGTCGTACAGGGTAACTGTAGTTCATGCTTTACAACCACAAGATCCTGTAAGTAGGGTTAATTATTGCAATTGGTTTGTGCAGTCCGTTCATAATGGCGACGTGGATCCACTTTTAACGTTCTTCACTGATGAAGCGTGGTTTCATCTTCACGGTCACGTTTCTACTCAGAACAATAGATACTGGGCTACCGAAAATCCCCATATTATTCATGAAGTTCCTCACCACGCTGCAAAGGTTGGGGTTTGGTGTGCAGTGAGTGCGAGTAGAATTATCGGTCCCATATTTTTCGACTCAACAGTTGATTCACACGTTTATGTAACTTCAATTTTAAATAATTTTTTTTTCCGCAACTAACAAGAAATGAACGATTGAGTGGCTGGTTCCAGCAGTATTCAACTACAGCGCACACTGCTGCGAATTCTATGCATGAATTGCGAAGTGTGTTTGGTGACAGAATAATTAGTCGAGGATTGTGGCCAATTCGTTCCCCTGACCTATCTACATGCGATTTTTATTTATGGGGAACGTTAAAGAATAAAGTGTACATATCAAATCCGCACACGTCACAAGAATTAGGACAACATCACGAAAGAAATACAGGCAATCAGTCAACATGAACTTTTGCGAGTGAACCAGAATTGTTTTCGGAAATATAGGGAATGTGTTCGAGTTGAATGTCATCAATTTCAACATCTGTTGTGATGCAGATAAGCCTGATGTTAGTAGAGTAGTTAGTGTTCCGTACCCATGACTTGCCAGTCGTTTACGTGTAACCCTGGCGGCAGGCGCGTCAATCTTCACCCAGTCCAAGGCCGCCGAGGAACGGTCCATCCGAGCTACGAACGCACTTACTTATTTAACATAAGCTTAGTTAATTTTACTCTTGTTATTGGTCAAATACTGATATAATTTACTCCAAATTTTTTACAAATATCTTCTGGAATCCATATTTCGTCTTAGACGATGGTAACGAAGGTTTGACCGTAAAAAAATTCCTCAAAAAGAAAAACAAATAGTCGATGCGAACTTGAAGCAAAGAATTTTTGTAACTTCACCAGCAGCATTTCATCATCAGACCCTTCTTAATTCTCTTCCTACACTCTTCTTGTTCTCTTCCCCTTTCACATACTTCCCTAGTTCTATTTTATTATTTCTTCACCTCTTTCAACCTCGCTCTCCTATTTTCTCCTGATTATTCTTCTTCTATTATTTCTCCTGCCCCTTTCACCTCTTTCATCCTTGCAACTCGTTTTCCCCTCGACTCTAATCCTTTTCTTCTTTTCTGCTTTTCCTAATCCTATATTTTCCTTTCTCCTCTGCTCCGTATTCCTCCTTCCACCTGTTCGTATTTCTCATTTCTTCATTCCCCCCTTCTGCCTCTCATCCTTTCTATTCATCTCTATCTCCACCCTTTCTCTCCTTTTGCATCCATCTTATCCTTTTGTATTCTACTTCACGTAATCCTTTCTGGTACTCCTAATTATCACCATTATCATCTTCTGTTCCTGTTCCCTTTCTTCTCCATATTTATCTACTTTTATCTGCATCTCTATTTTCTTTCCTTCCCCTACCCGTTGTCCCTTTCTGCTCACACTCCTACTCTTCCCTCCTCATTTCTCCACTTTATTCCTCTTTTCTTCTACTTCTTTCCTTTTAGCACATCCTCCTTGTTCATTTTTCCTCACTCTCTTTCCTCTCTCCATAGTTCTCCTCCTTTTTCGTATTTCCCGCCCTTCCGCTTTTTTATCCACCGCTTTATTACTCCTTTTTCTACCACCAGTATTTTGTTCTTTGATCTTATTCAGCCTTTTCCTTTCTATTTCCCCTGTTTACTCCTGCTACCGTCTCTTTCGTCGATCTCCTTCATTCTACTTCTCCCTCCTCATGCTTCCTCCTTTTTCCTTTTGGCCTTTCTTTCAAATTCTTCTTATTCACCCTTGTCTTATATGTTCCGTTCTTATTCGTGCTCTCTCTTCTTCACTCTTGTATTTTGATCCCTTTCCTTCCTCCTTCATGTTTCTCACTCCGTCATTTCTCCTTCTTCCTACTAATTATTTAGTTCTTATTCCTTCTTTTCTCTCCTTCCTTCACCTCTTCTTATTATCTTATATTTTTCTTTTCTCTCCTTTCCATCTCTTATTCTCACTTTTCGTTCTTCCTCCGACACTTTTGTTCACTTAGTTTCTTGTCCTTCCTCTTGTAGCTCTTTTGCCTGCTCTTTCGTCTTTTTTATCCTTCCTTTGCTCCTTTGCTCCTTCCTCTTCAACCCTTCTCCGTTCTGATCCTTCCTTATTTCGATCTTTTCTTTTTCATCATATTTTCTCTTTCCTTCTGCTATTTCTTACTTGGCTACTTCTATTTCTCCTTGATTTTTCAGCTTATAAGCAAACATTCTGATGGGGGCCGATATAAAAGTTAAATTGTATTCTTTCACAAATTAATGCTGTAAAAAGAAGTGCTTATACAATTTTGGACACTCAACCATAATTACAAGGGCCGTAAAAATAAGTTCGCCAGCGGCCGTTAACAGAAAGAAAACACAATTTCATTGGAAAAAATTATTGAAACAGACAACAATTGTTGAGCTATTTTTCAACATATTCCCCACCGGAATTGAGACATCTGTCATATCATGTGATCGACAGAGAAGTGCAGACGGCTGTCAAACGCTGTTCCAATCGCAGGGGGCCGACTACTACGACACAGGAATACAAAAATTGATCCCATGGTATGACAAATGTCTCAATTCCAGTAGGGAATATGTTGACAAATAGCGTAACAATTGCTGTATCTGTTTCAATAAATCTTTCCATGCAATTGTGCATTTTTGTGTAAACTTTCTGGACGGCCTCGTAATTGCGGTCGAGTGGCCAAAATTTGTATAAGCACTTCTTTCGACATTATTAACATGGTGGAATAAAATAACTTAACTTTATCTGCCCCCATCAGAATGTTTATGTTAGACTCGTCAAATACCTAAAGTACAAGTACACAATAATCATTCTCTCTCCTGTTTTTGAAGATGATTGCTATACAGTACATATGTATGTCTATAACAATCAATTTTACAAAGAATACCTTGTCATGTCTCTTTATGTATATACAAATTAATAAATTTGTACTGTTTGTGCATATTTAATTCTTTCTAATAATACATTTTCATTTCTCTTTTATGTTTCCATAGACCAATGTTTTGTAAATGAATATAAAGTTACGACATACATGTACGAACACTGCCGATGATGCACCACACGGCTTCGATTTCTATTTCATTTGCTCCGGTGTATTACTCAGAACCATTCCCATAAAGTACCCCATTCCACAACTCCACGATTACATCGGTAAACACTCAAACAGTAATTGAAATCTCTCTACAGGCGGTTACCACAAGTGATCACTGGAAAAAGAGGATTAAATATGTGTCACAAGCATTGAGCTGATGTCCTGTATCAACCCCATGACATCTCTTGTTTTGATGCATTTGAAACAGATTCTCTTTGATGCAGAATTATTAATCATAATACTCTCACAGCATCAGGACTGGATTCCTTTCAACTCCCTCAGCACAAGCTTTATAGTCTTTGGTAGAATTTTGAAATACTTGCAGAAGTCAGAAACATTAATTGATTGTCTATATTCGAAGCCTATATGGACCAAAGAGTAAGTCGTCTTTCGTAGGTAATTAATTAGCGACAATTGTTACAGTTGTGACGTGCTTCTGTCACCTACCTAAGAGTACGTTAATCAATATGGTATGAACAAGTAGTTTGAAACTTTGAAAGCTAAACATATTACCACATAACATCATCATCATCATCATCATCATCGTCGTCGTCGTCCTTGCAGGTATTAGGCCTAGTGGCCTGTTACGGTCTCCGTCCATCTTTTCAGGAGGTGTCCCAAAGACCGTCTTCCATATGGTATATAGCGGAGAATTTTTCTTGGTAGTCTGGAACGGTCCATCTTATTGACATGGTTAAGCCATTTTTGTCTATATTGGTCCATAAATAGGTGTAATTTTCAATTCTTTTGTAATTAGTTCATTCCTTTTGTGGTCAAGCAAGCTGTAGCCGGCAGTCCTCCTTAGAAATTTCATTTCCGCAGTTGCCAGGCGTTGAAAATCTGAGTTTCGGACAGTCCAGGCCTCACTGCCATACATGAGGACAAGTCTTGTTAGAACTTTATATGCTTTTAACCTGGAATGTTTTTGGGTGAAAACTGGTTGATAGTTCTTAAGGCTCCATTAAAATGTTGAATATTTTCAGATATAACAGTAACGGGTAAATATGTCAAATTATAACCTAAATATTTAAATGAGTTTACCTGTTCTAACGTATGGGTTCCAATGCAAATTTTACTCCTTACTGGCTGTTTACCTTGGAACGCCATAATTTTTGTTTGTTTGGAGAAATTTTCATATTGAAATTTTGTGCCATTATATTCAGATGATATATTGAGTATTGCAGCTCGTCTTCATTTGTAGCAAAAAGAACCTGATCGTCTGCATATAATAATGTATCTAGAGTACAATTTCGGAAGAATGGGATGTTTCCATGAATTGTTAGTCGCCAATGTCTGATGATGGAGTTTATGTATATATTGAATATAAGTGGTGAGAGGGGGCATCCTTGACGAACTCCATAGTTTATCGGTCTCCATTCGGTATGTTCTGATGCGATAGTAATTTTGATAATATTGTGGTTATATAATTCGTAAATTGTTCTTATAATTGCGTTTGGAACTGAATCATCTGCCAAAATTTGGAAGAGCTTATTTCTGTCAACACAGTCGAAAGCTTTTTCGTAATCAATAAAAGCCAAGTGAGTTTCTTTATTGAATTCCCTATGTTTTTCGATCAAAATCTTCAAAGTAAAATATCCATGTACGCAAGATCTGCCTTTTCGAAAACCGTTTTGTTCTTCACCGATGAGAGTTTTGTAGTGAGCTTCCAACTTAAGAGCTATTATTCTTGAAAAAAAGTGTGCATCCAATATTTAGGAGACTGATTCCTCTGTAGTTTGTGCAATTTTGTTGTTGCCTTTCTTGAAGATTGGGATGATGATAGCTTTTTGCCATGATGTTGGTGAAGCCTCTCCTTTAAGTATTCTGTTCAAAAGATTAAGAAATTTTATTTTGAGAGATCTGTCAGCATATTTGAAAAGTTCTATAGGGGATTCATCCTCACCTGGAGTTTTGTTATTTTCACAAGCTTTAGGAGCTATATTCAATTCATCTTCAGATATATCATGATTTAAATAACTAAACGTTCCAAAATTTGCAAAGTCAAATAAAAGTAACTTCCGCAACAGGGGCGTACTTAAGGAAAGGTTACCGGATTTAACTCCCACCCTTGAACTTTTTAAATATATGTTATTTTAGATTTGAATAATTTTTTATCCATAATCGTTTCCCCTTCTCCAATTTTTCACTGTCAGAGTAACAATATCTATATCGACATAAAGCACAGTTCTCCTACCCCTCCTTCAACAATATAACTCCTATGCTTGGTGCTGCGACACGTTCGAATTATAACAATGGTATTTTTATTATAGAGAGACCTATCGCCTAGTACCGACCTTGTAATAAAATAAAACCGACACAATGTCAAATTTAACGTGTGGAAGATATTGAAAGAATTGTTTGACAATTCCGAAGTGCAGAAAATATTGCGTATTGTCGATTTTAAACTCATTAAGAGCGGAACTCACCCATTCGTTAGTTTGCGTTCTGACTTTATTGTGAAATGTTCGTTTAACATTTTGTGCATATGAAGTTCCTATTGTAATAATACATTTAAAATACCGATAAAGTAAATAGTAAACAATTTTAATAATAGCCCCCTCCTCTTGACAAAGTTCTGCGTACGCCACTGTCCGCGACTATCAGTCTCAGAAACAAAACAACAGAAACTTTTTAAGTGTATTCTCACAATAATAATACTATTCTTAATACAAATACAAAATATCAGTCGCACAGATTAAGTCTACATTACATTCATCTTCCTGAGCTCATAAGTAGACCCGAAGAGAGCGAATCTTTTTACAATGTTTTCATGACGTTAGTAAGTTGCTACTGCTGCTGCTGCTGCTGCTGCTGCTGCTGCTGCTACTGCTACTACTACTACTACTACTACTACTACTACTACTATCATTTTATCATTATTATCGTCATCATTTTCCACTATAGAAACTCACTATTATCAAATACTCTCTAACAATAATACTGGAAAGCTTTCCTGTTTACCATTGCAAACGGTGGCGAAAAGTGACTGTGCTGCTATCTAGCGGCTTGGATTGTTGATACACTCCGTGCGGCGTGCTGGGTTACGTGAGGAAAAGCGGAGAGGTGTGCATTTGATTCAATAAGAAAATGTAAAGCAATAGCATTATTTAGAGTCACAATGTTCACAACATTTTAATTAATGAGAAGTTACAAAGTTATTGGAATAGAAATGAAATGACACAGTTCTCGAATTTTCAAATGTAATTACGATTTAGTTGTGCATGTCTTTAGAAGCTTTCATACTTCGCCTATTTCGTTTCTTAGCTAATGGTTAACCACTTTATTTTTTATGTAACAATTTATTAGTAGACTACATCGAAATATTTGTCAGTGAAGATATTGACACAGTTTCTGCTTTAGGGATAAAGCATGTATCTTGTATGTTATCTATTACATCAAGCAGATGTGATTTTAAAATCTCTGCAGGCATGGTACCTTTTGATAGAAAATAACCTATGGTTTGCTTTAAATTTTTGCACATTCTTCAAATAATGAAAACATTTGCAAGTGGTACTTCTGAAATTTTTACGTCAGGTGAAGTTTGTTGATTAGGTGTATTTATACCTAATTCAATGAATCCCTCGAAGTGTGTGCTTTAGCTTTATAAGTTATATTTTCCTTCAAAGACATTTCATCTACAACAATAATAGTTAGAACCTTTTCATTCAATGATAGAATATCCGATTTTATTTTTAATAATGAATTGTATAATTGGGATTTATACCGGAGCCTATACCAAATTCATGAAGTCAATTTTGGAGAGATCTAACTGTTGATAAGAATAATTTTCTTCTTAAAAATCTTTAGCCTTAAGGTGAGCAATAATGGAATGTTGCGGCAAATCTTGTCGTAATTGGAATACCGTCTCCACATTTCCTTCTTTTTAAGCGCACTTGGGGCTAATTTTAAACAATTTAAATTAAATCATCGTTTGAATTTGCTGTGTTCGGAGCTGTCATTTACACTTGAGAAATGTTTCATCTTTTACGAATTCTTGAATCGTAAAAAAATTAACTTTATTTAGTAAAATATTAATAATGCCTTTAAAGTATAGGGCTAGGCAAATTATTTTGTCCAAATAACTACCTGAATCACTTATTATGAAACAACATGAATCCACTTTCTTCACAAAGTCAACAATTCACATTTTTATGTTACGCATCCCAACGCGCACTGTTTGGTTAAAAAAAAGTCAAGACTTTCAATTTTTTTATACAGAGAAACTATAAAGAAATTGTTTTGTATGAAGAAAGTAAAGTAGATTTATGCAGTTTGGTAAGTGATTCAGTTAGCATAGGGAATATTACGTAATTGCTAGTGTACTATCCAATTACATGGTAGAGAAGTATCGTCCGTCGTTTCTGTCTGATATCAGAGAACTCACAGCCTCCTCGATGCAAGATCTAATACATTTCTCTGGGGCCTTCGCGGTTCTTTCAGGTGTTTTGATTTTGACCCATATTTCCGGAAGAAGGAGCTGTTAAATTTAGTGAATGAATAATTGTTACCTTCAGTCCGTTATTAAAAACAAAATATTAAAAATTGACAGTCCTACGACTGATTTGAAACTTCAGTATACATTTCCAATTCATTACACTTTATTTTTACTTACCCCTGATGTTCCAAATTATTAGTTATTGAAGTCCGAAAATCTAAAGTGATCTGGATATATTCTGTGACTTTTGTACAAATATTCTGTCCCTCTAATCTAAACGTTTCGTCTAGAACTGTTGACAATGTTTTAATTAGTGTTAGCATTTTGTTAGCTTGTGTTTTGTTTTTTAAAGAATTTTAGATAAGGCCGCAAATAGCGATAGTAGCTGACGCGCCCTATTAAACCTCACTAACTAACGTCTAGGGGTGCTATTCATAGACATTTCGCAGCACGCGCTACGAGCGTACTAAGCTAGCCTCGGCTATCCACTGCTTACTTGTACAGAATTCAAATCATATCCTATCGCTAACACTGGTTTATGAATACGAAAAACGCTGATCATCCACCGGAAGCCCGGCCCCAAGACTTCAGGCCTTGGCCTTTGTGTTTATTTACCTATATGGGCATGGCACACCTAAAAGACAAAAGAAAAGAACTGTAGTAGTAGAAGCAATAATAATAATAATAATAATAATAATAATAATAATAATCAGGGAACGGATTTATATGGACTAAAAATATATGAAATATGTAAATATATATGTAGTTATTTTTACCAAAATATGGAATTAAATATGGATTTTTACCAAAATATGGAATTAAATATGGACTTAAAATTATAAAAAAATGACTATGTACGTTAAATATTGGTATATTTTAATCAAACTAAACAAAAAATATAATGGACGTACCTTATCTTCCAATGTAGTTTCAACAAAACACAATTTTTATTGTCTGTTACCATAACAATAGGTTACAAACATTTCTTTCAAGTGCTGAAAAGTGAATCTTCTTCTATTGTCTCTGAGGATAGATTTATACTGACTAAAAGAGCGTTCGACGTCACAAGAAGTAACTGGTACATAATTCAATTTCACAATGTCTGCTGGGGATAAGTCCAAGTTAATCTTCACTGTTGATTCACCACTCATCACAGCAACAACCTTTTGTAGTTCTTCATATCCAGGGTTTTTTGAAAGTACAGTGTCCACCTTAGCTCTTACTGCATCTGCAACTTTACCTCTACCACGATTCAGTTGTTCCACAGTACTATTTATAATTTCAAAACTTTCAGATAGTGAAAGGTGCCTATTTTGGAGACTTTAGAGCGTTTTTATGATGCATGAAAATATATGCTGAATGTGAGCTAAGTCATTCTTCACACTTATGTCACAGGTAACTGTTTTCGCAGTATCAATTGAGACTGCATCTTCAGAGTCCAATGCAAGGAGAACATTGTTAATAGAGTCTATATGTTCGGCATAATATTCAACTGCTTCTAGCCATGTACCCCATCTAGTTAAAATTGGCTTTGGTGGCAATGGAATTTCAGGGTACATTTCTTTCAACACGTTAACTCTACTGGGAGCTTTGAGAAATACTTTTTTCACTGATGAAATCAACAAATCTACTTTAGGGAAATTGTCTCTGACCACTTCTGCCACACGATGAAATGCATGCGCCACACAAGTAAAATGAGTCAATTTAGGATATACAACAGATAATGCTTGTCCAGCTTTGACCATATAAGGGGCAGCATCGCTAATAAAGAATAACACATTATCGTACATAATACCCTTTGGCCACAGGATACCCATAGCTTCGTTGAACAGTTTAACTATAGTTTTGTTATTGCACTTTTCTAGAACATCACAATGTAAAAGAATTCGTTCAGAATATTGTTCACTTAACAAACCGATAACTACATTACCAACAAGTCTACCTTCTTTGTCGGGAGTCTCATCAATGGAAACCCAAATTGAACTATCTTTAATTTCATCTCTTATCTTCTGTATTGTCTCATCGTAGATGGATGGAGCATACGTCTTCCTAAGTGTTGACTCATCCGGGATTGTATGTTGAGTATATTTTTCAAGGAATTCCCTGAAGACCTTATTCTTTAGTTTGTAGAGAGGAATATCAGCAGAGATGAGAGAACGGCACAGGTCGATGTTAAACTCAGAGCTTACATTCGATGTTGTTGGTTGTGTTAAAAACAATTGTCTCTGCTTGGAATTTAGTTGTTTGTTGGCCTGATGTTTACTAGTTGTAATGTGTTGTTGCACCAGGAACTTTTGTGTAGATGATACTGCACACTGACACAAATTACAAAATAATATTTTATTGTCAGTTGATAAACCATCTTCTTTAAATTCTGAAATGTAACTTGTTAGTTTTGATTTTAAATTGACTGAATGACGTACTTTTGGCATATTTACCGTCTTTATAGTATGATTTACAAAACTGAACCTATGTGTACTCTGACTGGCATTTAACTGTTGAGCTGCACAACTGAAGTCTGTTAAAAATTTTAAATTAAATTAATACAGTTTTGTAACTTACTTTCCCATTGTTGATAGGACTGCTAATTTTCAAATAACTCTGATGTTAAAGGGATTACTGAACATGTGTTTAAATCTCTATTGTTGAAATGTATTTTTAAAAGTTAATGGAATTTTGTTTTGTTTTATTGTTAAACCTAATATAATATGGACTGTTTTATATGAAATATGGAAAATATATGGAAATTAACGAAAATATGTACTAAACTCTAAAATATGGAAAAATATGGAAAATAAAAGTAGGATTTTTCAACCCTACACATTGTGAAACATAAAGATAATGCAAAATATAAATTATATTAGCTTTATAAGTAAATATGTATTTACATATAAATCCTTTCCCTGATAATAATAATAATAATAATAATAATAATAATAATAATAAATAATAATAATAATCATCATCATCATCATCACCATCATCATCATCATCATCTTGTAATAGAAAAGTAACATTCTACTGGTGTTCACATGACTACTCCCTATTTCTATCTTTTGGAAATCTGATGAAAGGTGTAGCTTTTGGTAAGCGTAGTTTCTAAAACAAACAATTCCACTTTTAACTGACATCGTGTGCAACTATAATGAGAATAATCCTTACATCACGTGTTTGTTGAGGAACAAAACTCATATCACAGTTCATTGTGCTAATCGTCACGTCATCCTAGCTGCCTACAATCCCTGCCGCTAGATAGCACTGGTGAGTCATTCGCCACTTTTACAGTGAACTTTCCAGTATTATCATTGGAGAGTATTTGCTATTATTGGTTCATTTTACGACGCTTTGTTAACTGGGATGGTTATGTGGTGTCTGAGTGAAATGATAATTCCAGCGAAATAAGTCCGAGGTCCAGCGCCGAAAGTTACCCAGCATATGCTGAAAACACCGAGAAAAACCTCAACCAGGTAACTTGTTCCAACCGGGATTTGAACGTAAGTCCGCTCGTTTCACGGTCAGACATGCTAACCGTTACGCCACAGCAATATACACTAGGAATTTTTAAATTATGTTTTATTTAACGACATTCGCAATTGCCGAGGTTATATTAGCGTCGCCTGTATGCCAGAAGTTTGTCCCGCAGGAGTTCTTTTACATGCTAGTAAATCTGACTTGGCCTGTCGCATTTAAGCACACTTAAATACCATCGACATGGGCCGGGATCGAACCCGCAATCTCGGGCACAGAAAGCCAGCGCTCTACCGACTGCGCCACCAAGGCCGATATTAGGATGTTAATGAATGCCTTCCAACTTCAGTATTTTAATATACGTACTAGTGCAGTATTTTTTATTCTTATTGTGTGAAAGAGGTTTGAATATCACAATAGAATAGACTGTGAAGAACTACGTATTATTACGTAATATCAAAACAAAGACAGATTTTAAAATATGGCAAATGAACAAATATTCGATGTAGGAGTACTTCGTTATCATTAGAGACCGGATTTTAAAGAGAAAATTTTTCATCATAAAAGGACAAAAAAGGGAAAGTTATAGCCAAAAAAAAGGACTTTAAAAAGGACTATATTACTCCCCAAAACACACTTCAGCACATTTATGGACATACATGGCACACACAATCTTACATTTATCTCTTCACAACATAAGGAAAGTGGTGTGTTTGATATATAATAAAAAATGACTTAAAAATGACTATATTACTCCCTCAAAAGGGTGATATTTTAATTCAAAACACACTTCAGCACATTCATGGATACACATAGCACACACAAGCTTATATCTATCGCTTCACAACATAAGGAACTGAAATCAAAGGTGAAAATTTTCTTTTTATGCCGAATACTAAATCAGCACACTTTATTAGTTTTTCAATGTTTGGAATCAGAAGAAGAACCATATTTATTTTCGCTTGCTCACGAAGTTATAGGCCTACCGGAAAAAATATAGGAAAATTATCTAAATGTTTGTGATATTCTGCAAAAAAAAGGACCAAATTAAGAGAGGTTTTTTAAAAATGAAAAAAAAGAGAATGTGGACTAAAAAAGGGAAAAAAAGGGAAGTTTAAAACCACATAATTTGTTTGGTGGAAGATAGTTTTGAACATCGTAATTAATTATTTCATGTTTCGTGTTGAAATAAAAAAGGGCTTCCCTTTAAAATCCTGTCTCTAGTTATCATTATCACTCTGTGATACCTAAAAACATCAGCACCAGCAAACTATGGAACGGTTACTTCCATCATGAAACATCAACAACATTAATCCTAATGAGTTGATGTAATGGAAATATGATACATTTCATAAATTTTCCATTGCTTTTGTAGCCGTGATAATAATGTTTTAATGTTTTTTAGAAACGATAGAAAGATAACTGTAAAAGCAATATACATGTTTGTCCATTATTCGAATCTGAATAGGGTATGTGAAAGAGTGATATTTCTTCAATTAAAACTGTTGTACGAGAACTTAAATCTAAATTTCTTGCGTCGCGATATACTGATGTCAAACCAAGTGTACTATATAGTTCGTAGGAAACTAAAAATGAGACGGCTTTTGTTTGTCGGGTCAGATTACAGAAAGATGTATCTGGGGAACTTTGAACCCCTCTAATGGTTGCACAATTTCCGCGGACCATTAAAGAAACACCTACAACTGATTGGACGCTATTGATACAGTTATCCAACACACGTCTCCTTTCTTCAGTTACAGCGAAAGCAAACGAGATCTGAAGTCTCCGTATTCTACCACAGCAATTTCGTTTGGAATGAACCTCCCATTCTGCAGCTCCTCTATACTCGATCGGCTTGCTCTCTGGTAGCGGAAGCAGGACTATACTTTCATGAACCGTGTAAAAATCCCATTCTATACCTTCTTTCTGTTTCTTCCTTCACTTTTGACCACCTGACGCTCCGACTCTATTTCTCCCACACACATGCACACACGGAAGGAACTGACGAATGCAAAAGTGGAATAGAGAGCAAGTGTCAAAATGGCACTAGGGTGAGAATAACAGTGTTGTGATTTACCATAACAACATTATTAAAATGAAAGACAGTATCCAAAACGTACAGAAATATGCTCGAAAGTGAACAGAATTTACTCTACATAAATTCGAATTTTACTATAAATGAAAAGTTCCGGTTGAGCTGTTTAGAGATACAGAATCATACTGCTAAAATGTAACAAGATGTAACAGACAGTCACTCACAAAAGAAACCACAATGCACAATAATTTGATTTGAAAATTCCAACGTGCACACACGCTAAGACGTGTTTCTGTATCTTTCCTGAATGATAATCTTGACAATTCTTCAGTTTTCGTAGTCTCGAATCCGTTTTTTTTTTCCACAGAAGTAATGTTAATTGCTACGTTTTATTTAACGACGCTCGCAACTGCCGAGGTTATATCAGCGTCGCCGGTATGCCAGAATTTTATCCCGCAGGAGTTCTTTTACATGCCAGTAAATCTAGTGTCATGAGTCTGTCGCATTTAAGCACATTTAAATGCATTCGACCTGGCCCGGGATCGAACCCGCAACCTCAGACATAGAAGGCCAGCACTATACCAACTGCGCCAACCAGGTCGATCTCACAGAAGGATCAATGAATGGTATGTTTTAGTATGAATCCAGTGAAATATCTTGGTACGGAGTGTATTAGGAATCTAATTTTATCTACACGCTTTATAGTATTAAAACATTGAATTGTACAGAGGTCTATATATCATGATATTCAGTAGTTAACAGATACTGAATTAAAGTAGGCCTATATTTTCAATAAAACCAAGATAAACATGTTAAATACAGTACTCTATTCTTCAAGGATCATCCCAAATCACAATAATGGCAGCATTGCGGAATTTAAGGTTGTTTTCGATTGTTTTTAAGATGGTTTCGATTGCAGCCTCCAGCAACAATCATATCGCATCTCGTTGCACAATAAATTGTATTTTAAAAATAAATTATCGCTGAACCAAAACATTTTTCCCTTACACTAGGAAGTGATCCTTGCATCAAAGGAGTAGACGGTGCAGAAGAATAATTATTTCCTTCTAGTTATTAAAGGTTTTATTCTCTTTCATTTTTTGTAGATCTTATTTGTAATTTAGTTCTTGTTTTGCTTGAAAAAGATATTTTTATTGATCATTTTCATCCTTTTGTTTTCATATCTTCTTCTTACCGGTATTTTCTTTTCTTTCGTCCGTCTTCATTATTGATAGTTTTATTCTTTTTCCCCGTCTTGTGATACGTCTTGTTACTGGTCATTTGCTTCTTTTATGTGGATATTATTGGCCAGTTATTTCTTTTTAGTGACACAGGTATTATTATTATTATTATTATTATTATTATTATTATTATTATATACTGTAAAACCTCGACATAATAAGCTTATAATGCTTTCCGTTTTTGAGGCTCATTTTTCCTGGTTCCTTGACCCACCTCATAAGAGATAATGCTAAAATATCCCACATATAACTTCCCCGCTTTTAACTCTTTCTCGCTTATTACGACCTTTTTCCTCTATCCCTGACAAACATTATAATGAAATATAACGCTTATCGTAACCGAAACTCACCTTAAAGAACTTGGCATTACGGAACAGTCTCTCTCAATTTTTTCCGACAGTGCCACTGTATTGTTTATCGGCAAGAAGAAGCAGTCTCCCTTAATGAATATGTCATTAAAACCTGGATCTCGCAAACTGCTAGAGGGCTTCTAGAGAGGTATAAACTTACGAGATTTAAAATGCCAGCGAGTTTGATCTCCTCTTTCTGCTTTTGCCTGACAAATCGCTCGTCCACAAGGCCGAGAAATGTCTTGGTGAGGAAATGAGTAAAAGCTACTGACTGTACTCTAGTTCTAGTGTGTCGGCGTCGATTGCCATGACTTCATCGCTGTCGACAACGATCTCGTTACTGCTCAATGACAGAAACTATCGAAGAACACTGCTAACCACACTGACAATCAAGAAGACAGCGACGACAATAAAGAGTACAATGATTACGTGTCACCTCCGCCACCGTCGAAGTCAGGTGCGATGGATGAGTTATCCACTGTTAGCGTATTTCACTTCTCACTCTGATGTGTCGGAAGATTTATTTCGTAATCTCCACAATATTGACAATGACGCTGTTAAGTATGGAGGTAGAAGAGATGCGATAATGTTCTTAAAAGAACATTATAGTAGCGTCCAGTAATTGTTTACATGTAAAGTACAGTATTTACACTCTGTAATAAAATATAGTAAGCGATACATTTTGAATGCATATGTTACAAGTAAACCCTATTTCCCGCTTTAACATAATTTCGCTTATAATACGCATTTCATCTGGGTTTTTCAAGAGCGTTAAATTGAAATTTTACTATACATTAATATTATTATTATGATTATGATGATGATGATGATGATTATTATTATTTATTATTATTATTAATCGTTCTTCAATGCCTGTCGTTGACCTTGTTATTGACATTTCCCTTTCCTTCTTCTCTTTTTGATCAAACCCTGCATTACTATCCTCTTTCCATATCAGTTTTAAATACGTTAACTTTTCATGATCGTCCTGTAACTTTTTCCTTTAAAATTTATAATTCCGTACTTATCATACATTTCTTAATATTTATTCGTCACAGATGTTTCTTAGATACGTTACTTCTGAAGCTTTCATATATTGAAGAAGAGTAATGGCTTAGACTCTTTGAAGGCAATCTCAAGTTATTCTTTTTATTATTATCAAATTTTCTTAAAACTTAAGTTTTCTATGTAACTTTGGTTCAATGTTAAGTTGAAATGATTATCATTTCGTAAACTTAATACAGGTCTACAGTTTCTTTTCAACATTTTGAAAAATTTCAGATAATATTTTTAAATACTATACCAAAATATGGTATAGTAACAAACAAAACAAGCTTGATTATTGCTCATACATGCACGAAATGTTTCGCGATGTGGTATTCTGTTCAGTAGTGAAGGGACTATCAGACAGTTCAGTTGTGAATGTTTTTAATCTTTTGTAGTGCATCAAACTATAATATTTAAATAGTTAATTATGAACAGATATAAAATGGACACCTGTTATGATGTTCCTGTTGCAGAAAACGTAATACCAACCCAGTCAATTTTGAATAGAACATCTAAGGCTCAACAGTAGTACAAAAACGGGTTATAATTTATTGCAGTTTTTATTTTAATTTGTCTCTCTCAAAACAATGTTTGTTTTTTCTGTTATTAATTTGACATCACACAGAATTAAATGTACCTAATCTTTATGTTTTTCTTATGTTGATTATTCAAACAAATAAGTATCTATAAGATGTAGTAAAGTTGCATTATATTACTGAGAACTTTAACAAATGTATACCATATTTTGGAACAGAATTAAAGACATCTTTCTATACCATATTTTGGAACAGAGGGAGTATTTATTATTTCACCCCTGTTGTTTACATAATATTATATTCAAAATTCCAACAGCAGTATCTCAATCACTGTCTGATTTCATCGAAGTTCTTCGAAGTTTCATCATAGAAATTTTCCCTACTGTTGTCTTGTACATCACATCCTACCAGGAACCTAACACCTATCTCTTTCATAAGAAGTTATTAGTTGACTGAACATGATTGAGTCAATAGTTGAAGACATTCCTTTAGTTTTTTTAATAGAGAAAGACACTGAAATGAACACATATTCGCTCTTCTTACACAGATAAGAAAACGATTAAAAATTGTCGCTTCTTACTCGATAGGATTATGAAAGAGAATACCTTAGCTCATAATATACTTGTATATTTGTGTGCCCTAAGTAGTCTAGTACCTGCATCTGAGAAAATGACATAGGTTGAACATATTTTAAAAAGTGCTAGAAACTGTGGTAAACTGTAGTAAAATGAGTAAAAGAAAAATTATCCTAAGGAAATTACACGGAGTCTTCTTTATACTGCTAGAAATTTTACATTGAGAGATTGGATGAAAAAGTGCAGGACGTTATAGCAGAGATATAATAAGGAACTTGAAAGATGAGCTGCTTGAAGAATCTGATTCTCAATTTGAGCGACAACTTTAGAAGATACGTTAAAAATATTCACATAACATCGGAGGCTATGAACACTGCAAGACCCGAAATAATTTAGCAAGTAGTCAACGACTTTTTGCAAGAGAGACTTGGCTTATACTGCAGAAGAGTCCCTGAAATTTTTGCGGATAAAAGAGCATAGGTCTAGAACAATTTTTTTTAGGGTCTTTGGGCATTACGAATTGCTTAGCAATGGCAATGAGTTACGTCACACTATTCTGTCGTCACTTGCTTAGCAATGGATCATTCGAATGAAATACAGCAATTCCATTCGCATGTTCCGTTTTCATTCTACAATTTTTCATTATAGTAATGTCATCACACCATCGTATCTGGGTAACTCTGTAAACTAGTAATGTCAAAAGATGCCCATAGGCGCAAGAGCGCGCTTTAGAGCTCTGGAGAGCCTGAGCTCTTTATAGCGAAAAGGAAAGACGAAAGAGGTATTATATGCAGCTTGGTCGAGATATATACAGGGATAGCCAGCACTAATTCAATCGATAAAAGGAAGAGAACTTATTAAAACTCTAGCCATGTTAATTTTTAGATTTGTCTGAGCAGTATAAGTGCATTATAAGAATGTAAGTTTTAATTTTAAAGCTCATTTTTCACAAGTTTGCTCTTTTACACAAAAGTGAAATTTTCAGATATGTTTATTTAGTAGTCTTATAGGTACTGAAATACTGTTTCGTAAATCTAATATATCGTAAATACGTATTAATGAAGATAGTGTATTGAAAATTTTGAAAATACTCGCATGGAAAATGTTTATAAGGAAATGAAGTAACAAAGCAACTACTGTTACATCATAAATAAAGGATATGTGCCCATATGTTTTAAAAACGTCTGCTCTATAGCTTCAGCAGATTTCGAGAAAATAATTTAATATTCTGGTGATAGGAATTTGCACACCAATATCACTTTAAAAGCATAATGCGATAAGAGTTTTGTTATGTAATATATACCTAGGTAACTTTGTTTTGTACTATAATAATGTTTTGATTAGTTTATTGATTACTTTTATAAGGCTAAAAATATCATCAATATCAGTTCCAACTTATGTCATACTCAATCTCTTTCCTTGGGATATCACTTTCTTTGTGAATGATGTATTTCATTCACTTAGTACAGTATAGTTGTAGGTACTATGGAATTTATATGAATATTGCTTCTTTACTCTTTATTATGTTAATAACGTTTAAAACACAACTGCAATATTAAGAAATTGGTGACAGTACTTTTGTTTTACAGATAATATAGATCATGTCAAACAGAAAGAAACCATATAAAAATAACGACATAAAATTTCACGTTCCGTTTGAAGTTTACACACCACTGTTTTCTTAATCCAAAATGCTGCTTATTCATATACATAATCGTTCCTCCTTTCATACCTAGCGCTTGATGCCCACGCACGACTTCAAGGTCAGAAAAATGCGCTTGCTTTGACATCACTACTGTAAACAATTCGGAGGAAAGAAATGTGTAAGTAACAAAAGAGAGCAAACGTAAGGAAAGAAGTATGATAAGATAAAATGTAAACGAACGAAAAATATGTCGAAAAAAGAATTTGAAAAGCAAACTGGTAAAGAAAGAAGGAAAAGAAACTGCCTCAATGTTCCTTTCAAATTTGAGAGGCTCTTCGAACAATCACAAGACAATATCTTCATAATGATATAACAATGAGTGGCAGAAGCTTAAGTAGCCCATTTGGAAGGAACCCCACCACAACCGCTTCATTCAGTAAAATATCATAAATATAACGGAGATTGATGGCGATGATACATTGATGATTAGGTATTTCTTCAAAAGTAAAATAGATCTAATTTATTATATCCAATTTATGATACGATATGATATGATATATATTTCGTCACAGCATTTCTTACATGTAATGGTGGACCTCACATATCCAATTTATGTTAATTCGCTTTGTCGCATTTATTCAACGATTTTATTTTCCTGTAGGACAAAAGGATTATGAACAATCACAGGTAAATAAAGGCTTGGGTTGTGCTGCAAATTAAGGAAGCTACAGGAACCGTTACACATTAATACTGTAACTTTTCTGTCATACATTGGCATGGATGCAAAACTTATTATACTGCAAACCAACATTTATGTGGAAATATATACAGAAATACACAAGTTTCACTTTTGCAGGAAGGAGTATACTGGAAAGAAACAATCACAAGTACTCCGCCACACGTTCACTGTGGGATTGATGTATAAAAGTATCACGCGTTTTTCTAACTCTGAAGCCTTCCATTAAAGCGGTTAGTAAATCGCTATGGCGGGAATGTAGAATAGATTTCTGAATCTGTCATATCAATAAGACGACTTACCGCTATATGCTGTATACTGTATACTAGTGTGCGCAGTATAGGAATATGGCAGATATGACGAAAGTAATTCAGATACCTGGTATTCCTGAACTACTTATCTCCTCCTGCTAGGTCTGCCTAACAGAACTCTTCACTAACCTAACCAGTGTTGCCAGTGCAACTCTTTACAAGCTAAATTTAGCTTCTTGATGGTTAGCTTAGCAGCAAAAAAAAAAAAAAAATCTATCTCTCTTAGCAGGGAATACAGCTTATTTCCTTCGGTTAACAGGCGGGAAGCTTCTTTGGTTTAATCCAATATGAGATACATTTATTTATTTATTTATTTATTTATTTATTTATTTAATCGATCTTCGTTCCCGTTATGGCGGATTAGATGAGTTCCAGTTCTTAATCCGCCATCACTCTCTTGGGTAAGTATTACAAAAACTAATACATATTGGATCTATAAGTATTCTCTATTCACAATAATAATAATAATAATAATAATAATAATAATAATAATAATAACAATAATTTTTTATTTATTTTTATTTATTTATTTTATTTATTTATTTATTTATTTATTTATTTAATGTGCTGTACAACAGCCAGTGGCCAATTACAGTTCAGCACAAATATAACAAAAAACATAAAACAAAAATAATTATTACACATAAATACAATTACAATTAATTACAATAATGACGATGAATGGATAACTAAGAATACTATGAGACAATGTTAATTGAGTATAATGCCTAAAATAATACATAAATGATAAATCGTTGCCAAGAGCAAACAAAGCCTATACATTGAAGGGATCGAATTCGCTGCCATGCATGTTGGCATTTTTAATGCATCTGGAGACTGGTGAAAGAAATTTCGAATTTCTAATATAGAAAAGTTTGTGGGCTCTCATATCTTTTGTTGGAATACGTAAGGTAATATTGTTTAAGAAAGAGTCACAGGATATATCACCTTTGAGAACTTTACAAAAGAACAGATAATCTAGCTCATGGCGTCTAGCATATAGATTTTGACAATTAAAATATTCACATTTTCTCTCATAACTATACCCGGAATTAAAGGACAGAAATCTGAATGAACATAAGGATATAAATTTTCTTTGTATATTTTCTAATTTAGCCGAGTCCGTAGTTGTAGTCGAGTTCCAAACTACAGATGCATATTCGAGTTTCGATCGCACCAATGTATAGTATAGCATTAAAAGAGAATCGGGCGTGGAAAAAGAATAAGTTATTGACCGTATTATTCCTAGAATTCTGATTGCGTGATTGTAAATGTAATCAACGTGACTATGAAAATACAATTTACTGTCAAAGAATATTCCCAAATCTTTTACGCAATCCGTTCTGTTAACTAGTACATTATTTATATAATAATTAAATTTCAGTGAAGAAGTTTTTCTAGAAAAGGTTATTACATTAGTTTTGGATACGTTAATTTTCATACCATTGTCTTCTGACCATTTAGCGACTGAATTAATGTCACATTGAAGTGATTGACAGTCAGTACTACTTTTGATTGTGCGAAAAATTTTTAAATCGTCTGCAAATTATAAACAGTCAGAACTTATTCTTTTACATATATCATCTATGAATATAATAAATAGGAGAGGTCCTAAAGTAGATCCCTGCGGGACTCCGCAATTTATATTATAAGAATAATAGTGTATATTAAACAGTCTTACACATGAAACTCTATTACTTAAATAATTTTCGAACCACTTTACGTAGCTTACAGAAAGGCCAATATTTCCTAACTTATCAAGAAGGATATAGTGCGGAACTACATCAAAAGCTTTGCTGAAATCAAAATATATTGAATCAGTTTGTCCCTGCGTTTCAATTATTGGTACAATTTGATTTAGATATGTGACCAGGTTAGTGACAGTGGATTTAGTTTTAGTAAATCCATGTTGTGAAGAATTGAGCTTGTTTTTCACATAAAACGATATATGTCTGTGAATAATGGTTTCAAAAATTTTTGAAAAGTTATTTAGGATCGAGATAGGTCTGTAGTCTCTGACATCATTTCTTTTTCCGTTTTTAAATATAGGAATAATTGCAGCTTGTTTCAATAGTGAGGGAAATTCACCATTTTTCAAACTAATATTAAATATGTGGGCTAAAAGAGGAATAAATATATTACAGCATCCTTTAATTATAACATTTGGAATACCGTCAGTGCCAGTTGATTTTGTTGGTTTAAGTTTTTTAATTGCTTTACGAACGTCATCATGTGTTACTTTAGGTATAGGTAATGAGTCTGTTATATTCGTAATAATGTTTTCATATGTATGGCTGTGTTTAGTCTGAACAGATTTGAAGTGATCAGCAAAAGCATTGACAATGTCTAACTGATCTGTGATGTGTTTATCGTTAAGAATTAATTCAGAGGGATAATTATCTGTCTTCCGAAATGATTCAACATATTTCCAAAACTTTTTTGGTTCCGTTTTAAGATTTTCATTAATATTTTGAAGCCATGATAATTTATCTGATTTAATTTTAGATTTCACAAGTTTTCTATAGTAGGAAAATGTTTGATAATAAAATTCAGTTTTGAATTTTTTATATTTTTTATGTGCATGGTCTTTCTTTCTAATAAGTTTACGTAAGGTGTTAGAAAACCATTGTGGATAACTAGACCTTTTGACTCGAGTGACAGGAACTGCCTGGGATATGACACTATTAACTACTGAACATAGTGAGCTAGCTGCATCGTTAACATCGACAGCTTGGTAAACACAGGACCAATCGTAATTATATAGACTCCAATATAAGTTCAAGTAATCACCTGGAGAATAATTTGGGAAAGAATTTTGTTGATTCTGGGGAGAAATATTTAGTGTGACTTCAGGAGTTATTGTTAAGGGAGGATGATAGTCATCCTGCAAGACTAGCGAGTGAGTGGCCAGATTGACCTCGGTCTCGGTTAAATTTGTAAATACAAGATCAAGTAAGTTTTTGTTATTAACTGTTGAATTTACTTGTTTCAATCCAAGAAAGCAAGAAGATGAAAATAACTCTTGAGCCTTAATTTTGGAGTAGTAATGGATGTTATTAGCACAACAACCAGATGACCAATTCATACCAGGAGTATTAAAATCGCCGAGAAAAACTACTCTATTATTGTGTGTATCGAGATGATTTTCAAGAAAATTTAGATAAGATTTTAGAAACTTTGGATCAGTATCAGGTGGAAAGTAATGATTACCAATTAACAAATTGAATCCGTCTTCCATAGGAATCTGAACCCATACACACTCGCTAATGGATTCTAAGTCATGTCTCCGGTATACTACAGGTATTTGAGTGTTGACAGCTATTAAGACACCACCACCACGGGTTTTATTGGTATCCTCAAATTTTCTATCACCACGAAAAATGGTATAATAATTAGGGAATAAATTATTATACTCAACAAGCTCTTGAAGCCATGTTTCTGTCAAACAGATAATAGTGTCAGCATTACTAACAACATTACCGAAAAATTCATCAATTTTAGTGTTTAATTCTCTGACGTTTTGATAATATATTTCAAGATGATTGCTTGAACTATACATTGTATATCAATGGTAAAACTAAGAGGCATTCCCGTTGGATCCCTCAGGTTCTCTAGCAGTAGAAGCATAGTGTTGCTCCGGTTTCAATTTACCATAGAAAGGTGCGATAAGACACCCGACTGGCCAGACACCAGTGTTGTTAATTAAGTGGAAATCTTTTTCCTCAACCGAGATATGGAAAGAGGAATAAGTTTCATATTTTGTCTTTAATTTGGTTACTACCAGAGAACTTAGCGTGAGTTGGTTCTTTAAAGAATCCTCAATACTTTTACCATTAACTTTCGGACTGAATCTAGAAACAAAAAGAGATTTCATTTTAGCTCTAACTGGAACTGTTTCCAGCGCACTAAATGTTAACACACCCTGAGTGACTTTACGAATTTTGCGCTTTTTTGCTACAACTTGAAATCCCTCACCGTCAATAGGAGGTGAAGGGGATCCGACCTCATTAGCCGTAAGTTGCGTAGTCACAACATCTGATGCAGACGCTGACTTCGCAGTACCTGGATTACTTTGTTTTGATGACGCAGGTGCTGATTGAGACAACAGCTGACTGTATGATTTTCTGATGCAACTAGCATTAACCTGCTGAACTACTTTCGGATTTGATTGATCCAAAATTTCGGCCATCTGAATTTTCAGTGCCGCATTCTCATTCTTAATTTCTAATATTTCATTATGAAGACTTTTAACATAGTCCAATATGTCACTAAGAGTATCCAATATGGTCACACTATTTAACCTTACAGTCTCTACCTGGACAGAGAGAGAATCCACAGAAGGCAGAGAAGGCAGCTTGAGTTCTCTTGTAGGCGAAATAACTTTTTTCACAGGAGAAACTAGTTTTTTAGAACCCACAGGAGTTTCATCACCACGCGACGTCTTCGAAGCACTAATAGAAAGCTCACAATTATAGGATGAGTTGCCTCTCTCCATGTATAAGTCATACTCTGCATCTCCCAAATTGATGCAGTCAAGATGATATCTAAAGCCACAAGGCCCCGCACACTTCAAGAATTTCTGCCTTCCGAAGAACGCAGCACTACAAGCCGGGCAGGTATCCTTGCTTGCCGGCATACTGATTTTCACCGTATAACAATATGTAGGCCGATTGACCCAACTATAAACACTGTTACCAGCGCAGCTACGAGCAAACACGTCTACCCCGCATGACAGTTCGTAATAATAATAATAATAATAATAATAATAATAATAATAATAATAATAATAATAATAATAATAAGTATAGCTCTTGAATTTAAAACTCTTACTTCAACTTTTTCATTTCTATACTCAATCTCTTAAAAATTATTCTGTTAACTTCATTGACTACTTTTCGTAGTTTCCTATCATGTCCGACTACTCAACATTTATAATTCCATATCCATTAGAGCTCTGACTTTCTCTTCCCATCTAATTTTAACTCTAAAGAGAAATTTTCCTAATTTATGCAGATTGCTGGCGTTTAGGGGACCATTAATTTTTTTATAAGCTGCTATAGCGTTTATTTGTAGAAGGTTTTATCCACCCGACCGTTTCTCAAATCATTTGTTGCCTGACATTTTAACGCAATATGCATTGCGTCTTCCGCTAGTCCACTAAAGGACATTTATCCTTCTCTACGTTCCCTCCCTTATTCTTGAGCCTCCAGATACCTAATCTCCACCATGCCATTCCTGTTCTCTCTTCCCTTGAATTTAGTCTAATATAATCTTCCTGTTCCCAAAACTGTTTAATCTCCCTATAGTATTTTAGTGATCCTAGGTCTTTAATATTACTAAAAATATCTTGCCTCGAAATTTCGTTTGCCTTTTCTTTCACTATTCTTCCAATAGTTTTCGTGTTTATAGACCCTAGTTCTCTCCATAGCCAATTTAGACCTCATCTGTTTATTTCTCGTTCCAGCTCTTTCAGCCAATTCGATTTCCAATTAGCGGCTTCCATACCAAAGATACATTTTTTCATAATTGCTGATCGTTCCTAAACGAATATTACCTAAATACTTGATTTTTCTTTCTATAATAATTCCCAGACTCGAATCGCTTCCCATCTCTAGTAACGCTACCAGGTTAGAAGCATTGTCCGGTATTCCTACAAATGTTTTAGCCTACACATTTTGGCTCTTACTTTTTCGATGTTTCTGCTGGATAACCTACTACCCCAGATCTCAATATTATACAATATTTTTGATTCTACTAGTGCATCATAGATGTTGAAAAAAATCTTTACCCAAATTTTCGGCCATTTATTTAAGCATCTGTCTACTGTTTGGAGCGCAATTTTTCCTTTATTTAGTGTCAATTCATTTTGCAACTTCCAATTTCCCCTACTGTCTATTATCACTCCTAGATACTTGATTCTGGAAACACAATCAATTGTAATTTTATTCACGTACCATTTCTCTTTCTCACTATACACGTTACCCTTTTTTCAGATTAGGACTTTTGATATCTTTTAGTTTATTTTTAGATCCCAAGTTTTACAGAAGCTATTAATTTCGTTTGAAGCCCGTTGACAGAAAATGCTCCAATAGCGCAGTTATCTGCAAAAATTAGCCCCGAAATAGGTATGTTATCTAACACTGGGCAATGAGAATTCACATTTGCTACATTACCTAAAATATCATTAATAAATATGTTAAATAAATAAGGGCTCAGGTTAAATCCTTGTCTTATTTAATATTGTATAAATATTAATCTCAAACTATTCATGGTAAGCACGTAATAATATGTTGTAATGTAGAGAGGAGTTTAAACATATTTCATCATGGATCTGCTGATTATTCTTACCCCCACCCCAATTCTTTCCTTTCCTGCTGAGGTGACATGACTCACGTGATCCATAATATACGGAAACATTGGAAACCCAAAACACATTGTATCATCCAGTGCATTTTCTTCATCAAGAAAGTTGGGCAGTTGTAAAGATTACATATTGACAATAGATGTGATACGTAAAATAGGGACCTTGGCCACATACAAGAAGGGATCAAGTGACGACTCACCGAGTACTTCACATTCATCTAATACAGATATTGCCGCCACTGCAAGTAGGCTACTTCTTCATTCCTACTGAACACTGGGGATTCAGACACTGACCCTGAGGAAATCTCTATTTAAATCAAGTAATCATAGTTTCAATTATTCAATATTAAAACATGTGATATATAATTAACAGTATCTATAATAGAATTTTGAATTACTTGATTTTGAAGTATTTTATGAAATCTAGCATTATTCGTCCGAACCTGGCCTATACAGGGTGATTCACGAGGATTTACCGTCCTTTACGGAGCTTATTTCCGAAGACACTCTGAGCAAAAAATGTCATATAAACATGGGTCCTATTCTCAATATTTACAGAGTTATGTTTCGTTATTGGAACGCATTGCTGTGAACGCGTGATCTTGGTCAGCGTGCAGTCAGCAGCCAGCGCGAGCGCTACGGAAATCAAAGCTATCCGTATGCAATTACGTAGCGCGACGAGTGCCGTTCACAAGCGTGCGCCAAGTGTACTGAAGTGGACGGCGATATTTTTTTAAAATATGTTGTAAACTCTCAAAGACTGTAAATTAGAATGCAAAACTGAACTACAAATCATTAAGTCTGTGGAAGTGGTGTGATTTGTAATAATTGTTGTGATAAGTGCGTAAGAATAATGTAATTTTCTAGTTAAAGATAGAAAAAGATGTGTGTACGAAGCAACTAAGGAGTTCAAAGCACATTTTTAGCTTCATAATGCTTGCCAATTAAAGAAATTATACTTCTGAATGGTTCATTCTGTAATTGTATTAGTCTTTTACCTTCAAACCAAAGAAAAATCATATTTTACAAACAACTTTAAATTAGTGTAACTGTGAAAATATTGAGAATATGAACTATGTTTATATGATATTTTTTGCTCAAAATGTCTTCAGAAATAAGCTCCATAAAGGACGATAAATCCTCGTAAACTATTCTGTATTTAAGTTCCGTCTACGGGATTCAGTGACAGACAAACGCGCTGCCGCCAGAGTCTGAAAGATACAACCAATTCCATCGCGGTATCCGACCTACAGCAGATGTATAAAAATTATATTACGATACAAGGTCGGGAAGTGCTTTTTACAAAATGGAGGAAAAGTTCGTGCATTGTAGAACATTTTTTACACGATTATATTTTTAAAATTACAAATACAACATATTTTGCATTGAAAATTTAGAGCAATATTATTCCAAAGCCTTCGCAAAACTATACTGTAATGGTAACCAAATAACAATAAGTGCACTGAAATGGGTCTATTTCAGTATAGTTTTACGTTATGAAGAATGGTTTCCCTAGCAACAAATTTCTGTGTAGGAATTCTAACTTTCAAGACCTAACTACAATATCTCTAGGCCTAAATACAACAAAAAAAAAACACGATCGTTAAAAAAATTATATGACGCAGTTAATGAAGGGAATCCTACATTTTCATATGGAAGAAGTAGCCTATGCTTTATATAACCTCTAGGATATTTTAGGGGTGGTAGTATGGAATATACATTTTGTTTGCTTGGTTATTTAACGAAGTTGCATCAACTACGAGATTATTTTAGCGTCGATGGGATTGGTGACAGCGAGATGAGGCCGAGAATTCACCACAGATTACCTGATACTCGGCCTTACGGTTGGTAAAAACATCGGAAAAACCCAACCAGGTAATCAGCCCAAGCGGGGATCGAACTCGCGCCCGAATACAACTCCGGATCTACACCGGTGGCTAGTATGGAATATTCTGAGTAAAAATGTTCGTATAAACATGTGTCCAATTTTCAATGGGTGTACTGATACAGCTGTTTGAATTTTACGCATAAAAGCCTTACAAGTGGCAAGAAGGAGACATATTTCATACTTATGTTTCCCATTAATATTATGTTTAATGTTGTTATAGAATGACGTTTGAGATGGACAGGGCATGTAGTACGTATGGGAGAATCCAGAAATGCATATAGAGTGTTAATTCGGAGGCCGGAGGGAAAAATACCTTTGGGGAGGCTGAGACGTAGATATGGGAAAATAATATTAAAATGGATTTGAGGGAGGTGAGATATGATGGTAGAAACTGGATTAATCTTGCTCAGGATAGGGACCAATGGTGGGCGTATGTGAGGGCGGCAATGAACCTCCGGGTTCCTTAAAAGCCAGTAAGTAAGTAAGTAAGTTGTTATAGAATAATTTATATTAATACCTAATACATATTAATTAAATATTCGTGATTCTTATTATTAAGTTAATCGAGCAAACAAACGCATATGTATTTTATGTACAGCAATGGGCCTAATGTATTTTATGTATTTGTGTATATGGTATATTAAATGATAAGCATGACAGTTACAGTATGTATCAATTTTCCCGTGACTGATGATAAAACCAATGAATAGCTACTAGTTTAAAAGTTTGGACAACCTTCACGGTGTACGTGTACAGTAGCTGGGATAGGAGTGGAGCTCGGGGGTTTGCTTTGCTTGAGTGCAGGTATTGCTGCTCGAGTCAACGCAAGGTGCGTTGTGCTTACGATATTGAATGAACTATACATCTATCTCATTACTCGGACACCAGGCTGTAACTCATTGAACTGGCTCTCTAGATCACTGCACTTCCGCTATAACATACTGGAACAGGGGCGTACGCAAGAGGGAGTTACCGGGTTTGAACCTCTCCTTGAACTTAAAAAATTGACATATTTAGATTAGAATATTTTTAAATCCATAATCGTTTTCTATAAGATTTGCTGATGATATGGCGTTGTTAGCAGAATAGGAGTTGATACTAAGGGATGTGCTAATGAATCTGAGTGACAGCTTTGAGCAGTATGGAATGAAGGTAAATGCCAACTAGACGAAGACAATGGTCATAGAAAGAAAGGTAAAGAATGTAAACTTGCGAATCCTAAATAAGGCAGTAGAGCAAGAGGACAGTTTCAAACACTTGGACTCTACTATAAGCAGTAACATGAGCTGCTGCCAAGGAGTCAAAAGGAGAACAGCAATGGCCAAGGAAGTATTTAATAGAATAAGGAGCATCTTCTGCGGACCTCTGGAGAAAGAATTAAGGAAAAGATTATTGAAGTGCTTTGTGTGGAGTGTCGCATTGTATGGGGGCACAAACATGGACAATACGACGAAGTGAAGAGAAACGATTAGAACCATTTGAAATGTGGATATGGAGAAGGATGGAGGGTGTGACAGACGGAATAAGAAACGAAGCTGTGTTGGAAAGAGTGGATGAAGAAAGAATGATGCTGAAACTTATCAGAAAGAGGAAAAGAAATTGCCTGAGCCACTGTTTGAGAAGAAACTGCCTTCTGAAGGTTGCACTGGAAGGAATAGTGAACGGGAGAAGACTTAGGGGCAGAAGAAGATATCAGATGATAGGCGAAATTGAGATATATGGATCATATGAGAAGACAAAGAGGGAGTCAGAAAATAGGAAAGACTGAAGGAAGCTGGGTTTGCAGTGAAAGACCTGCGTGTACGGTTATCGCACAGAGAGCAATGTGAATTCAGTTGTGAGTCGACCGCCGTACCATACATTCATAATATGAATCTGTCGTCGCATCTCTAGACGTCAGTGTGATTTTTTAGTAGGTTATTTTACGACGCTTTATCAACATCTTAGGTTATTTAACGTCTAAATGAGATGAAGGTGATTATGCCGGTGAAATGAGTCCGGGGTTCAGCATCGAAAGTTGCCCAGAATTTGCTCATATTGGGTTGAGGGAAAACACCGGAAAAAACCTCAACCAGGTAACTTGCCCCGACTGGGAATCGAACCCCGACCAATTGGTTTCGCGGCCAGACGCGCTAGACGTTACTCCACAGGTACTGCAGTGTGATATGGTTATTGCGCAGAGTGTGATGTTACGCAGTTGTGAGTCGACTGTCGTATAGAATGGATATGGCCCGATGAATTTTCAGGAGTTTTTAGATTATTTGTGCTGTAATGCTATTCCAACTACAGTATTTAAACACGAGTAGCATGCTGCTGTATTGTTTATGGATGTTTGATTCCTATTCTACTTACCTTACTAGTATATACCCTGTCCTTTCATTTGCGCATTTCAAAATTTCGAACCCGCCCGCATTCTCTCGGAAAAAAATAGCTGCCTTGACTTACGCCTGAGCCCTCGTATATGTATGTATATATCGTGTTTATATAATATATAATATTTCAAACACGTTTTCTGTTTTCACTTCTGAAATAGTTTGGTCATATTCCAATAGGAATGGTATGCAGTGACTCTATTGCTGGATTCATATCCCTTTAAATCCAACAGCAGTTTTCGTCCGCCAAAGTTCTTAATTTCACCTTCTTTTTACAGCTGTTCAAGCCCTGCGCAAACTAACGTCAATACGATTCTGCTCGCTGCTGCTAGCAAAGGTACGTTACATGATCGGCATATTCGAACGAAGTTTTCCCTCTGTTCTCTGAAGTCGTTTTTCTTTCTAGCACACAGGGATAAAAAAACCAATCTACTGATGTACACAGTTAAATATTTGTCGGGATTCTTTCCACAGTATCGTTGACAAGGTTGAACTAACATAAAGTTCATTCGAGAACATATGTTTCGCCAGGCACATGTGTATATACAGTATTGGATAGGAATGAAGAGAGGAAATGAAACTGGGGACAGGGAACAAGGCAGCGAGTGAAAATGAGCGAAGCAGTGGATTCGTGTTTAAACCTACAATTTGGTCTCCAAACGCGATCTAGGGCAGATTATGTTTGATTGCGATATTGAGTCCAGATAGAATTAACAAGATTCCAAAGAAGTCTGGCGTGAACTGTGAATAACTTCTACTACGAACAGACACTACACATATATACAGTATGCTATATCTATTTCATTTTTGAAAGCTCTTAAACAGAGTTAAATCATCATTTGGAATAATGTAATACCGGTAATTAAAATTTTATATTGTTACTAATACCTGCTATTTAATATCGAAATATTTTGTATGACATTATTATTATTATTATTATTATTATTATTATTATTATTATTATTATTATTATTATTAATCTATCTATCTATCTATCTATCTATCTATCTATCTATCTATCTATCTATCTATCTATCTATCTATCTATCTATCTATCTATCTATCTATCTATCTATCTATCTATCTATCTATCTATCTACCTACCTATTTGTCCACACCTGTGGAGTAACGGTTAGCGCGTCTAGCCGCAAAACCAGGTGGCCCGGGTTCGATTCCCGGTCGGGACAAGTTACCTGGTTAAGGTTTTTCGAGGTTTTCCCTCAACACAACATGAGCAAATGCTGGGTAACTTTCGGTGTTGGATCCCGGACTCATTTCACCAGCATTATCACTTTCATCTCATTCATATGCTAAATAAACTAAGATGTTGATAAAGCTTCGTAAAATAACCTACTAAAATAAAAAATTTATTTATTCGCACTAGTCTTTAATGACTGAGTAGTTGCTAATTTCTATGGGTGCTATTCATAGACATTTTGCTAGCCCGCGCTACGAGCGTGCTAAACAGGATTCATATCATATCGCTGACACTGGTTTATGAATACGAAAAACGTTAGTTCTTTGATCATCTACCGAAAGCCCGCGCTAATAATGTCTATGAATACGGCCCCAAGTCATTAGGTTCGAAGTTCGTGGGTTTAAATTCGATGGGATATGTAAAGATGATGAAAGTCCTTTACATGCATTCATTTGGGGAGAAATAAAGCTTGGAAGTATTTATTATAGGCCTATAAGTAATCGATTTTCTCCAAAACATTAGGTGAATGTATAATTGGGTTAGTGAGTGTGTCTTGATCAAAGAGAATGCGAAGGACTGTATCATTGGATAAGAGTATCAAATATTTAGGATAAATTGCTTGTTGAATAGATACATGTATGAAGGAATGAACGAATTAACGATAAATTAGCTAATGTAGAAAACTATGTGGTTTGCTGACAGTGGCGGGATGTTCTTAAATATTCGACTTTGGTCTTAAGAAAAGAGCACTACATTAGGCCTATAGCAGCATCACCATGAACGTGAGAGTGATGATGAAGCCTTTCCTTTTCAGTTTCTGTGACGTACAGCGAAAGTCGTTTCAAAGCTTATTATTCAAGTCTCGCTGAATGGTAATTAGGCCAGTATGTTACAATTTCCATCATTAATCAAAGTGACACTTGGTTCCTGAACCCTGTTCTTCGTCCATATCTCAGTTACCGCATATCCGCCGTCGCCCCCCGCTTTTTCCCTTATAAAAACGTAGAACTGAAAACATCAGGTACCCCCCTCCAGCCGTACAACATATATTACGCATCGTAAACACGTGCCTTTCCATGTCTTTTGGTGTGATATTAATATCATTACTCACCCTCTCCCCACCCCCACTCCCACGATAGATCGACGTTTTAATATCCATAATATTCTACAAGCTTTCAACCCACACCCCTTCGTGTCTGTAGAGTTCAGTTCTGCGTTGAGAAATTCATCTATCCTAACCACCCCGAAACCCCTTTCCACTATGAAGCTCTTTCTACTGCTGATCTTTTGCGATGCTGCCGACGGCGGCGCTAGTGGTATGTCCGGTATTTCCTAACTCATTTTCCACATCCTTCTTCCCAGCCATGATGCATATTTCAGTATACGAGACTTGGCTTGACTTGCCTCAAATGACGAGAAGCCGTATCTCTTAAGTCTACAAGAGACATATTTAAAGTATAATCCATAAATGCTTTTCATGAATAAAGACTAAAATTCTATAAACTCAAAAAGAAGAGGTTTTATAATGAAATGTGAGAATTTAATTAAAACCACAGTAAGCTTACCAGAAGACTGTAACACACAAAGATTAAGAGTTCTAAGTTAAATAACAAATCTAAATAGACAGGACTGCCGTCCTATTTCAATTATAGTAGATGCGAATTAAGTTCCTTATAATCTAATATCGTAAATCGTCGACTTGCCTTATGCTACATCACCAAGAAGGATTAATCTAGTAACTATGTAATGTTGGTTAACAATATGGAAAAGCATTTTAAACTCTAAATTATTATTATTATTATTATTATTATTATTATTATTATTATTATTATTATTATTATTATACAATGAAATATAAAAAGTGTCCAGGAGAAAAATGTAAAATATTTAACAGTCATTCCAGTTGTCATGTATGTTACTTTTTTTACTATTTTCAAACTCTATATATTGAAAATGAAATAACTTTTGTAAACTTTTATTATTATAATCAATTTAAAAGATCAGTATCATTTTACAGAAAAATTTTTTGAATAAAATTTATTATTATTGCAGAAAAAAAATCCGTCACAAATGTTGCAAGATTATTTGTGAACTCGCTTCACGCCTTATTAACAAAGAGTGTAAAACTCAAGTTTCTTACTCAAGTTTCTTACTCAAGTAAAGAGAGATTCATTCTCATTGTGTCCATATGAAAGCTATGCAAATCTCATGACATCCAATTAGTTCATAAAAAACATAATCGGTAAATATTTTATAGCTGTTGCATCCATGTCACGGATGTTACAGATGAGTTAATGTCCTTCATTTTTCCAGTTTCAAAATAACTGTGACATTTCTAAGACAAAATATTTACTTGAAATGTAAGATTAATTGTTATGAACCCAAACTACTGAAAATAAATGACAGAAAGGATATAGTGCATAGTAAAAAGTTCTTTGCTCTTGGAACTCTGGAATTTACACTGCAGACTATCAAAATATTTCAACAATAGCTAATTAAAAAAAAAAAAAAACATTAACGCTGATCTCTCTATGAGTAAGTGCTGAAAACTTTCGCGAAACAAAACAGTACCTATTACCCAGCCAAGACCAGTCAGATTCAATGTCCATAAAATTTGTAAAATATATATCTTTTCTCAAATGAAACATCAGAATATTTGAATTTAGAGTCTTATCTACGTCTTAACAAATGTTTATGAAAAAGACTTTTTCATTGGAATTTCTAGCTTGCCCGGAATGGCTGTTAAGTGTAATATAGTTTGAGTTTACTTACATCGATTTAACCAGATACATACCTTTATCAGAAAACTAATAGTTTCTGAGATAATGTTGGGAGAACTTTTAAATGGAGATAGGCACTGTACAAGTATTCCTACGATTTAGAACAATGTTATATATGTTATGATATTGAAAATGCTGCAGCTTGGTGACCTTGTAATAAATTTATTTCACGTTAAGCACAAACCCGGTAAGAAAATAAAATAGTTACAGAAGACAAATTAGTGAGTTAACCTTTATATGGATTTCATGAACTGTACCCCAGCTGTGGGAGAAGATTATTCATGTTCATGTTTAGGTGACCACTGACCTGCAGACTAAGAGCCCTGGAAAGATTTATTTTTACCTTTTTCTTTTAGTAGACGGATGAGCACAGACACAAAATTCAGTAATAATACACTTACGTCTTACATATTCCATCATTACAGTCAGTATGAGAATATCATTGTGCTGTAATACAGTTACATTTTCCCACAGGGTAACTAACAATAATACAACACAGTGTCGGTGTGGTAAGAAGTTGCTTTACACACTATGTTGCAGTGTCCAGGGGTACATTGTGCGAAGATGTGATGTAGCATAAAAAATGTAGTACATGGAACCACAAGATGTTCCAATCACTCACCAACAGTTATACTTTAAATATATATTAAATTGATGTATTTTAACCCAAACTACATTATTCTGAAATGCTATATTTGACATTCCTCCTGGAACACCATGTATATGTATGTATGTATATATGTATGCATGCATGCATGCATGCATGTATGTATGTATTATGTATGTATGTATATATGCATGCATGTAAATATGTGCCACGGAACCCTATTGCGGGAAGATGGAATGGCTAATGTTTACTACATAATTACCATAATTTCAACAAGATAAATAGCCATGAAACCTATCTATATATGACGAAATTGGTGATGTCATCGCGCGATGTATGCGACCCATAGATACAGGTCTATAATCTAAATTATACCTCTGATTGATATTCTGGCTCATATGTACAGTAGGTCTACGTCTATAATCAAGGAGTACATCTCACTTGATATGTGTGTGAGGAAGAACAATAAAATTATTGTTTGTATCATCTGAAGTCTGATTAGTGTAATATGTAGTTAATCGGTAATGTAAGCAATGAAGGGGGAAAGGAACTGGCCACTCTACTCCATTATCGAATTAAAATTAAATTATGGTTTATTTAACGATGCTCGCAACTGCAGAGGTTATATCAGCGTCGCCGGTGTGCCGGAATTTTGTCCTGCAAGAGTTCTTTTACATGCCAATAAATCTACTGACATGAGCCTGTCGCATTTAAACACACTTAAATGCCATCGACCTCGGCTGGGATCGAACCCGCAACCTCAAGCCAGCGCTATATCAACTACGCTACCGAGGGCGACACCCCATTATCTCCTGGTCTAGTTCCCACATGAGTGGTGCCATGTTGGTATCATTTGTGAGGTTCAAACCGTCTTCGGACAGTTTAACTAAACAACAACAATCTACATTATTTTTTACGTAATACATTACGTGTAAAAATATTCCTTGTATTGCATCTTCGACCTCAGTTTCATATCATTCGGGACTGAGGTCTATTTTCTTTCGCGTTATTTCATAAAAAATATACCTGAAAATGGTATAACTTTACAGGTATGCAAGAAGCACAAATTAATAAATACATTACAAAATTTCACTCAAGAAATAAACATTTCACACAAACTTGTCCGTTACACACAAATAATAATTGAGACTATAAACGACAGTATAACGGATTGTATAACGCAATACTGTATTGCCTATATCTGAAAAGAAAAGTGAAAAAAAAAAATAAAATAAAACATAAAAGGGAGTTTTCGTAATGTCGACAATCAGCGACGCGTCAGATGTGATTTATTCAGGCTTTAGGTATGCCTTGCATAAATTTTTTGGCACATACTCTATGTATATTCAGATATAGTTATCTGAACCATAGTGAATAAAGAAATATTTAATCAGGACCATAGGGAAGAAAGGAGTGCTTTCCTGAGCTGCAATTATCAAAGATTTACCTTGGACCTGCGTAGTGCAATACAGCATAATGGTAGTACCACTGAATTATGATTTTGTCATCATTTTGTGTGAAAATTTCCAGCAAAATCAAAGGGCGACAATATATTATAAGAAACGAAGGAATCTGGAGCGGGTTGGGTGGATTTATAGCTTTCGCAGTGATCACATCGTGCCCCTAGGATGGTGTGCTACATTTCTTAGATCATTTTTGAATATTGTTTTTTCTACCGTTTGTAGTGTGTTACAGATATGGAAGAGATCGAAATTTGTAATATTATAACTTTGATAAATATTAAAAAAAATATATATATATTTTTTTTTTTTTTGCGTAAACGACCGCAGGTAAAGTTAGGTCTTACAACTTTCACTAAAAGTCGAAAAATGTAGAAATGATCTTGTACAAATTGTGTTGTATTCACAGCTAGATGCTTAAAAAGTGTGGTGCGAGCAAGAATGACGCAACTTTAATACTGTCGATTGCGCCAAAAACAAATCTTTTCATGACCTTTAACACATAGGCTATAAATACATCGGAATTAATGAAAAACGTAAAACAAAGCACACCAGAAGTCTAAACAAACCAAACCTAACTTGCCACTGATACTAGACTTAAGGAATACTCGTTTTCTAACTACCAAAAAGCGTATATGGGCTCTGATATATATATATATATATATATATATATATAATCTGACAGCAAAAAAGTCGGCATTTTTTATACTCAAATTTTTTTCTATTCATAAAGAATATCGAGGAATGTGTATCTGGAAAATTTCACTATCCAAACTCCATCAGTTTTAGTGTTATTCGGCAACCAATTTAGCGTATTTACCCAGTTTCAATGTTCAGAACTCGGGAACCCTTTATTGCAGAACATCGAACCAAACAGTGGCGGCTCGTGAGTATTGAATTAAGGGGGGCTGCATACAAAAATAAACCAAGCAACTTACTTTATTTAAAGATTAGTTCCATGCGCCTTGTCTTGTAGGTTGCAAACTTTAAAATCCGATATGTTGTTTAACATAGTCTTTACAATGGAAAACATAGCTAATGCGGTCAGTCTCTCTTCTCATCGTATTTCTAAGATAGGACTTTACTCTCTTCAAACACGAAAAGCAACGTTCTGGTTCGGTAGTTGTCATTGGTATGGTGATAGCTATGCGTAGTAGTTCCAAAACTTCTGAAGATGAGGCCTGCAAGTTCTAAGATAGAAAAAACTGCAAGAGCTTGACTGCGTCACTGATATTTCTGATACAACACAGTGAGTTCCGTTTTTAGTTTGTCTTTATCGAGCATTGGGAAAAGCTTCAAACATACATTTAGGTCATTTTCAGGATATGAGCTTTTGTAGCATTCAAATTTTTCTTGACACAGAAGAGAAGATAATATCAGATGATCTATGAAATGGAATCAGGTGTTAGCTTGTGTGATAATGAGGTCACACACTTCCTTGGCTGCCGCAACCCTTGTCTGAATCCCTTCGACCTTACGACACTTTTTAGGGGTTTCATTTTCACAGATCTCGCTGCTCAACTGTACACTGTTCCGTATTGTCTGTATGGCATTAACAAAGCTTGATATGTAGAGTCGGCTTCGGTAGCATAGTCGATTGCGGGTTCGATCCCGGCCCAGCTCGATGGCATTAGGTGTGTTTAAATGAGATAGGCTAATGTCAGTAGATTTATTGGCATTTAAAAGAATCCTGAGAGACAAAATTCCGTCACACCGGCGACGCTGATATAACCTCTGCAGTTGCGAGTGTCGTTAATAAACCATAATTTAATTTTTTTATATGCAGATTTGAACTTTAGAAATACCTAACTGGCGATGTTGTAGTTGGTTGTATAATATATCTACATGATACATCAATAAATGAAAAAGAAACTGCGCCAGAAATTGAATTCAGGATCTTCAAAAGTACGCATCAGGAAGCTTGCCTCATTTATTGTGATGTTAGATGTTTCAAATTCCATTATGATTTGAAAAAATTCTAGCAATGGCTCCTTCTTCTCATAAATAACATTTACTGTTCTCATTCAAAACTCCATCTTGTTGCCCCAGCTGATGGAATTGTCTTTCAAACACATTAATTTAATAGAGACTGTGTGGAGATCGAGAGAAGAAAGCAGGGATACTGGATACATTAGCAAAAAATATGCGAGCTTTGTAGGCTATTTTGTTTAGCGGCTCTTTCCATTATGAGATTCAACTGATGGGCACTTAATTTCACATTTCTCCTGAATTATTATGGTACTGTAAATATTGTACAGAATTAAACATTGTCGCACTTGTTATACTCTCAACGTTAAAGAAAATGTATTTAAAACTGAGCGCTACTGACAAACTGCTGCAAATTTTGCAGCGCCTGGAAACTCTGGATTCATGGCAAGGGGCTAGCAAGGGGAGGGGTAAAACAAACGCGCAAAGCTTCCGAGACGAGACTGGCAGCTCCAGGGGAGGAAGTGGCTTCACCCTATAGTCCTTGTCTCTGGTTTCGCTCTGGCAGCACCAGGGGAGGAAATGACTTTACTAACGATTGCGTGCATGTCAGTGAGAGCGAATTTTTTTTACCGCTAAATAGAGACTATATAATAAATCTATTTCACAACATAAAACGAGACAAGTGTCACAAATGTCTGGGGATGCTGCAGCTGCTGCGGGCCCCCCTTCGAAAGCCGCCCCTGGAACCAAAGCTCATTTTTAAGCTTGCATTTGGAACTTAGAAAGCATGATGGAAATATTCAGATTGTCAATTAATATAGATAAACACAATATAATATTTGTTACTCAGTCAAATGACAAATCAATGTAAAATAATGACATATTATATGGTCATTAAGTTTTATATACATGAATTACAAATTGCAAACGTTTTCGCCCATTCAGGCATCTTCAGGCACAATTATACAATATCTCAATATCAAACTGTGTAGCCATTATATTGGTGGTAGATAAACTGTTTAAGATTAATGATGTACAAAACATCTCCATAATTAAAATGTAATATTACAAGTCATAAAATTAAAATAATGTTAAAAACCACGTAGTGTTGTAATTAAACTTCATAATATTCTGTAGCTAGCTACAGTTCCAACAGCAGCAGGTCGTCTCACGTCTACATAACTACTTCAAACATAGGATGTTTTATAGTGATCTATACAGTTGCCACGTTCAAACGACACATAATTCATCTCTCATTGGACTCTACTGAACAAGAGTTCCACAGAATATTATGAAGTTTAATTACAACACTACGTGATTTTTAACATTATTTTAATTTTATGACTTGTAATATTACATTTTAATTATGGAGATGTTTTGTTCACCATTAATCTTAAACAGTTTATCTACCACCAATATAATGGCTACACAGTTTGATATTGAGATATTGTATAATTCTGCTTGAAGATGCCTGAATGGGCGGAAACGTTTGCAATTTGTAATTCATGTATATAAAACTTAATGACCATATAATATGTCATTATTTTACATTGATTTGTCATTTGACTGAGTAACAAATATTATATTGTGTTTATCTATTGCATTTGGAAGATTACATTATTATTATTATTATTATTATTATTATTATTATTATTTACAAAGAAAGTGATCTCTGCTTACTTTTAGCGACTTTGCTAATTTTTTTTAATAAAAGGAGTTATTGAGGACGATCGTTGTATTTTATTTTTTATTGGGTTATTTTACGACGCTGTATCAACATCTAGGTTATTTAGCGTCTGAATGATATGAAGGTGATAATGCCGGTGAAATGAGTCCGGAGTCCAGCACCGAAAGTTACCCAGCATTTGCTCGTATTGGGTTGAGGGAAAACCCCGGAAAAAACCTCAACCAGGTAACTTGCCCCGACCGGGATTCGAACCCGAGTCACTTGGTTTCGCGGCCAGACGCGCTGACCGTTACTCCACAGGTGTTGACACGATCGTTGTATTATTACGAGGGATTAGTAATTTGTTTGCTTAGTGGTAAGGTAATAAATAAAAGCATTGGAAGGGAAGGAATAAAATATTTTCAAACGCCGGAGATTTGAAGGAGCATTGGTGCCTATTGGAGACTTCTGCCTTTTAGCGACCTTGACAGCTCAATCGCGTTGTGTGACATGCTCCCCTTTCTTCCCTCCCCCAGGTTTCTAGCAACTCTTGGTTCGCTCAGTTATCAGTGGTGGCATGACGTTGTCAGAGGAGTGTGTATGAATTTAAAAGAATTCAAAATGAGGAATGGGAAGAAGAGTTATCTTAATATTTTGAGAGGAAGAACATCAGATGTAGGCTATGTTATGTTCGGAAGTTCCATTAGGCACTAAATAATAGCTTTTCAAGATGTTCATTCTCAAATATTGTGCCATTTGTTGAACAAAATTAATTTGTTGACGGGGTATACATTTTAATGCTTACGCAGCCATGGGCATTAGTGCCTTATTTGAAGATTCGTGTCTCAACGACCTTGTCAGCGTTTATTGTGGCATAAGTAATGTATTTAGTAGACAAAATGGAAGTCTTTTTGCATGATCATGTTTTTTGTTGTATTTACAGCTATTGTTGTTTGGCCTTAAAAGATATAATTCCCACACAGAAACTTTTTGCTAGGAAAACCATTCTTCCAACATAAAACTATACTGAAATAGATCCATTACAGTGCATTTATTGTTACTTAATTTACCATTAAAATGCAGCGGCGTGTGGTGTTGACATATTCGGGGAAGCAATTCCATGGAAACCCTGTATGTAGGCAACAGGCATCGAAGCCCAGTCGAGCAATGGCATACATACAGACACTGCTTCCCTTCACGTCATGCTACCACACGCCACTGCATTACAGTATAATTTTGAGAAGGCTTTGAAATAATATTGCTCTAAATTTTCAATGTAAAATATATTTTATTTACAATTTTAACAATATGATCGTGCAAAAAATGTTGTACATTACACGTTTGTGAAGTGCATTACAAAATCTCGGAAATTGAAAAACTCGCTCTGCTCGTTCTTCAAATTTTTTCTCGGTTTCGTAAAAAGCACTGCCCAACCTTGCATCGTAATATACTAGATTTTGCTCGACCATACTATAATACGCTCATTACATGTGACGTAACTGTATCTTAATGTCATAAATTATAGTACTGCTTTTCATTATGTTATTCCAACTAACGATTTCTAATTAGGCATTTGCGATATTGATTAATATCGTACGCGCAACATCCCGCAAGCCTTGAGAGCGCCAATCTAAAATGGCAGGCGAGGGATTTGAAAGTGATATTGATCGAATCACTCAAATAAACATTAACCAACTTCACACATTCCACTGGGAGCCATTCGCACTTAACCCAAGTAATACTCAAGCTATAATTATTGGACATAAGCGTTTAGTTAACTCCCTTAATAACAGTAATTTTTCAGTTGTTACCCTTAACAACATGCTAATCCTTTATTAATCTGTTGTGAAAAATCTTGGCTTCTTTTTTGATAATAATCTAAGTTGGAATTTTCAAGTTAAAGAAACGATAAAAAAAATCTGTTCCTCCATTCACTGTTTGAGTCGCTTGAGAAACTTCTTGCCCCAGCAACTAAAACTTACCCTAGTACAAACCCTAGTAATGCCGCACTTCGATTATTGTGAGGTTTTGTTAAGTGACCTAAGTTCTGAATTGTCAGCCAAGTTACAGCGAGCTCAGAATATGTGCGTCAGATACTTGTGCAACATCCGACGATATTATCACATATCACCGTCCTTCGCAAGTCTTTCGTGGCTCCGACTTAAAGAACGCAGAACTTTACACTCTTTGTCTTTACTCTATCGAATTCTGCACACCTCAACACCAAATTACCTTTCGTCTCGTTTCTACTATCTATACTCTAACCACGACGTAAATACCAGATCACTTATCTGTGGCACGCTAAGTATACCTCTTCATAGAACATCTCGTTATTCATCATCTTTTACAGTATCCACCTCGCGGCAATGGAATTCCTTGTCACAAAGTATTAGGGGCTGCAAGACAATAAACACCTTTAAGAACAGCTTAAAAGATAACCTTATTAGCATTTCACTCCAATCTTACTGATTTAAACTATCACTGACTACATTGTTACTTCATTCTTTAGACATCATCCTGATAGTGCTGTATTTTCAAAATTGTCTCATAATAATCTCTTTCTATTATCTAATATTATTTGAAATATATTAACATTCTATGTATTTTAGCTTAATTCTGCTACACAGTTTATTTCAGTGTCTAATTAATAGTTCATAGTATTTTGTTGTTTAATTCGTACATGTGACTTGCTTGCAGACTCTTCATCAATCCTAAACAGATGGAAAAACTATTTTGCGCAACTACTAAATGTACATAGGCCAAATAGAAATGATCGGGACGATATTGAAATACAAACTGCTGAGCCATTTATACCCGAACCCACGATTTCAGAAGTCGAAATTGCGATAGAAAATCTGAAAAAGTACAAGTCTCCAGGTATCGATCAAATTCCAGCAGAATTAATACAAGAGGGTGGAAGTGCATTATATAGCGAAATTTATATTGTACTTGCTATTTGGGAAAAGGAAATTGTACCAGAACAATGGAAGGAGTCCATAATTGTACCTATTTTTAAAAAGGGGGACAAAACGAACTGTGGTAACTTTCGAGGAATATCACTTTTGTTGACGTCGTACAAAATTTTGTCCAATATTCTTTTGAGGAGATTAACTCCGTACGTAGATGAAATTATTGGGGATCATCAGTGCGGTTTTCGGCGTAATAGATCGACTATTGATCAGATTTTTTGTATTCGGCAGATAATGGAGAAAAAATGGGAGTATAAGGGTACAGTACATCAGTTATTCATAGATTTCAAAAAGGCATATGACTCGGTTAAGAGGGAAGTATTATATGATATTCTTATTGAATTTGGTATTCCCAAGAAACTAGTTCGATTAATTAAAATGTGTCTCAGTGAAACATACAGCAGAGTCCGTATAGGTCAGTTTCTATCTGATCCTTTTCCAATTCACTGCGGGCTAAAGCAGGGAGATGCACTATCACCTTTACTTTTTAACTTCGCTTTAGAATATGCCATTAGGAAAGTTCAGGATAACAGGCAGGGTTTGGAATTGAACGGGCTACATCAGCTTCTTGTCTATGCAGATGACGTGAATATGTTAGGAGAAAATACACAAACGGTTAGGGAAAACACGGAAATTTTACTTGAAGCAAGCAAAGCGATCGGTTTGGAAGTAAATCCCGAAAAGACAAAGTATATGATTATGTCTCGTGACGAGAATATTGTACGAAATGGAAATATAAATATTGGAGATTTATCCTTCGAAGAGGTGGAAAAATTCAAATATCTTGGAGCAACAGTAACAAATGTAAATGACACTCGGGAGGAAATTAAACGCAGAATAAATATGGGAAATGCCTGTTATTATTCGGTTGAGAAGCTCTTATCATCCAGTCTGCTGTCCAAAAATCTGAAAGTTAGAATTTATAAAACAGTTATATTACCGGTTGTTCTATATGGCTGTGAAACTTGGACTCTCACTCTGAGAGAGGAACATAGGTTAAGGGTGTTTGAGAATAAGGTGCTTAGGAAAATATTTGGGGCTAAGCGGGATGAAGTTACAGGAGAATGGAGAAAGTTACACAACACAGAACTGCACGCATTGTATTCTTCACCTGACATAATTAGGAACTTGAAATCCAGACGTTTGAGATGGGCAGGGCATGTAGCACGTATGGGCGAATCCAGAAATGCATATAGAGTGTTAGTTGGGAGACCGGAGGGAAAAAGACCTTTAGGGAGGCCGAGACGTAGATGGGAGGATAATATTAAAATGGATTTGAGGGAGGTGGGGTATGATGATAGAGACTGGATTAATCTTGCACAGGATAGGGACCGCTGGCGGGCTTGTGTGAGGGCGGCAATGAACCTTCGGGTTCCTTAAAAGCCATTTGTAAGTAAGTAAATTCGTACATAACTCTTGTATACATGTAACTCTCAATCAAATTGTTGAATTTTTGTAAGTTCATGCATATGTATATACACTTTTTGCCCTACGGCCTTAACTCTGCCAGCTAAAATAAATCTTCATCATTATTATTATTATTATTATTATTCCCCTGATAAATTTCACAAACTGCACAATCAACAACGTGTATTTGAAACAAAATAAATACTCTATCTGCCTAGGACTCGCGTAACGGAATGCGGGCTGGTTCGAGTCCTCGTGGGGGAAAGAAATTTTCTCATGGAATTTTGGCCAGTGTATGGGACCAGTGTCCACCCAGCATTGTGATGCACTTCGGGAGATACGATAGGTAGCAAAATCCGGTTGCGAAAGCCCGCTATAACGGCTAGAAGGTTTATCGTGCTAACCACACGATAACTCCATTCTGGTTGGATGATCGTCCACCTCTGCTTCGGCATGTGGACGTGAGGCCAGCAGCCGGCTGGCTGATCTGGGCCCTTCATGGGCTGTAGCGCCACGGATTCTTATTATTATTATTATTATTATTATTATTATTTATTTTTTTTAACTTTGCTCTAGAGTATGCCATTACGAAAGTCCAGGAAAACAGAGCGGGTTTGGAATTGAACGGGTTACATCAGCTGCTTGTCTATGCGGATGACGTGAATATGTTAGGAGGAAATCCACGAATGATTAGGAAAAACACGAGGATTTTACTGGAAGAAAGTAAAGGAATAGGTTTGGAAGTAAATCCTGAAAAGACAAAGTATATGATTATGTCTCGTGACGGGAATATTGTGCGAAATGGCAATATAAAAATTGGAAATTTATCTTTCGAAGAGGTGGAGAAGTTCAAATATCTTGGAACAACAGTAACAAATATAAACGATACTCGGGAGGAAATTTTAAACACAGAATAAATATGGAAAATACCTGTTATTATTCGGTTAAGAAGCTTTTATCATCCAGTCTACTGTCAAAAAATCTGAAAGTTAGAATTTATAAAACAATTATATTACCGGTTGTTCTTTATGGTTGTGAAACTTGGACTCTCACGTTGAGAAAGGAACATAGATTAAGGGTGTTTGAGAATAAGTTTCTCTGGAAAATATTTGGGGCTAAGAGGGATGAAGTTACAGGAGAATGGAGAAAGTTACACAACACAGAACTGCACGCATTGTATTCTTCACCTGACATAATTAGGAACATTAAATACAGTCGTTTGAGATGGGCTGGGCATGTAGCACGTATGGGCGAATCCAGAAATGCATATAGAGTGTTAGTTGGGAGGCCGGAGGGAAAAAGATCTTTAGGGAGGCCGAGACGTAGATGGGAAGATAATATTAAAATGGATTTGAGGGAGGTGGGATATGATGATAGAGACTGGATTAATCTTGCTCAGGATAGGGACCAATGGCGGGCTTATGTGAGGGCGGCAATGAACCTCAGGGTTCCTTAAAAGCCAGTAAGTAAGTAAGTATTGATATTATTATTCATACATATTAATGTCGTCTATCCCTGATATCTTCTTCTGTCCCTAACTTTCCTCCTGTTCACCATTCCCTCCAATGCATCCCTCAGTAGACAGCGTGGTCTAGAAATTTATAAACAACTGGACATAAATACTCGAGACTGAATTAATTTTGCTGTAACTACACCATCCACGTTTGATTTCACATAGGTATAATTTATCTCTGAACAGTTCTTCTCGAAGTTAAAGTATACGAAATATAAAACAAGATCGAGATTGAGAGACGAACATTAACTCTCGAACAAAGGATTGCTGTGTCAGCCATTGCATTTTCAGAAATTAATACCACTGAGAACGATAATAGAAATTAATTAATTCATATTAATGTAGTAAGGGTAATAATAATGAATACGTATTGTATGTTATACAGGATGTTTCAGAATTCAATCGAAGATATATAAAGAGTTGTAGATGGGTCCTAGGTAAGTATTTTGAGATAAGGGACTAAGGATCTGTGGGTTCAAACTTGCACGTAATGGCGTGAAATATTTTTTTGGCAAATATGCCAGTGATTGAACCTGCACGTGGCATAGCGATACATTTGGAAATGTGTCGGATACAATGTTGTTATGTTTCTGTGGCACAATCGGTAAACAATGTAGATGATTTCTGACAGAGGATGAGGTCGAAAATTCAAATTTCAGCATGTACATTTTTTAACTTAAGTATGCAGCTTTAACTTGTGTTGTAATATTAAAATGCCAGATCTAGTTATTTTGTAATGTATGTAATGACAATAATTGTTTAAAAGGGCGAAGAAGGAATGTAGTTTGGGAAATGCATATCCATTACTCTGGACAAGTCACAGTACATTTATCAATTAACTTGTAGTGTACATAAATTGAGGGGTGCTCTGCAATAACAAAGTATGTACAGTACATTGTACACATACCTTGGTATAGTCGCCACCATTAGAAATACAAAGCAAATGCACTTATCTTGCTGTTCCATCACTTGGTGGAGAGTATGAAATGTCTTGCTGCTTAAGCACAGTTTATAATATGACTATGTCGCAGTTTCGTTACGTAGACAGTGTCGGTGCAAAGGTTCAGACGTCACTGAAGGGAGCAGACAGTACTATCAGACGCTTTTTGAAGCTGTATATAGGTCAGAAACACTAGATTCTGGATATGATGAATCCGAGTTGGAATACTGACTGATTATATAAAATATTCCTTTGTAAAGTGATCAAATCAATGTGAAGAAAACGTTTTGGAAGCAATGCTGTAACAATACTCATAAGGTGATGCCATTGTTTTGGATTTATTTTGATTTTGAGAAGTCACATTTTCCCCCCGCTACCTAAAAGTACTGAGACATACAAGAAAATACACAAGTCCTATTTTCTTATATCATGTATTTTATCCTTCACTTGTATTGTGAAAATAAAGTTCAACTCTTAAATAATTTTAAGTTCGTGTATTACATTTTAACCCTTATCATATTTAGAAACTTTAGAAAGAATATGTAATGTTCTCATGCACATGAAATAACAAGGCAAGTTGTGTCGTATGACTGCAGTAACAAGGCAAGTTGTATCTTATAACTGCAATAACAAGGCAAGTTGTATCGTATGACTGCAATAACAAGGCAAGTTGTATCTTATAACTGCAATAACAAGGCAAGTTGTATCGTATGACTGCAATAACAAGGCAAGTTTTATCTTATGACTGCAGTAACAAGGCAAGTTGTATCGTATGACTGCAATAACAAGGCAAGTTGTATCTTATAACTGCAGTAACAAGGCAAGTTGTATCGTATGACTGCAATAACAAGGCAAGTTGTATCGTATGACTGCAATAACAAGGCAAGTTGTATCTTATAACTGCAATAACAAGGCAAGTTGTATCTTATGACTGCAGTAACAAGGCAAGTTATATTTTATAACTGCAATAACAAGGCAAGTTGTATCGTATGACTGCAATAACAAGGCAAGTTGTATCTTATAACTGCAATAAGAAGGCAAGTTGTATCTTATAACTGCAATAACAATGCAAGTTGTATCTTATAACTGCAATAATAAGGCAAGTTGTATCTTGTAACTGCAATAACAAGGCAAGTTGTATCTTATGACTGCAGTAACAAGGCAAGTTGTATCTTATAACTGCAATAACAAGGCAAGTTGTATCGTATGACTGCAATAACAAGGCAAGTTGTATCTTATAACTGCAATAACAAGGCAAGTTGTATCTTATGACTGCAGTAACAAGGCAAGTTGTATCTTATAACTGCAATAACAAGGCAAGTTGTATCTTATAACTGCAATAACAAGGCAAGTTGTATCGTATGACTGCAATAACAAGGCAAGTTGTATCTTATAACTGCAATAACAAGGCAAGTTGTATCGTATGACTGCAATAACAAGGCAAGTTGTATCTTATGACTGCAGTAACAAGGCAAGTTGTATCGTATGACTGCAATAACAAGGCAAGTTGTATCTTATGACTGCAGTAACAAGGTAAGTCGGAGTACTTTACTATTGATGTATAAATATACCAAATTCAAGAACGAGATTTTGACGAGTAAAACATGAAACATACATATATAAACTATGAATAATAAATACTAATTAAAAAATGCAGACTTGCAAAGGCCTTTCTTTGCTAATGAAAATAATGGCACTTTTACTTACTGCCAAAAATCCACTTCTTACACATACCTTGTTATTGCAGAGGAACCCTCAATTGTGTATATCAGTAATGTTTAATAGAAAATATCTTAACAAAATGGATAAATGATAAAAGAAAGAAATTTCCCTTTCGTCTTCCTTAGAGAAAGAATTAAGCAATATCCAGGAATTACTGTACAGTACAGTAACTAAGAAGACTGTAATAAAGGAAAACAAATTAATCATTCACTACTCACTGCCAGTTGTAAAAAAAGTTAGGCAGGAATCTTTCAAAGTAAGGACCTCCGCCTTAAGCGCAGTATTTTTCTGAAACAAATGAAGTACTTTTCTGATATCTATTACTTATTCTCGCTTATTCATTAGAAACTACATGCAACGAATTTCATACAACCTAAACATTAAAAAGGAACAAAAATGCAAGAAAATAATAACACAGAACACACAAAGGTCATGCATTCATGACATTTGCAACCAAATGTCATCCAACAAATACCTAACTGAGCTCCGTAGGAGTGGACATACAGTACAACTGACTTTATCTCAAGTGAATTGTAATGGACCAATGGCTAGTACTATACAGTATAGGCTACTCTTGCCGAAATATAGGTGTAGATTGAGCGTGAGCTCAAATACTTGCTTTTTTAATGGCATAAATATATTTAATAAGCTACCATTGAAGGCGAGAAAGATACCAATAAATAGGTTTAAGTCCTATACATAGATGGTTGCTGAACAGATCTTTCTATTCAGTGAATGAATTCATGGAGTGTGATGTAAATACTGTATTTTAGAAATGTAACCCTTTCTTTATATTTTAATTTTTCTCTTTGTATTTTAATTATTCTATTTGTCCTTATATAAATGTGTTAACATACATCATACTCTGTTTATTTCTCAGTGTTTGTTTATTTGCCTATGTATGTTTATTTGCTTATAATTATTTGTTTATTTGTCTATATTTGTTTGTGATAAGTTTGTTTGTGCATGTGTAAGTGTATGTCTGCGTGTGTATATTATCAACCTGACGATGTCATATCCAGGCCTTGTACACTGGTTTCTGACAAAAATTATTATTATTATTATTATTATTATTATTATTATTATTATTAAATAAATACTACAATACATATTTCGGTGGTTCAGAAAATAAAGAATTCAGACATATCATCAATAAAATAACAGGTATTGGGATTAAAAAGTACTACCATGGTCAGATTCAAGCATTATACCGTTTGGACTGAGGCCTGATGCGTTGTCCGTTACACCAGAGTCTCATGTTGGTGATTCCATTCTAAAACATGTACAATAACAAAAACTAGTGTGGGTTATCCAAGCACTGCAGTGGCGTGCTGCCTAATTATTTACCGGCAATTGTATACATTCCGTGAAGGCTAAATTTTGAAATCGCTGTTGATTAGTTCTTAATATTTACGCTTCATGCAATCCCTAACAAGTTCTAAATCATCGCATATAATTCCATACTTCTATTTCATTTTAATACCGAAATACTATTATCAAAAATGTAAAGAACTTTAACAACTGATAACTCAGATATTTTTCGTCTGAGACCCTGGGTTCCTTATAACAGATTGCTCTTCTACAACCCTCTATAAACAGATAAACTTCTTCGATTGAGTTCTGTTCGTCGTAATGTCCATGTTTCTGCCCCATACAACGCCACACTCCATATAAAGCACTTTACTAGTCTCTTCCTTAGTTCTTTTTCCAAAGGTCCGCAGAAGATGCTCCTTTTTCTATTAAAAGCTTCCTTGGCCATTGCTGTCCTCCTTTTGACATCCTGGCAGCAGCTCATGTTACTGCTTTTAGTACATCCCCAGTATTTGAAACGGTCCATTTGCTCTACTGCCTCATTTAAAATTCACAACTTTATCTTTGGTTTTTTTTCTATGACCATGCTCTTCGTTTTATTTGCATTTATCTTCATTCCGTACTGCTCACAGCTGGCATTTAGCTCCAGTAGCATTTCCTTTAGTATCATTTCCTCTTCTGCTAAAAACGCCATATCATCAGCAAATCTTATGCACTTTCTTCCTCCTACTATCACTCCTTCCATGTTCTGAAAATAGTTCTTTACTAAATCCTCCAAGTAGATGTTGAATAGGGCAGGTGATAAAGAACATCCTTGACGTACTCCTCTCCCAATTTCACTTCCTTCTGACATTTCTTCTTCTATCCTGACTTTGTTTCATACAGAAATTACTGAACAGCCGTCTCTCTTTCTAATTCACACCAATTTTCTTTAGGATCACCATCAGTTTATTCCAATCCACTCTGTCAAAAGCCTTTTCTATGTCCACAAATACTACATACACTTCTTTATTCTTCTCTAGGTATCTTTCGCAGATTGTCCGTAGCAGTCCAATTGCATCTCTCATACCTTTCCCCTTCTTGAAGCCAAACTTCTTCCAACTGTTCTTCCATCTTAGAATATAAACGTCGATTCAGTATTCTCATTAGAATCTTCGCCGATTGCGATATTAGACTGATAGTCCTGAACTCCTTACATTTCCTGGCATTATTTTTCTTCGGTATTGGAATGAACACTGACTCCGTAAAATCTTCAGGCCATTCGCCTGTCTCTTATATTTCGTTGCATAAAATTAATAAAATCTTTTTAAGTTGCGACCGCCGTGGTGCCGTAGGTTAAGCGAGGCAGCATGCCTAGAACTCTAGTTACGGAATGTGCGCTGGTTTGTGTCCCGGTTACGACAACCAACTATAACAGCTGGCGTATCATGCTAGCTAGACGATCATGCTAACCAGACTCGCTCTGGTTGGATGATCGCTCACCTTTGCGGAGGCATTGTGAACGTAAGGCCAGTTAGGCTGGTCGGTCTTGGCTCTCAATGGGCTGTTGCGCCTCGGGTTAATTTTTTTAATTTACTTCCTGTGTATAATCGCCTATATGCTTTATTAATTTTTCGTAAGAATCTGAAACTGATCACCTAAGCCAACCATGGGCAGAAGAGGGGAAGCATAGAGGGCGAATGAAGATCCCCACCGTCCTCACGAGCAGTGGTGTGTCTTTCACCAAGACGCTCTCATGGATTCGGTCTCGCAATGGCAGAATACGTTAACCGTGCAGCCGTGCACGAAAGAGCTAAGCTAATAGGTATTTATTAGGCAAATTATGTATTGTAAAGTATTACGCGTTAGAACACCAGAAAGATGAACATGGATGTATTCGTATTATACATTTTATTCTGAATTTTCTATTACTGCATAAGCAACAATTTTGGTAATCCTAGGTTGAATATTTAAAAAGTTTATACGTAAAAAGGAATTTAAATTCCTGTTTATAAGTTGAGAACGGAATGCAGATTTTATCATATTCATATGAAGAAATAGCATCTCGCACATATATGTAGAACCAAAAGTAGCTACAAACGTAGCTCAAAATGAATGCAATTTAGGCTATTGTGAGAAGTTTATATGTTTGTAAAGTTCTTTTCTTCTGAGTTATGAACACTGATCATACATTTGAGAATCACATTTCAGGTCTATCAGTTCCATTTGAAAGTCTGGGTCAGCAAGTTTAACATTCATGTTAAATGAATTTCAAAACATTGTAAACATAGGCAAGATCCCCTGCCCTCCTAGTGACATGCGTCTTAACAGAGAAATGCGTTCAAACATTTACGTTTTTTCAGGACACATAGTATCTGATGCCTTAATTAACTATTTTAAACAAATTCACCATCAGAGAAACTTTTGAAGAATGTGCTATCTCATATGCAATGTCATGGCTTGCTTCTAACGCAGGATTGAAATTTGCTTTTTCTTCCAATTCCATATTAAAATCTTTCAACAGATCCATATATTGTTTTCTTTTCCTGTCGTCATCTGAAATATAAAATAAGCCTGTCTATAAAATATACATATATTTCAAAACCAATAATTCTGCATGAGTTTTGTAGTGCCTTCGTGCGTTGTACGCTTTTATATATTTTTTAACTGTTTTTTACAATATACACAATGTATTTTATCATCTTTAAATATCACGAAATAAGTATTTTCCCATTCTTTTCGAAACATTCAAAGCCTTCTTTTACCAGAAACGTCCATACGGAACTTGTACAGTCGTATAGTACACCACCGACTTTATTACAAGTGTTCAGGAGAAGTAAAAAAAAAACTACGTTCAGCGCTCCGTAACCGAGGAGTGGGGGATACTGTCATGTTCCTCTTGGCCCTGAGTGCCACGAATGCCCTTGGCTGACCTAAGCGATTACGACAATTGGTCACAGTTTACATTTCCCTCTCTATTCTTTCCTCCTAGTAAACAAAGTATTGCATATCCTGAGCATTACATAGCGGAAAGTTATGTGCGTGCCTCAAGTAGACCCAGTTCTAAGTCGAAGCATATTATATTATTATTTTAATATTTTTCGACGCTTCTTTATAAATTCCCCATCAACATAAAATGCTTCTTTTGTTTGTAAACTACTCAAAAACGGAATCTTATAATATATTTTTTAATTCCTTTTCTTGGCAACGGCGTCAAAATGAAGAAAAACCTAAATTTTTCCACACACTACAAAAATTAAGAAAATCTGTTCACACATCGATATGAACGTAAGTTCTAAGCATCACAATAAACCAGAATTTTAGTAATTCGGGATGAAAGGTTTGGGAGATGTAATAGTTGGAAGTTGCAAATTTTACGAAAATACAACAAATTTGACCATTTTTTATTTGAAAATTATTAACTCCTGATACCTCAAGCTTAGCACAAAATATGAAGTCTGAACAAAACTTGTCACTGTCCTAAACCTTTCGAAAACTCTACCAAAAAGGGTATATGCAAAGTAGGTACGCCAAAAGCCTAAAAACCAACCAAAACTAACCTGTCACTGATCGATTCGACTTTATGAAAACTCGCTTTTTTATTTTTCCAGGTATATGTGTAGTTGCAAAGTTATACAATCTCTTTTTCATTTCATCATGAAATGACGAAAACCAAAGCAGACGTGAGTCCCGTATGTGCTGCGTAGCAAGATCGAAGTTAAAATATTTTTTTAACATTCATTTTAATAATTATGCACCTGCGAATTTAAGACGGTCACTTTGAAAAAACGGTGCTGATGCTTCCAATGACCAGGATAGCAGCAGTTCAACTTTGCTTAATGAACACGTCGCACAATTGATGTAGAAAATTCTAGGATTGTCGTCGAACATCCACAGCAAGTTCGAGAAATATCCGAACTTCTTTCCATAGCCTCCAATAAGTATAGGTCATTCTTTATGTCACGAAACCAAATGAATTCGTGCACTGTAGTTCATTGTAAGAACCTTATGGTGGGGGTGAGTGACCTAGCTAGCTACAAGTGGAAGCGTAGCGAGGGAGGGGAGCTTCTCAATCCACTTTTCAATTTAAGATTCACGAAATAACGAATTGCCTATACTAAAAATCTAATCTAATCTAATATAATCCAATCCAATCAAAGGATAAAATACTACACCACTGACAGCATTTCAGCCACCGGCGTGGCTCAGTCGGTTAAGGCGCTTGCCTGCCGGTCTGAAGTTGTGCTCGGGCGCGGGTTCGATCCCCGCTTGGGCTGATTACCTGGTTGGGTTTTTCCGAGGTTTTCCCAACCGTAAGGTGAATGCCAGGTAATCTATGGCGAATCCTCGGCCTCATCTCGCCAAATACCATCTCGCTATCACCAATCTCATCGACGCTAAATAACCTAGTAGTTGATACAGCGTCATTAAATAACCAACTAAAGAAAAAAAAAAGACATCATTTCGATCACAGCGCCCTCTATCGAAACTCTTTACGTAATAATGTTAACGTAAAAATGACATATATGCGAAGAGTTCTCTTAAGGTACGGTTTGTTTACGGCGATCATCGTCGGACGCACATCGCCGGCGATTATAAACGCTGGCGATGATCGCCGAGAAGTGGTTTCTTTATTGACGCACATCGCTGTAGATTCTCATTTGTTTATTCTTTCATCTACTACATATGGTCAAGTAAATTAATGTAGGCCACGGACATAACCTAAAAATTATAATGAATAAATCCAAGATAATGAAGTTGCTATTTATTCTGGAAGAGGGAGATGACGATATCAAAATCTCGCATGCGTGTTATAAAAGGAACAAGCTACAGACTAATGAAATATTCAGGAATAGGTTTACAGAATTCTGTTTTAACACATTGATAATGAGAATCTTTATAAAAACGCTACAAAATTTAAGGAATATTTCAGACTCTCACCTGACCAGTTTGATTATGTTTTGAGTTTAATTGAAAATGACAATGTCAAATTGCCTAAAAATTTTGTCAAGACCCCCATAACTCCAGTTGAAAGATTGGCAGATTTATTTTTATTATTATTATTATTATTATTATTATTATTATTATTATTATTATTATTATTATTATTATACTGTATCACATTACATGGTGTATTCCAAACAATAATTAAAAAAAAAAAAATTGGCTAACTAGCGCTGAGGTAGTTCCCTTCGTAATCCGCTTATACACTTTACATGTATGAACATGTGATAGGTTAGGTTTGGTTCGTTTTGGGTTTTTATTATGCCTTGTATATACGAACAACTACATCTCTACAAAAAAAAAAAACGCTACATTTCAATACCGCATAAGTACTTAGGTAGGCCTAGTCACAGAAAACTTACAGAAGAGAGAATTTCCCCCTTACCCAACACTGAACGAAATTCTCTGGGGCTCGGGCGTGATAAAAATGTAATATGTAATGTAAGGGTTTATTGTTTAATTTGTTTATTAATTCACATGCTCATATTAAAAAGAGCATTATGTTGTGACACATATTCAATAATAATTTCGTCTTCAAACAGCGAAAAATTACAAAAAGTCTTGATTTGTTTTGCGGCCAAAACCTACAGACGTGGTTAACGTGTACAGATTAGATATTCGATATTACAACATGACCTTGTCTAAATATCGATTATTGAACACGAATGCGGCGATGTGCGTCCTGAATTTGCTTCAGAAGCAACTTCCAGCGATCTGCGTCGCGTCCAACGAACTGAGCTGGCGATCTTCGCTGTAAAGAAACCGTGCCCATTCATTTCAACTGCTAGCAACTCCGGCGACAATCGCTGGCGATGTGCGCCCGGCGATGATCGCCGTAAACAAACCGTACCTTTACCTTACACTTTCCATCCGTACGAGGTTCCAATCGTCCTCCCCATATCTTGAATAAAAAGCTGTTGTGTATTGCGAAGATGGTAAGAACATATGAGTTTCAGATCTTTCTTAGAACGAAAATAACAGTAATTCAGATTCATCTATATAATAATTGTCTTAGTCGCTTCTACGATTCTCTATTTTTACGAACTTTTTAAAATATTTTCACAGACGCATACCTTCAATTTCAAGTAATCCAATCGAATTCCAAGAGTTATTAACTTCAAAGCGTGTATTCTATAATAAGTGACAACAGACAGCGTTGCGATTACACGAGTGGACGCCATCTATCGTTCAATATTAAGAGATATGATACATTAGTCACTTTACGTTTCTTTTAATTCATCTGTTGGCTGAATGGATTGAACAGCAGTCTAGTGACCTAAAGCTGTTCGGATCGAATATTGGTAGCCTATAGCCTACCTGCAGTAATCGAATAAGAAGCAAGTACAATTAATTATATATAATATAGAATAAGTAGATATAAATAGCCTAAATGCAGAGAAGAGGAGGGAGATGAGAGAAATATTTTCAATTATATAATATGTTATCATACCATCAATTTCAGCGTAGCTCAGGCGGTAGAGCGTTTGCCTGCTCATCTGGAGTTGCGCTCGGGTGTGGATTCGATTCCCGCTTCGGCTGATTGCCTGGTTGGGTTTCTTCCGAGGTTCTTGCCAACCGTAAAGTTAAATCTACACGGTTCAACTGTTACGCATTCAAGCAAAGCACGTAAGAGTGAACGAAACGCATTCCATTTTGCATGCATTTTCCACTAAAAATGAGAGTGCATGCAGTACTGAAAGCTACCCATTGCCAGTGGGTATTTTGTGCGTTATTTCGTTCAACAGTAGTAGGAATGTAGCGAGCAGCTGATTGGTTTAGGTGACCGTGAATAAACTTAAAATTGTTTTGTTTGGTGATGGTGGACTTATAAATGAAAATGGCGGCAAGTACTATTAGCTTTGTTTAAGATTATCACAAATACGAGTGTCTATAGAGTGTTCAACTAGAATTTTGAGAATCAAGTAGCCTAAGTATTGGACTGTAATTTCATATTTATTAATTTATATTATGTACCTAGTAAAGATGACGTTTAACAATACGGCGCACCATGTAGACACAAAATCCGCGTTCGTTTTCAACGTGATTCTTTCAATATTTTCAACAGATTGCATCCGAAAACGCATGAAAATTGAACCGTATAGATGCACCTTAAGGCGAATATCAGATAATCTATGTTGAAATCTCGGCATCATCTCGCCAAATACTGTACTATTTCGCTGTCACCAATTCCATCGACGCTAAATAAACCAGTAGTTGATTCAGTGTCGTTAAATAACCAAGTAAATAAATCATCATAAGCAGGTAGGACTGGAGGAATACATACAATTTTAGTAATTTCCTAGTTGCTGTCGATGTTCCATAGATTATCTATCAGAAAGCTCACGTAAAAGAAAATTAAACTCACTTCTTGAAACTTATAATCTTAGTCACACAGTAAGTTTTCCAACCAGAACACAAGCTGGAAGTAGTACTGCCATTGATAATATATTTATAGATAAAAGTAGATTGAATTCCTATTCAACAGTACCATTAGTCAATGGCCTGTCTGATCACGATGCACAAATTCTAAGTGTTTTCAATATGAGTGAAAAATTCCAAAGTGTTAATCTAAAAATAAAAAAAAGGATTATAAATGCTGAATCTCTTCATCATTTAAATACATGTCTACAAAATGAATCTTGGGAAAATGTATATAGTACCGATACCATTGATATTAATACTAAATTTAATGCATTTTTCACTACATTTACGAATTATTTCAATGAATGTTTTCCAGTCAAGGTGGTGAAAAAATGTAAAAGTAAAAACACGTGGATAACTCAGGGAATTAAAATATCATGTGCTAGAAAAAGGAATCTATATTTAATGAGTAGGAATAGTGATGATCCTCATGTTCTTAATTACTACAAGAATTACTGTAAAACTTTGACAAAAGTTATAAAAGATGCAAAGAAAATGTATCTGAATGAAAAAATACAAAATTCAGATAATAAGATTAAAACTATTTGGGATATTATTAAAAATGAAACTAATCGATATTCAAAGAGTGAAAATATTACTTGCATTAAAATCAATGATAGTAAAATAGATAACCCAAAATCAATTGCAAATCATTTTAACGACTTCTATATAAATATTATTCAGAACTTAAACATTCAAGATTGTGCAGAAGATGCTGCACTTGGTTACCTAACTGATGCATTTAACACTGAGTTTTTAGGTCTCAAATTTATTCCCACTACCGCAGCAGAAATCATGCATGTGATAAAACAACTAAAAACAAAATATTCCTCTGGATATGATGAAATTCCAAGTAAAGTTCTGAAAGCTTGTTCTGAAATATTATCCCCTCCGTTAAGCTATCTATGCAATTTGTCAATGCAATGTGGTATTTTTCCAGAAAGACTCAAATATTCAATAGTAAAACCAATATACAAAAAGGGAGATAAATGTACTATTGCTAATTACAGACCCATATCATTATTAACAACATTTTCAAAAGTGTTTGAGAAAGTTATGTATAATAGATTATATCATTACCTGGAGTCCAACAATATATTAGTTTTAGAACAGTTTGGATTTAGAAAACAAAAATCGACAGAGAATGCTGCTTTTAGTTTGGTGGATGAAATACTAAATTCATTAAATTCGAAACTACATGTAGGTGGGATTTTTTGTGACTTGGCTAAAGCATTTGATTGTGTAGACCATAGTATATTAGTAAAAAAAATTGAAGTTTTATGGCATTAAAGATGAGATGTTGGGTTGGTTTACATCGTACTTATCAAACAGAAAACAAAAAGTAGAAATAAATGTACCAAATAGTCATAAAGTTACTTATTCAGAATTTAGAAATATTAAACATGGTGTTCCGCAGGGGTCAATTTTAGGTCTATTGTTGTTTCTAGTTTATATTAATGATTTAGCCTTGACCATAAACAATTCATCCCATGTAATTTTATTTGCAGATGATACAAGTGTAATTATTTCAAGCAAACAATACGATCATTTTATAAACACTTCTAATACAGTGCTGAATCTAATGAATGAATGGTTCCATGCAAATAAACTAGCACTTAATGTTGATAAAACCAGTGCAGTCAAATTTAGTACACACAATAGTGCTCAGGTTTCCTACAGTATTCGATTAAATGGAACTCATCTCAAAGAATCTATAAGCACAAAGTTTCTTGGTTTAGAATTGGATAATCACTTGAACTGGAAAACGCATATAGAATGTATTACTCGTAAATTGAGCTCTGCCTGTTATGCATTAAGATCCTTATCTACTATTGGTGATATAAACTTACTTAAAATGTCATACTTTGCATATTTTCACTCTGTAATGAAATATGGATTAATACTCTGGGGTAACTCGTCTGAAGCTAAACACGTTTTTGTTTTACAAAAGAAAGCTATAAGAATAATGGCCGGTGTGCATAAAAGGACCTCATGTAAAAATATTTTCCGAAACTTAGAAATCTTGACTTTACCTTGTGAATACATTCTTTCCCTAATGATGCTGTATATTAAGAACCAAGATAAATTCAGTACTAATGAAGACATTCATCATTTTAATACAAGACATAAATCAGATCTTCATCTACCCTCTGTTAGTCTAAGCTGTTTTAAAAAAGGAGTTCGCTATTCATGTATAACAGTCTTCAATGCACTGCCTAATTATCTTAAAGATTTGAAGAACAACGAGAAAAGGTTCAGAAAAGAATTAACCAAATTTCTACATACTCATACCTTCTACACAATTGATGAATTGTTTATGCTTGTGAATTGAATTATTCTACTTAAATGACATGTACAATTTTATATAGCTCAACTAAAATATGTTTTTATATTGACTTAATCTGTTTACTATGTATTGTATTTTTTGTTTAGCATAACTGATGAATTGTATGTACTGTAAATTGAATAGTATACTGTATAGGTCAACTGATGAATTGTTTAAGCTTATAAATTGAATTAATCTACTTCATATGAATTGTATAGCTTAACGAAAATAAGTTTGTAAATTGAACTAATTTGATTGTATATGTTTGTATAGTTTGGATGATGAATTGTATATGTTCTTAAATGATTACTAGTCAGTGTAGCTCTACTGATGAATTGTATACAGACCTACTGTAAATTGAATGGTAATATGTATAGCTCAACTGATGAATTGTTTATGATTATAAATTAAATTAATCTACTTGATATTAATTGCACAAATTTGTATAGCTTAATGAAAGTATGCTACTTTGTATTGTATATATTTGTATAGATTTGGCCGATGAATTGTATATGCTTTAAATTGAATAGTAATCTATATAGCTCTACTGATAAATTGTTTGTGTTTGTAATTTGAAGTAGTTTGCATGATATGTATTATCAATTTCTGTATATCACAACTGGTTGAATTGTTTATGCCTTAAATTTAATTAAATTGTTTTGTATTATAATATAGCTCAACTTATGAATGATCGTTTGCGTTTGTAAATTTAATAATCTGATTGGCTATGTATTGTATACTTTTAGTAGAGCCATCGATGTTGGTCAGTCGACAGACTCGCTGGGCTGCTGATCCGGAGCTGCGTTCGGGCTTGGGTTGGACCCCCCTTTGGACTTCGGTTTCTTCGGAGGTTTTCCCCAGCCGTGGGACTGAAGCCGGATGGTCTATGGCGAGTCCTTGACATCAACCCCTTTGATTTGATTACCCCCTTTGATTTGATTACCTGGTTGGGTTTTTCCGAGGTTTCCCCCACCGAAAAGGCAAATGCCGGGTAATATTTTGGCGAATCCTCGGACCTCATCTCATCTCACTACATCTCGCCAAAATGTAAAAAAATGTAAAAAAATGTAAAAAAATGTAAAAAATTGTACAAAATTGTAAAAATTGTAGAAAATTACTAAATTGTAAAACTATAAAAATTTGTAAAAATTGTAATTGTAATATTGTAAAATGTTGACATGTTCCACATCTTAAAGCTTCATTGCTCATGTAAGATCTATGGAATAAAATAAATGAATGAATGAATGTCGTTTTTGCACTTACCTTACTATCTTGTATTCCTGTCTTCCGTGTCGCACGCTGCGCTGTAAAAGTTGTCTTCCTCTTCTAAATCTACACTAATTCCATCTTTTCCATATGCTTTTTAAGAACGGGATGAACTGTTCGGCATTTAGAACAAACACGTGAATACGGTGTGTTAATATTATTTCACTTTTTTATTCCAACGCACTTTGTTTTCAGCATTTACAGTAATTTTTTCGTCCTTTGTTTGGGAATAGACCTAACTTCACTGCGTAATCTATACTGGTTTCCTCCGTCTGTAGGTTTGATGCTAGTTGAAACAGGTTCTGCTTCCTTCTCTGAGTCACTTATAATGTCTGCTGAAAGCTAAGAACGTAATGCATAGCTGACAATGTACATTATTTCGTCTGAACGATTAGTGATATTAGTGCCCTCTTTTGTTTATTCTTTAAATTTATACAAGAGAACGGAACTTACAGTAAAGTAAGTTGAAAAACGACAGCTGGGTCTACCAAACCGTTTCATAGCGTAGTGGTAAAGTGTGCGACTACAAATAGGAAAGTTGTTAGATCGAAGCCCGGTGACTGCATATGTGCTAAGTTAAAATAAAAAAATGTGTAGTGAATTTAAATATAAGATAAATAAAAGAGGGGTAGGCTACAGACACAAAGGAGAGAAATAAAGTGAAAGGAAACAAAAGATGAGGGAAGAAGGGAGAGGTAACAGAAACAAGAAACTGTATTTTAATTTATTATTGACAAACAGAATGTAAGTGCAAAAACGACCTATTGACATCGACAGCTTATAGAAAATTACCAAAATGTAGCCAGCGTATAAAGATTGTAAGAAAATATGGAACATTATCCGTGACTTTATAATTTTTAGTTTTACCATACAATGTTACATAAAAATTGTTGGTAGTATTTCAATATGTCTGTATTTCAAAATTGAATTTTATTATAATGTCCATGTTTTGACGAAAACATACTTCAAATGATACTCTATTTACAATTGTATCTATTTGAAAATTGCATTAATTTTCTTGTATGAAAATGTAATAATTAGCACGGGACCTGCGCTATTTTACAAGGTATGTGATAAGGTTAGTGGGTTAGTTGAGGGGATATTTAAGTGGCATTAGGCTGAGGAATTAAGGTCATTGAAATCTTTTCACATTTTCCCTTGCTAATTGCCCTATCACGCAGAGTGCAACAGGCGACCGATAACAACATTTGCGATCTTAATGCTACATCAGATAATAACAGAGGAATCCGTGTAACCCACAGTCTAGTATATACTGTCACGAAACTCAGTGTGTTGGGAATATGCATCCATAAATAATTGCTAATCACTAGGATCGCTACTATCGCCTCATCACAGACAATGCGAAATAGTACCGGTACAGTCTATTGTTCCTAGTACTCTCAATTGGAGCATTATATCGCGAGAAATGCAAAATATCACCTAAAGTTTCGTGACTGTATATACTAGACTATTGTGAACCTAACTAATAGCCGAGATATTTCACTGTCATGTGACATTAGCTGTTTATTCAGCAGCCATAATTCACAGCATTATGTGTGCATTTTGATAGGAGTGGATCTGAAAAAGTGTCGGACAGTCAATTCAGATTATTATTGTGAAGGCACGTCAGACGTGGAAAAGCAAGATGGACACTGTTCAGTATGCAGAGTGGAAGGAGTGGCATGCTGAAAACTTCAATTAACAACAGAGGTACTACAGGAGAATGGAAGCGGGTGGAATGCAGGACTTCATCGAAAAACACGATGTAAGGTATGTAAACTACATAGGTGATGGGGATAGCAGGAGTTTCAAATCTGTTTTAGATAATGTATGCTCTGGGAGTGCTGTAGCAATGACAAGAATTAATGGATAAACTAGCGCTGAGGTAGTTGCGATGATTTTGAAAGTTAAAATCGTTGAATTTATAAGGGCGTTTTTGTGGAGATGTAGTTGATAGAATATGCAAGGCATAACAAACGTCTAAACTAACCAAACCTAACCTGTCACAGATTCGTATATGCAAGATATACAGGATGTACCTATATATGTGTCCATAAATGTGAAGGCGTATTCCTGACACCAAAACATAACAAAAAGTTCATATGAACATGGGTCCGAAAACCCTTCGTTAGGGAGTTATGAAAGGAATTTCCTGTAGTGACCCCTGATTATGTAATTCACCTCAAACTTGCATTTTTCCCATTTTCTTCATTACAGTTGGTCGTGACATTTGTTTTGCTTGAATGCAAACTTTTTCCACAAGGTAAGTGCCTCCCAGGATATCTTTCTGTATAAAGTTGACGTGCTACTACGTATTCCCATTTGCTAGGCCATAAATTTAGTGCATATCCGTCGTTTCTCTTACTGAATATATCTTGTGATGTGATGAATGTTACTGTGAATAACACAAAACAGTACAAAAGGCAATCAGACAAAATAAATGTCATGACCAACTGTAATGAAGAAAGTGGGAAAAATGCAAGTTTGAGGTGAATTAAATAATCAGGGATCACCACAGTAAATTCCTTTCATAACTCCCTAACGAAAGGTTTGCGCACCCATGTTCATATGAACTATTTGTTACGTTTTGGTGTTAGGAATACGCCCCCACAATAATGGACACATATATAGATACACCCTGTATAAATGGAGTACAAAGGGAACAACCTCAGCGCTAGTTTAGCTAAGTATCAAATATATGTGGGTTTATTACAGCCAAATTATTTATCAGTAGTATACACGTTGAAAAATTATAATACATGAAATGGTAGGCCTATATAAAAGTTTTTGACAAACGTTTTCGCCATAACCATGGCATCTTCAGGTCATATTAAAGGAAAACACAATAACACATGAGGAACACTTAAAATATTCAGGTTAAAAAAAATCGTTAAAAGTTTAAGAAACTGGTGTGGTAGGCAGTTCGAACATATGCCATTAAATATTATACATGTATCATGAAATTAACACCATGAAGAGCACAGAATAGACAATTAATAATGTACTAATTGATAAGTGTACGAAGAAATAGAATAAACATATAACAATCTTCAAATACAGGCAGATGCAGTTCCCAAAATAACGAAACATGCTACAGTGTGTAGGTCGCTCGTGCTGCTGTTTAATGGGCATATGAAATCAAAGCCCTGTAAAAGTATAATGGGGTAATGTAAGAGAATTTATTAAATCGAGAACTAAGAAGAGAATATTAATTTTGAAGACGTGGTTAAAGGTACTTACAAAATAGTTGAGGAGAGGCTGACCTGATTCCAATGATGCAACAACACGACTGAGCTTTACAGAGAGATGCAGCAAATAAAGAAAACTGTGTACCTGGCAAACCTAGTGGATAATCCGGAATTATTTCTGTACAGTTTTGAAGAGCGGGTTATTTAAATTAGGGTATTGTTCATTGACTAAATGGGTATTATTATTATTATTATTATTATTATTATTATTATTATTATTATTATTATTATTATTATTATTATTATTATTATTATTATAAGAATGTGTAGCTATGTAATACTCCTCTGCGGCATTCATGTATCTATTATTGATAACTGTTTTTAAAACTTGGAGAGTGTCATCTATACTTGTAAGTTCATGGTTGCGATTGATTAGATGTGTAGCAAACTTAGATTTATTTCTATTATGTTTGAAATCGGCAACACGTTCCCCATAGCGAGTGCGGAAATTTCTCTTAGTTTGTCCTATGTTATTTGTCCAAATAACTTACAAAATCATAACTAGACTTCGTGGAATTGCCACGAGAATCGCAAGGTTTACTGCGCATGCGGTATAGACTGTATGAAAAGGGGGCGTGCAAAGGATTGAGTATGCCTCTGATGTAAACACTGAGCAGTATACTGCGGTTACAATAAAACCTGTATCATGCATTCAAGAAATATAATTAATGATCATTGAATTAAGAAATGTCTAAACATGTAAATACACAATTATTTCATAGTGAAATATATTAACTCTTAAAATGTAATGTAAGATACTCACATCATTCTTCAATATGTGCATTGCAGTGAAGAGTTACGTACATTTTTAGCGACTGCAAAGTAATCTCCTCCGATGGTCACTTAAACAGTTTTTATATTTGGAAATGTACGTTCAACATCACACGATGTAATACGTGCATATTTAAAGAACGGAAAGTCACTACTTTTTAGTACACCAACTTCAGACGTCTTGTCGTGACCTGACAGTACATCATTTATAATACGAAGTTGTGAATAGGCAGAATTTTTAGCAATAATGTTTCTCAATTTACATTTCACTTTTTCTGAAATTAGTGAATTGTTATTTTGGATAACGGTTTGTGATACTTTATCCACTATATTAAGGGCTTATGAGAGTTGTAGTTTAGACGATTCTAACAGGGTGATGCTTTTGGACACGATTTTAAAATTAGAATCAATGAACAGAATATCTTCCAATAGCTGTTCAGAAGGCAATGATTTTACAGCTGCAACAGCGGAACTGTCTGTGCTATCCAATGTATCAATTACCTCCATTATTTTTCTGTAATGTTCTGCATAATAATTAACAGAATTCAACCACGTTCCCCAACGGGTCAAGATTAGCTGCGGAGGTAAGGGTATTCCAGGGGCAATTGTTTGTAACAGCAACACTCTCATTGCAGTATGTTTGATTGGATTCTTGTCTGCACTGAACAAATGTTAAGCTTTGACTATTCCAACCACAGTAATGCAAAAACAAGTGCTTACATAGGTATACATTAGCTGTAGCTGCTCTATCTATTTGGACTGGTCACAACTCTTAACATGAACTGCTTATATACTACGAGACCGGGCGGTCGCTCGCCTCCTCTATACTACCGTACATCGGCAACCTGATAGCATGCTGCGTGTGGCAATTCAACTGAGTCTAATCATAACAAATTTTTCAATAGTGGAATTTATTTATTACATTGTAAAAACTGCCCCAGTAAATACGTAGTGTAGTACCTTCTCAAGTTTTAATAATAATTAACACAGGACGTAATTAAAAGTTGTTAGTTTAACGTTTCATCTTAATTGATGTGTTACAAGTGCTGTACACCAAAAATAAATTTTATTTTGCAACAGCGTAAACTCTTAACAAGCAAACGTTCTTTCGTGAAACTATCTTCTATAGAAGCTCCCAGATGTAGCGAATATGTCCACCGCTCTGCATTTCGTCAGATCAAAAGGATGCGTTATAATATTCAAGTCTATACTGACTCTGTATAGATGGCAGAGACACCTCACGGACAATGCAGAATGTGTGACTGCGAGCACAATCAAACAATATTTTGCATTCAATACTGGGTTGAATAACCATTGAAACTCCAGGAAAAAAATAACAGAAAAAGGCAGATTAAAACGTATAGCCTCTAGGATTACCTCTAATTGAGGTTCTGTCTGATATGTAGGCTTACATCTATTACATTCCTGTGCAACCATTTTGCTACAGAGAAACTGTTTATATTTTTCAGTTGGAAACCCCACTATGGATAGTTAAAAAGCCCATAAAAAAGACGTCCTCATATATAGTTTCGTTCATCACGTCTAATTTTCTAAAAATAACGTTTTTTCTCAAAATTCGTGAAAATGTCTAAATACTAAAATTGGTATATATTCTTTGATAAATTTTATTATTATTATAATTATTATTATTATTATTATTATTATTATTATTACTATTGTTATTATTATTATTATTATTATTATTATTATTATTATTATTATTATTATTATTATTATTATTATTATTATTATTGACAGGCTTAGGATCCGGGACACCAATGTACGCACAACTTGACTATAGCGTTCCTTGAACATAGTAGACAAACATACTGTGAATGTAAACAACGACGTCAATGTGCTGCGTTATATTCTACTGTTAATAGTACAGGGACATCATTTTATTTTTACTAACATTTCTAATAATAACCTGGGTATACCTTTGGACCTAGATCATATATAAAACAGATCAGCCAAGCTTATATTAAATTTGGACGCAACTGGAAAATAACGGACGCTATGCGTCACTAGTGTCGAGAAATGAGCTTGCAATAACCAACACCAGATGGCAGAGTACCTGAAAAGTACATAGAGTAATACGACTTTGGGATGACTTTTTACGTCATGCCACCTCCAAATTTCTTTCTCATTGTAATGTGAGGTTATGTTTACTTTGATGTGTCGCTAAATTATAGCATACAGAAGCTTGTTTTTACCCAAATTCATCAACACACATAGATGACATTTTGGTACATGGCTGATATAATGTTGTTTGCGTTCAATATATAATCTGTCATCATTTGATGTACGATATCTAATTGTTTTTAATTTTCAGTACACAATACCTCACTAACAACAATTAACACAAAATACTAAAAAGAGCAGATTTGTCTGCGTTTGTTGAATGCACATCATCATGCTCACGAAAAGGCACTAATTTATTTTGTGTGCACAAGATTACAATTTTTTAATATGAAGAAAAAGCAGGTATTCCTTTTCTGAAATTTATCCGATAGGGGAAGAATTACAACTCCCTCCCCCCCCCCCCAAACATGTTTCCTCTTTGCTAGGCCTACATGTTTTCATTTTACAGGTGTATTATATGATGCGATATGGAAGCAGATAAATAATAACTGTACGTTTCTCGTCCACATTAAATTCAACGTGTTCATAACGTAGGCCTGATATATTGCTTCATGTAGGCTACACAGCTGGCAGTGTTCTTTTTACGAATAAGCGGTCGCACTAATCATTTTCTTTTCATCTGAACTATTGCTAGAATATGCGTTTGTGTTTTTATTTGCTCTGTATGTTGTTAAACAACTACTGAACATCGTCTTTGGTTAACAAATTGTTCTAGTATTCGTTTCATATCAGTCTTACGGTATTGAATTATGTCCATAACGTGGGCGAGATGATATCAGGCTGGAAAATTCTCTCTGAATGCATTTTTTTACACAATTTTCTAATTTTCAGCAGATTTACGATACCCTGTGCGGTTTCTCTGCCAATGCACAGTTAATTGCAATATACGGTAATTCTGTTATTTTCCTGACACTTTTATATCCGTTCTCATAAACGTACTGATTTAGATTCTTTACCCTACTGTAAGTATTTTGCTCTCTACAAATCATCGTTAGTCAAATGAAATAGTCTATAATAGTTGTTTGTAACGAATTAGTCGACAACCTCAATCCCTCCTGATCGCCTCCCTTACGAATTTTTTTCTCACTTTAATAAAATTTCATTTATACTGGTCCTTAAATTACATAAACTAGTGCTGAGGTAGTTACGGTGATTTCTGAAGTGAAAATCGTTCAATTTATAAGGGTGAAATCAAAAATAATTTTTGTAGCCTTTCCTTGCCCTTAATTGAAAATTTGAGTAACTTCATATTACGACAATATTTCTTCCTTCTTCTGCAGTTAACATAATCGCAGATGGACATTTCTAAATGAAGTTTGTTACACAGAAACCTTTGAGACAATATTGACACTTGAAGTTCTTTATATATATATATATATATATATATATATATATATATATATATATATATAGTTCATCTATAAGAGTTAAACTAGCGCTGCACCATGCCATGCACCCCACTCCTTGTTTTCTCCCTTGAAATATATCGGTGCCGGGTAGAGTTCCCGGCTAGCTCAGTTGGTAGAGCGTTGGTACGTTAAACCAAAGGTCCCAGGTTCGATGCCCGGCCCCGGAACAATTTTTCCCTAGAAATTATTCAAATCAACTTTGCAGGGAGTTATACCTGAAAATCTTGATTGGCGCTGAGGTAGTTTCCTTCATACTCAGCTTCTTTATCTTGCATACATGAGTCTGTAACAGGTTAGGTTTGGTCAGTGCTGTCATGGTAATTTTTTTCTTGGCCATGCACCCCACCCCTTGTTTTCTCCCTTGAAATATATTTTACTCTCCTCTCTCTATCTCTCAAGTTGTCATTTAATTTTTTTTTAATATTAAAGAAGAAGTAAAATTGTTTTTCTTTACAATTTAATTGTACAAGTTTGATTTAAAGAATATACCATGTAGCAATACCATTGATGCACACTTGTCTCGATGAATCCTGGAGTGTATATTTGCAGCACTTCTCGTTTTTCAACCATTATTTTATATAATTCTGGATTCCAGTGCTGAAAAGAGGTGGATAATTTTTTGTTTATGAACATCAAACAAAATACCGGTAGGTACAGTAGGAACAGGAAGAGATGATCTAAGATCTGTATAGATCTCCACGTACAAAACTTAGGCACCCATATGCCGTATGGCTCCTTACAGACAAAATTTTCATTTCCCCATACGATTAATTAAAAAAAATTGTAGGTTCCATACGATATATGGCCTCGTCTGGCCTCCATGACAGCACTGGGGTCAGTTAGTTTAGGCACTTTTACACCTTGCATATACAATCAACTGCATCTCTACAAAAAAATTCCTTATAAATTGAACGGTTTTCACTTCAGAAATCACAGGAACCGCTTCAGTGCTACTTTCACCCAGGTAGTAGTTAGCAGTTAATCATTTCAAAGTTCTTGTTATATTATGAAATAGCATCACACAATGCTACCTAAATAAATGTTCCCAGTGTTAAAATTACAGAGTGTAAATTTCGCTTAGGACAGTTTTTGCTCTGGAAAATTAAAGGAAACAAACAGTATATCAAACCAGCAGCTGAGACACAAAGCACCTGAAATTCGAAAGTGGTTAAAAATGTTTATATTTCGTTCTTTCTTATTTACCACCAACAGAAGTACCAGTATCAGATTTTTTGCAGAGCTAATATCAGAGGCCCCTCCTATTAGAGAATGTTTTGAATATTATTATATTCTGGAAAACTACATTGGCACATCAACCTCCCCTCCCCCCGCCTGAATCCTGAGCTGAAGCACGAAAATTTCAAAATGTACAAACTACAGATGCGGCAGAATGTTACCACAGTGGTCTTCAGCAAGAATTTTGTAAGACATATCCAAATATCTTCATGGTCATTATATGTATTAAAGTAAAACATATATTACATGTGAAGTACCTACTAAAATGAGAGAAATAGAAATGGGAAGGACAATAAAAAAAGTGGAATGGACAAACACTAAGAAACTATTCATCTTGAATCAATATGAACAATAGGACACTTTGTTTTTGGTGCCAGTGGTATAGAATATAAAATTAAGTTGCATCAATAAGTTTTTCGAGTTTAACATTACTTTAAGTATTTATTGTCCCCCTGTTGGAAAGATGGAATTACTTTGTTTGAAACTTGATGAAATTTTATTGTACCTTAACTCAATTTATTAAGGTACAATAAAATTCAAAATAATAACTGCAGGCCATTTTAAAATAAATCTGTTGGATGTAAATTATTTCTTAATTTATTAGGGCCATAAAGGCATTTTTACAAGCGATAGATTGAATCATTTTTATCTTAATAATTTAATATAGGATGATTATTTCGGGAATTGTTATGCTCTAAATTGTGAGGATATTTTAATACTTTTTTAAAATATAAATTTGGAATATGTTTCCAGTTAGTAAAGAGTAATTCAGAGAGACAGAGGTCTCAAGCATATTTATTGACACATGCCAGAATTATTAAATATGAAAAAAAGAGTTCTTGCACTAACATACTGTTTATAAAGTAACCAAATCTTAAGAAATACAGTATATGTACTGGCATTCTATATAAAGGCATAGTAGTGAATATAAATCTGTTTTAAGGAATTCCTATTTAATATTTCTGCTATAGGAACATGACAAAATAAATACAACGCAGCATGGAAGCTAATTCAACTCTTTATCGAGGATTGTTGATGAGATGTGTTATGAAGGTTGACCGAATCATTCAATATAAATGTATAAATAGGACGAATAATAATAGATTAATTTCAATGTATTTAGTATCAAAACTGAAAGCGGTAACTAGTCTATGAATGATGTCTTAACAAGTATAAATAAAATGGACTCTTGACAAGAGACACACATTTGGCTTCAGTAATAACTAGGACTTCAAGGAATTTATGGTAGCTCACCTGTCAGGCAAAACTCTGAATAGTCAGCATTGTCAAACTATAGAAGCGCGATTAAAAAGTATTTTTTTCCCCACCCATTACATATGATTGCTTTTTTCAAGTCCCGGTAATATCATTATTAAATTAATTATCCCACATATTTGGGTGGTGCCTTTCTTTGTTTCTGACATAATTTATGAGAGTTTCTCTTTTACACTTCAATAGACAAATACAGCTTTCAGTGGACAATGAACGTGTAACTCTAATGGAACTCTAAGAACCACAGCATTAATGTTTTCTTCTTTTCTTTCTTGCCCTTTAGTTTTTGTTGCAGATAACATCATGCTATTGGATAATTATACATGCACCTTTCTAATAAAATTGGCATATATTTCACTGGTCTCAGAAGTAAAATTAAATGTATAATAGCTTCTCGGTGAAAAATATTTACTGAAAATTATTGTAGGATTTGAATAGAAATGCCACTTCTCAGGCAAGGTTATTCGTGGATGACTGTATGATATATAGAAAACATTAGTGATAAATCTTATATCACCACCTTGCAAAACTAGCTTGACGTTATTGAAAACTGGACTACAACAAATAAAATTAAAATCAATGTGAGCAAAAGTAAATCAATATGTATCCTTCTGTAAAACACAAAATTAAATTCGTCTCACATACCAATTAAATGGATCACCAGTGCTACAAGTAAACACTTAGGTACTGTATATATTTTAGTAACAAACTGGTTGAAATAAGTCACTAATATTACAAGGATAGCCTGGAAAGCACTATATTTCTTTATGCGTATTCATAAGAAATCTAACCGAAAGTCAAAAGAATTAATGTACAGTTTCCCTGGAAAAGGATGAGGTGATTGAATATTCCCAAGTCTCAGATGTAAGACACTGCGCATGATCGGAGACCAGAGCACTGATACACAAGATAACGAATATTGAGTTACTTAAATGCAGGCTATTTGGTTTGTTACTACCATCGTTCCGAAATTCACTTCAAATACTGCAAAACATATGATAATATTACGTAAATAAAATATAAATATATACGTAAATCGTGTAGTAAAATCGACAATGGACCTTCATGACTAGATCGACACTCCGCACAGAAAGGAAAGCTTTCGTGTCGTTTCAGTAGCTCAGACGCTAAGACTTCTGCCTGTTGTGTAGAAGAGAGCGAGTTCGATTCTTAGTCTACGTCAACGATTTTTTTTTTGTCTAAATAATGTTGAAATAGTTAAGTAACGTTAAAATATAGTTTTACAAAGTCCTGAAATTAAAACTGATCACAGACAATACAAAATTACAAGTTATAATATTATAAACGTTAATCTAGTGAATGCATTTACATACACACACATATACAATGTAAATGAATATATATTAAAAACTAACAATTAAAATGAAATTTAAAAATATTCCTAAGCCACACAGACAAACTTTTACAAAGGTTTAGAGTCCTAGGCTATGTCATTTGCCGAGTAATTATTACAATATTTTATTAGTAGCTTTCCCATATGTGTAAGAAATGCACTCGCACAAAACACTTTATGTTAAAAGTGTGGCTTTGGATTATTTCACTCTCACCCCTTCAGTTGATTTTAACTATTTTATCTACGTGTTTCCAATAGTGTTTAATTTAATGTGCATTCAATTTTATTCATGTTATGATTGAATGGAAAAGCAATGTTGCAGTTATTGACTAATTACATATATTAATACTAATTATTAAATGCAACTGTTAAGTAACCAATTGCAGTATCTTTTGCAAAATCTTTAATGTTTAAGTTGTCAATAATATTTCTGTACCATATACTATAAGACGTTAAAAGAATTTGCAATAGATTTGGAATCCTCTACTTTATAATCACTTGTTTTAATGATAAAATATTTTCTTTCTTAGAATATCTACAAGTTTAACTTTAATAATATTCCGAATAGCTTTAATTGCATTATATGAATTTTGTAATTTTCTATTCAAATGTATTCTCTTTCCCTCTTTCATTATTTTTGATAAATTACACTGTACTTCTTGTAGTATTTAAGAACATGAGGATCATTACATTTCAGCTCATTACATAGAGATTCTTCTTTTTAATACATTAGATTTTTAAGTCCCTGCGTTATCTACATTTTTTTACTTTTGAATTTTTCACAACATTCAGTGGAGAACATCCACTGAAGTGATTCTGAAATTAAGTGAAAGATACAATACATTTACACTTAATACCAGTAGTACCAGTATCATATACGTTTTTCCAAGATTCATATTGTAGACATAAATGTAAATAATCACTAGATACTTGAAATTGCTCGGTGACATTGGAAACACTTAGGATTTGTTTATCATGTTCAGAAAAGCCATTGATTATAGATTCTGTCGAATAGAAATTCAGTCTAATTCTGTGTACAAAACTTTTATCAATGGCTGTGCTACTTCAGCTTGTATGCTGGTAGGAAAATTACGCTACAACTAAGGTTGTCAGTTTCAAGGAGTGAATTTAATTTAATTTTACGGAAAAGTTCCGAGAGATAATCTATGTTTATGTCACTACAGAATAGCCACCTATGCCCACCGACGCCCTCGAAATCGAGACGAATTGTGGAATCAAGTGTTGACACCTGGGAAGATCTCGCCGAGGATCAGAACCTGTTCCACAATCTCGTGACATCCATGCCGGATTGACTTAGAGCTGTAATAGAAGCTGATGTCATGTGGACAAGATTTTAAGTTAACAGGTCTCGTTTTGTTTCTTATGATTATTGTTTCAGGAAGAATACTTTTAACTTCCAAGTAAGATTTGTTTTTGACGAGGTTCAGCCCACTTGTAAGACCCAGAATTTGGGCATAAATTATTCCATATTTTTCGACAAATTAGACAGTCGAGGAACTGTGAAGAAATTAATTACACCTCAATAAAAAAAAGTTTTACCCGGGATCGAACACGAGACGTTCCGGTTATATAGTAGAACCGACACGCTACTATATGAGCTACCGAGACAAGACAGTGACAGCAGCAGTCCAGAATGTAGATCCCATAGCAGGCAATTGCCATTCGGTACAGAGAAGCAATGATATTTTGTGACTCGAGCTATGTTGTGAAATCGTGGCCTTAAATCGCTATCTTCTTCGTGATTCTATTCTGGTCCTTGTCTTTGTTGTGGTCCTTGTAACAATTCTTGTTGTATATGTCATGGTATTTATTGTTACGTCGATATCGAGTGAACCGCGCTGTAGAACTTTAACTTCCGACGACCAAGAGTCGTCTCATTCCTTTTAAGGGTAACTGTACATAACCCATGTTCAGTCCACTGCTGTGGAGTAATGGTGGGCACATCTGACCGTGAAAAGAGTGGGCCCGGGTTCAAATCCTGATTGGGACAAGTTACCTGGTTGAGGTTATTTCCGAGGTTTTCCCCAATTGTAAGGCTAATGTCATGTAATCTATGGCGAAACCTCAACCTCATCTCGCCAAATATCATTTCACTATCACCAATCCCATCGAGGCTAAATAACCTAGTAGTTGATACAACATCGTTAAATAATCAATTTAAAAAAGACGTCAGATAAGCAGAGGAAGTTACAAAAGCTTGTGGTGGCGAAGAATTTAAAGTTTCCTTGATGTTCAAGAAAGGAACGTACTACAAATGGGAGGAAAAGTAGGTAGCCTATATTGGTGTATTCATCCCATGATATTACACAGGAGATATCACCACATATGGTTGTAAATAACCAAGGACATTTTAAATCTGAATGTGTATTTTAGTGTAATCAAGTGTTGCTTTGTATAATAAGAACTGTAGGCACTGTGTATAAATCTCGATATGCATCTGAAAAAAATAGTAATCAACTTGGCAGAAATGTTCGTGTGTCACAATATAATTCGTAATATTTTATTTGTTAATGGCACTGTTACTTTTATTAAAGTACGTCAGCAGTTACATGCACTACACAAGTGTCTTAATTCTTTGGAAAACAACTATTTATGTCATTTGGCACAATAATATGAACATTTTCCATTTTGGTAATAAATTAAGTGGCAAGAAAATGTTCATATGTCACACCATATAATATTTCATATGTTTTACATTATTAATTATTCCTTTTCATTAAGATTTTCTGTTTATATTTTGGAATGCTTACGTTAAAAGACAGTGATGTCTCTTTCATAAACTCTTAAGTATTTAATTAAATATCCTGTGACGATCATCGTTACTTCGAAAATGTTATGTGTGTCACTATGGAATGATCCATCAGTATTGATAGTATTGTTACAAATTACAAAACCTCAAACTGTTAGAATGGGATCAGGAGTAGTGACAAAAAAATGTAATGTTGTAGGCCTACATCAACATGACTATTTTAATCCAGTGTCTAATAAGGTGTGAAGGCCTTTTGAGGTAAACAGTATTGAAAATGTGAGGGAAGGGGTATTCCTTGGTAATGGATTAGGCCTGTATATTTTATAATATTATTAACTATATATTGTTAAAGTACCTGGTAAATATCGTAATATGTATATTATATAATACTGTAAACGAGACATCACAGGCTGCAAACTAGATTATTCTTGTGTTTGTATAATTATACGAACATATATGAAATAAACAAGACTACTATTGCTTAGGTTAGGATAGTATTATTTATATATTGTAATCAGGCTATATGCACAAATTTTCCAATATGCTACTATCATAACTAAATAGGTAATGTTAACATTAATTTTCATACGCTTTTGTGGTACAAGTTAAAATAATTCAAAGTAAAGTATAACAAAACTCCGACAACATTATAATCATGAACGTCAAATTCTCTTATTTTATTTATTTTTCAGTATTTAGTCCCTTATTTCCCATTGTTCTTTGGATTTATCATTAATAAAATATCAATTAACGGATAAATTATGTTATACACTCAGTTGATAATATAAATAATATTCACGACAAATATATAAAAACAGAAGAGATAACGAATCATATTATTGCCGCCCGATACGGTACCATTACAACATGGTCTACATATTCTGTTTACCGGTACATTGGCTTTGCCTGGCAGACTGGCAGAGATTCTGAATTATATTCAATACAAAGGCGTACTTTATCTTATCTCCTCGCTTCGCCCACGTGACAACTATAAATAGCTGCCTCGTTCCGAACTTGCCAAGTTGCCAAGGTCATATAGGCCAATAATATTTATCCATGGTCATCAGTTGTCGACAGTACATACCGAGATTATCTCGTAAGCAAGAAATAATCGATTTAGAGTTCGTGTCTCGTGATGGTGTTGGTCATTGTGCCATCTGTTGACGATTATTGAACTACATCAAGCCGGCCTCGACTGCAAACCCTAAAGCCTATATAAAAGAGCTATCTGTTAGTATATATGATCTAGGCTTTGGATCAACGCTTGAGAACCGGAAACACCGTTTGCTACCCTCTTCCACGTCTGGAGTTCTATGATACTGGCGTAATATACAAACAAATCACTTTACTGGGTATAGGAGGGAAGAAAAGTAGTTTATCCATTTACGTAAAGCAGGAAATATCACGCTTTAGAGTTTAATAATTTTCATTAGGTTTTTGTTTAATCAAAATACAGTACAGTATTAACAATAAGTATTTTACGCACAAACTGAGCTGTCCATTCTGACATGTTCATTATGCAGTGTAGGCTATATTATACTGTCTACAGCACATTAGTGTGCACTATAGAGAATGAAGTTAAATTGAAAAATAATCATAATATGGACATTTAAACACATTTTTTAAAATGATGGTCATTCATTTCGATACAGGCTTCAGTTCTTTTGTGTACATTATCGCATTATTGACTATTGTACCTTATCAACATCGTCGGTTATTTAGCATCAGAATGATATGAAGGTGATAATGCCGGTGAAATGAGTCCAGGGTCCAGCACCGAAAGTTACCCAGTATTTGCTCATATTGGGTTGAGGGAAAACCACGGAAAAAACCTCAACCAGGTAATGTGCCCCGACCGGGAATCGAACCCGGGCCACCTGGTTTCGCGGCCAGACGCGCTGACCGTTACTCCACAGGTGTGGACTCGTCCTTCGTACTATTAAAGGCAGGTTCACAATAAACCGGGAACAAAAATGACAACGAGAACGGAAATATTGTTAAAATAAATGCATTTAAATGTGAGTATTCACAATTAACTATTGTGAATGCTCACATTTAAATACATTCATTTTAAAATTATTTCCGTTCTCGTTTATTGTGAACCAGCCTTAACTCATGTTGAAATAATTCTGTACCTACTCTATAAAAGAGTACCTTATGTACTGTAAATTCAATCTTCACTTCTGCCCGATCCGAAAAGATAAAATTACTCAGACATGCTGTCTACTGTCCGTCCAAGTGGTTATGTCGCAGGGTCGTAGAAAGGGGGGAAATCACTTGACAGTTAATTACTTAACGAGTCCCTTTTATTCAAGTTATTTTAAACAGTTTTATAATTTTATGTAGACGTCCAATTCCTAACAGAAAATATGACAGCCCAGCCACTAGCCTTTACAGAGGGGCGAGCATAACCGGGTGGGGGAAATCGGGATGCGACGTAGGCAAACGGACGACAGTACCTGTGCGAAAATATGATTCAATATTGAAAGCTCTTTCGTCACTGGAAAACGCGAACATATTTCTGGAACGTGCTATACTCACTAACTCAATACTGTTTACAATGACCGTAAGGCTACCATGACTGTATATGCGGCCTTGGTTCCGTGTGGGAGACGGTTGAACTTCATTAGTAGAAGGGGTGGGAGTGAAGTACATTCATAAACTCAAGTACAATAAAAATTGAAGTAAAAATAAAATGATATCCCTGTACAATCTAATGACGGTGGAAAATGAAGTAGGGAACATACCTCACAATTTTCATGTCCCTCGGCAATATTAATGTCATTACCGTTACAATGAGCAACCATGTAGTACATACTTGCAACTAGTTCGAAAAAAACTGTTCACTATGAATTTAAAATGCACTGTGATGGCTTGAGTTCGTTTCGTACGGAGAGACGTAAGAGTACTGTACCTCTGATCACGAACCGGATTGGACACTAACGAACAAGTAAACAAAACTCACTGCGCCAACTCATTCCATCTATACTCCGTTGCACTGTTAACTTCACTTCATTCTTAAGTTGTCTCGGATCCTAAGTCTGGTCATCAATGATATATATTTATCTTGATTTATAATTTGTAGTTCTTTAAGAACATGTCGATTTTTTGTTATAAGTTTGTAGCGTACCTTGAATTAAGACATGCGTAATAATATTAATTCTAACATATGTTTCTACTTTCCTTTTTTTTTTGTGAATTTAGAGGAAGTATGAATAATTTGTTTAAATCAGTTGGTGTTTGGTGTGAAGTAAAGCCTATTAAATAAGCTGCTCTGATACGGTTTTGGACAGTAATACGTGTCTTTTAGAGTCTCCAATATGTCATTTTCAACTTCCTGTGTTGCATGTCCCTTTCTAAAGGTCATATTATACAACATGGTTGACACTGACATATTCATTGAAAATTTACGTCGAAAATTGTAATAAGTTTTCCATACGACCGCATTTTCCATGAACGAGGGGCTGAAAAGCGCGTCGCATTTCCCTGTTTTGTTCGTCACTTTTAGGAGTAGGGAGAGAATGATGACTCGACATTGATTGTGGTCAAACTGGAACCATGATAAATGAGATTCTAGAGCCTGGACCTCGGCACCACAAGTTACAATGATCGCCGTATAATGTGATTACTGGCTGCAGAAGAGTAATCTGTCACACCCGCCGCCGGACAACAGATGGGGCCCGCAGACTGCTACGGCGGACCTCTACTCGTCCGCCTCCCCTGTCTGTCTGTCCTGTCTGTCTATCTGTCTGTCGGAAAACCTGCTCTCTCTCCGTTGGAAGTGTGGACAAGCGCTGTGGAAAATGAACATTGTTTTACGTGTGACCTGTATGCTTAATGCATTCAAGACCTGTCACAAGCATTCAACATATCCTCAATTTGCATGTCTCCTCTCCGATATTTTGTTACACAAATGTATATTAACAGACTCGCGTATTGAATTCTACTCAAAAACGTGCTGTAACTAGTCAGAAACTTAATTGCAAAGAATGAACTTTTTATACTGTGCATTCTAATCATTTTACATGGTTCAATTTGGTGATGCTTCTCGTTATGTATCCACCAGATCCGGTTTAAATTATTTCTGGTAGAAGAATTTACAAAAGGACTCAGAGTGTTCCTCGTAATTAGTTTGTTCTGCGTTGTGTGACTTCTTTCTCCTATCTCCCGTCTTGTTCAGCACATGACCAAGAAGATCGAAAGCAGATTGTGTTCATATTAATGAAGTATGTGTTGTGGGAGACATGTTGTAAATTTTGTTTGTGAATGTGGCAATAATGGTGGTGTTAATGCTGTTTGTGATTGTGGAAGTATTGGTAGTGGGTGATGTTTGTATTCTTGGAGAAGTGTTGGTGGATTCTTTTTGTGATTGTGGGTATGGTGGACGTGGATGTCTTTTGTGATTGTGGAAAAAATGTAGGTGTATGTTGCTTGTAATTATCGGAGTGGTGTTGATGGATATTGCTAGTGATTTTGGAAGTAGTAATGACATGTATTGTTTGTGATTGTATAAGTAGTGGTGACGAATGTACTGTTTGTTTTTGATTGTAGAAGTAGTGGTGATGAAAGTTGTATCTGATTATGGCAGTAGTGATGTGTTTTTGTGACTGTGGGGTAGTAGTGGATGTTTGTGATTGTGGGAATAGTGATTAGAGATGAAAAAACTAACTGCCGCTCTCGCTCGCTGTGTTCGTTGCATTTGTCTTTCGAGTCTCGTCTCGTTTCGTCTCGTCTTGTCATTCTCGTGCGCTTCGAGTCTCACTCATTATTGTCGAAATAGCTTTTGGTCGGCGTGGAAAGATTCCGTAACTTTGAATAACATAAATCAATGAAATAAATAACATAATAATGTTTAAATGAGATAAAAAGACAAAACAGAACAGTATCTTAGTTATCAGAATGTTCTGGTTCTATTATACTGTATGATATTACCTATGGTTATATAAATAGAAAAAAAAACAATTCTGAAACAAATTTGTATTTCTAAGAAACATAAAACATAACGTTAATATATTTTCACTTGAGATTGCACACTTAATCTCAAACATATTAAAAGAAAATTCCCAGCCTTTTAAAAAGGACCTAGTAATTAAATAAAGACTGGGAAACGAATTGTTATACACTGAAAGGTAGATATGTTTCAAATAGACTACTTGAATGTTTATACATAATTATATAAGAGTTGCCAAAGTAGATAAAAGTTGTCTGGTATAAACAACTGTGGCGATTCAAGGCTGCTTGACTTCGGGACTGACCAATCTCGAGTCTCGGATCACTCACAACCAGTCTTTATATCAAGGACGCGACGTAACACAACATTGTCGTGCTGGTTTTCGTCTTTGCGGGCGCTGATATTCTCGCTTTCTCGAACGTTGTTCGTCTCTAGTAGTGATGTTGTTACTGTGTGTATAGTAGTGGATGTTTGTGATTATGGGCGTAGTAGTGATGTGTTTTTGTGACTTTGGGGGTAGTTGTGAATGTTTGTGATTGTGTGAATAGTAGTTATGTGTTTTTATTGTGTAAATAATGGTTGTGGAAGTTGTTTGTGATTTTGGGAGTAGTAATTGTGTGTTCTTTTATTGTGAGAGTAGAGGTGGATGATGTTTGTGATTGTGGGAGTAGTGATGATGGATATTTTTGATTGTGGGAGGAGTGGCGATAAATATTTGTTATTATGGGAGTAATAATTTTTGAAGTTGTTTCTGTTTGTGGGAGTACCAGTGATATATTTTTCGTGATTGTGGGAGTAGTGGTAGTAGGTGTTTGTGATTTTGGGAGTAGTGGTGATGGGTGTTTGTGATTGTGAGTGTAGTAATGGTGGATGTTGTTTGTAATTGTGAGAGTAGTGGTATTGGAAGTTATTATTTTATTATTGTGAGGATGGTGGTGGTGGTGGTGGTGGTGGTAGTTGTTAGAATACTCGTAGTAATGGTGGATATACATATATCAATAATATCTTTCATAATTTGTTCAACACTAACCTTAACGATTATAATAATTGCTAAACTATTCCAAATTTCATTTGACCAAGAATATTTGATAATAAGAGTTCTGGAGCCTCCAAGCAATCCCAACAGTGTAGTTTATGTATGGAGTATAGCTCGATGTCATCGAACGCTACTTAATTCAGATCTACTGTTCAGTGAGTATACGAAAATAAAACAAAGCTAGATGGTTGGAAATGAGTGCTCCAATAGAAGAATTTGGTAGGAAGCACGTCATTAGGAAAGAGAAAAATGTATTTCATCAGAAAGAAGGAAACAAATTTCATTTGAAACACTTAAAATGTTTACCGTCATTGATTGTAATTTGTAGAAATTCGTAAAACACGTACTCATAATGTGTTTTCTTTTAAGTTTGTCCTATATTGAAAGTAATTGAATTGACATGAGTTATGAATTAGACATTTTAATATAAATAAAACGTACTGTATGGGTTTAAAATCACTTTTGAGACTTAACATGCTATTGGTTTCCTTTGTACTAGGCAAAATGAGGTCACAGAACCTGAAAAAAGAGAAAATGTAGCAACATAACCTGACTATCCTATAATAATCCTTTCATTAGAATTGGCGTTTCATTAAAACTTACACGGAATATAAATTAATCACTTCAGATAAAATATTGATTGGTAATATAGCCCATGCACTGGTATAAGGTTTACGTTCAAGGCCATGTAAAAGAGGAGTTTGGGGGTTAACTTCCCATTTAGAAAGATATTAACGAGTTAGGAAATGAAATATTTTAATGTGATGAATAATGCCGGAGGTATTCACACTATTTCAGATTGTAAACTGTAATCAGTTTACTACGGTGTATTGAAGTTTACTTAAAAGTTTACTATAACTAGACTTACTCTACGAAAAATTGCAGCGAACGATCCATTGTCTACATCTAAAGGAAATGATAAAAATCAGTTAGCATCTGATATATAATATAGACATAATGTAAAATATAAAAATAAACTCATAATTAAAAGGTACATAAAATTTAACCTTATTTCAGAAGTCATAATTACATTTCTTTATTCCTTGGAAACCAGTAGAAAGACTTCGGATTGCTTTGTTGTCTATAATTATTACATCCATATTCAACACACATACTTCTTCTTCCACCCACTTTTATGGTGTTAACATAAGAACTCTGTAATTATTATAATCATTCTCACATTGCATAACAACAGCTAATCAGGGTGGGTTGTTAGTGTTAACTTCGTGCTACCACAGTGAGTTAGTACCGGTGAGCAACTGTTTAGGTAGAGTTTCCACTATTCTCTTTCTAAGCTATTTGATATTACCTATTAAACTTAGAAGGAAGGAATACATATATTTCTGTAACAATGACTATGGACCTTCTTTATTCATTAATATTATAAGTTAATAATTAATTTAAATTGAAAGATATAAACTTCCTTTATATAAAGAATGATTTTTTACCGTACAATTATAAAAACATATATGTTTTTCATGAAATTGACTTGTCGTATATCTCCTAGAACTCGTCATTAAATAAGGTAGTTAGCGAAAGGAAATAAGGGTATTATTTCTTATTAAAAATCCTTGTTCCTTTAAAAAAATTGCTGTCATTCAAAGTTTTTTTTTTCCATCTCTTGGTGCTCTTGGTGCATTTACGCTTTTAGTTCAAAGCTATGAGGATAACACAGTGCAATAGCCCTATGATAATATTTGCGTGAATTGCCTCTACAAGCGATTTGTCAAACTCCAAACAAATAATAGGAATATAACAAAGGTTATGTAGATATATTTTGGCAATAGATTCTAAATATCTGGATATAACCGAACCGTACTACAGCTCTGTTTTGAATTGCGAACCAGTTCGAATCCTTGAGGACACTTATTCAAATCCCAGGGGTTATGAGTAATTTTAAGTCGTATTTGGTTCAACTGGCAATAATATGGACAATACCAGCGCTCCAAGCGGCCAGATTTTCACCATACATTGGAAAGCACTTTCGCTTACATTCCTAAGGGTCTTCATAGCCCGTTTGTGCTCTCTGATTTATTTGAGGCTCGTTAACGAATTTATGAAAACGGGTCGTTCAGAGAACTTGAACACATGACTTGCGTTGGAATTTAAATGCGAGAAGAGACTCTCATGCTCAACTAAGTAGTAAAAGAAGGAATTTTTCAGATTGAAAGTACCGTATGTTCACAGAATATAAATTTAATGAGTTTCGTCAGAAGAAATAATTTAACTAAATGTAAAATAATATAAATTTTAAAGACAGGAAAAACTACATCCTTCAACACATACCTTACAATAAGCAGTTAAGTTTAGTGTGTTAATCCTCTCATTCATTTGCTGTTTATTTTATTACTACTTAATTTACACAACGAATTGCCTTATTTCTCTAAAAAAAATGGAAGTTTGTTCAATATCTGTGCAATGCCAGACATTTTACAGAGTGGGCACAAAGTCCCGTTAATTCTGGTCATAATGCACACACACAACCACTTTAAACTAATTGTGTGTCCTAAGTATCCAAACGGTCAATATGCCCTCTATAATTCACCTCACACAAAATTATGCTTCGCCAGGTTCAGTGTGACATTGACCTCAGCATTGCTGGTGTAATCTGTTGGAAAGAGCGTCGCACGACGTCCTTCAATTCTTCAATAGTGTCGTACAGTTCCTGTGCAACAGTATTCTTGATGAAACCCCACAGCGCATTGTCACAGGTTTCCACTACCCTGGGTTGCCCGAGGTTCACCCATCTTATCAGCTCCTCTCGATTGGCTACTTCACAGCCTGTGACAATGCACTGTGAGCTTTCATCAAGAGCATTGTTGCATAGGAACGGTACGACACTATTGATGAATTGAAGGAATTGAAGAACGCCGAGTCACGCACTTTCCAGCAGATTACACCAGCAATGCTGATGCGAATGTCACATCGAACCTGGCGACGCATTATTTTGTGTGGGGAGAATGATGGGGGACATACCGACTCTTTGGACACTTAGGTCATACAGTTACGGTCTTACTAATGAGCTATGTATAGTTTTTATACGAGACTTATGCGGAGTTGAGACAGAAAACGTTACTAATAAACCATGCATAAGCGATGGATGTATAAACAGTCTGTAACTATACAATGGGAATTCCTTTGCAGAAGTTATATACACGAAACCTTTGTTTAAGCATTGTATGTAGAGAAAAAATGGCCGCCCTCTAACAGCTGTTCGTATCGACTGTCATTTTATAATGATGGAAGTAAATCTCTAAAAGACAATGTAATGTCTCATGACCAGAACATTGTACGAAATAGAAATATAAAAATTGAAAATGTATCCTTCGAAAAGGTGAAAAAATTCAAATATCTTGGAGCCACAGTAACAAATATAAATGACACTCGAGAGGAAATTAAACGCAGAATAAATATGGGAAATGTCAGAAATTATTCGGTTGAGAAAAAAAAGCTGAAAGAATTTAAAAAACTAGTTATGTTACCGGTTGTTCTGTATGGTTGTGAAATTTGGACTCTTACTTCGAGAGAGGAACATAGATTAAGGGTGTATGATAATAAGGTTCTTTGAAAAATATTTGGGGCTAAGAGGCATGAAGTTACAGGAGAATGGAGAAAGTTACACAGCGCAGAACTGCACGCATTGTATTCTTCACCTGACATAATTAGGAACATTAAATCCAGACGTTTGGGATGGGCAGGGTATGTAGCACGTATGGGCGAATCTAGAAATGCATAGAGGGGAAAAAGACTTTTGGGGAGGCCGAGATTGGAAGATAATATTAAAATGGATTTCAGGGAGGTGGGATATGATGATAGAGACTGGATTAATCTTGCACAGTATAGAGATCGATGGCTGACTTATGTGAGGGCAGCAATGAAACACCAGGTTCCTTAAAAGCCATTTGTAAGTAAGTAATGGTTTATTTTCCCTCCTGTCCCTCACGTTACGTATTATACTCTGTCCCGATAATCGAATTAATCATAAATAATTTTAGTCAGATAATTATTGAGCCCCTTCTGAAAAAAGGAGCTTGATTGCAGAAGAAATACTTTTATTCTATTGTCGTATTTATATTTGTTTATTGGTATGTTTTACAATAAATTAATTTAGTAACATAATAATAATAATAATTAAAAAAACCTTACTTTTACTTGAGTTTAGAGAGTCTTCACAATCATCGGGAAAATTTCTTTTATAGCTTGAAATAGAAGGTCCTGACAATTTGAAAATGAATCTCAAATTTGGAACGCTGTCACCAGTGGCTGAAAACCTTACACACATGGCCAGTGTGGTAATTGCTAAAACTGCTTCACGAAAAAAATTCTTCCTGGTCCAATCAATTGTAATTTAATTTCAAAATCTGATCTTGACATCCGCGTAATTAAAAAAAAGTGATTTTCGGCTAGCTTTCTTCGTCACTCGTGATTCTAGTTTCCTCCCTTCCTTTGTGATATTTACTTATCCAAAATGTACATGTGCGCAAAGAGAAACGAGATGTACGCAAGAGAATCTGCAGTTTTAACTGACAACTGTTGTTTGCCTCTCATTATTCCTGCGCAGTTGCAATAGTGGAAACGTGGCTTAAGTAACAATGGATGGCCATATGGTAAAAATCTGTGACAAAAAGTCTGTAAGGCGGTGGTTCTCCATTTCAGATAACACATAACATCACATGTACAGAAGTAAAGCATTTTGACCGTAACATACAGTGTTAAAAGTGCTGCCTACCTAATGGGGAAGTTAGATCTAAGATCTAAGATCGTATAGTATACTTACAAATGGCTTTTAAGGAACCCGCAGGTTCATCGCCGCCCTCACATAAGCCCGCCATCGGTCCCTATCCTGTGCAATATTAATCCAATCTCTATCATCATATCCCACCTCCCTCAAATTATTTTAATATTACCCTCGCATCTACGTCTCGACCTCCCCAAAGGACTTTTCCCCTCCGGTCTCTCAAACTTCTGGATTTAATGTTCTTAATTACAGTATGTCATGTATAGTATATGTGAAAATTAATTTCACTACGCACATGTTGAATTAAATGTTATCGTTATGAATTTAATAGAAATATGTTTATCCTTTATGATACTTTTACAGCACGTATTGTTTTTAAATTGAAAACTGGCTACATCAAAATTCCACTTCACTACAATGGTAAAGTAAGAGTAATTGAAGTGAAAATGTGGTAGGTTTGTCATTTGCAGAACTGTTTTTCAGAAACAATTGATGCTGTTGAGATGAATATATATTTTTTCCCTATAGAAGTGGTGGCCACGAAATCCGTAACGGAGAAAGTGTTCCATTATTTCGTACAATAGAGTTTGTGTATGGGCATGAAATGAATTGCAATACGTGTGTTCTACCATGAAACCCGATCTTCTTTACTGTACTGAACACGTTTTAATAAAATAAATACATGTGGAAACGAGATGTGAAATACGAAGGAATAAAATCATTACAGGTTCAACATTATAAATGAAGTTTGCACACTGGATACAAACAGCGAGGTAAACGATTCATATACTTTCCTGAATTTCCGAAGTTACATAATATAGGAAAAAAATGGATATAGCGTTAATTAAACACAAAGGCAATGTTAAACTTTGTACAATAGCTGAAAACACTGCCGGCCTAATTAATATCTTACCTATCTATCGTAGGAAATCAGGTCGGCTACCGGCGTGGCTCAGTCGGTTAAGGCGCTTGCCTGCCGGTCTGAAGTTGCGCTCGGGCGCGGGTTCGATTCCCGCTTGGGCTGATTACCTGGTTGGGTTTTTCCGAGGTTTTCCCCATCCGTAAGGTGAATACCAGGTAATCTATGGCGAATCCTCGGCCTCATCTCGCCAAATACCATCTCGCTATCACCAATCTCATCGACGCTAAATAACCTCGTAGTTGATACAACGTCGTTAAATAACCAACTAAAAAACAAAAAGAAAAAAAATCAGGTCAGATGGTACTTGATATTTAAAATTCCTCATATGAAGGTTTGAATAATATAGATCCAACACTCTAGACGAATAGAGACGTGTTAAATGATCTCAATCTTACCGTCAGTTTCTAAGGAATGAAGGGAGAAAAAAAAGGCAGAAAGGCGAGTGTAAAACAGGAAAAGGAAATGCGACACAAGAAACAAAGATAGATATGAAGAGAACAAAAAAAAGCGGGAAGAGGAGAGAAACATAGAAACAAATAAAACCAATGCAATGGACAATTTGGATAAGACAAGGAAAAGTGTAGGAGAGTAAAATCAAATAGAAAATAGAAACGGGGGTTACGAATGTAATATAGACATAACATACTTTCTCATTATATTTCCTCGTTCACAACAAATTGGTTCCTTTGTCAATTCACAAGTGCTCCTGAATTCATGCAGTGGAAGTGAAATCTTTCCGGTGATATTTAATAAGACTATTTAAGAATAGTCCCGCGCAGTGGCATCGTGGTATAAGGCATCCTGCCTAGGACTCGTGTAACGGAATGCGCGCTAGTTCGAGTCCCCATGGGGGAAGAAATTCTCTCATGAAATTTCGGTCAGCGTATGGGACCGGTGCTCACCCAGCATCGTGAGGGACTTGGGGAGCTACGATAGGTAGCGAAAATCCGGTTCAGCAAACCAGCTATAACGGCTGGGGGGATCATCGTGCTAACCACACTATACCTTCATTCTGGTTGGATTATCGTCCACCTCTGCTTTGGCATGTGGGCGTGAGGCTAGCAGCCGGCTGGTCGGTTTAGGCCCTTCACGGGCTGTAGCGCCACGAGTTATTATTTTATTTGCGAATATAATAATAAATAAAATAATAATAAATTAAATTAAAATATTGACTCATATCATTTACTTTGTATTATATTACATTCGAATTCATAAAGAGAAAGATAATAATATTTTACTTACAAAATATAAGCTTAGAGCCAGCTAGTTAGCTAGTCTAACTATAACGAATAATGGAATAAACATTGTTATTAAACAATTTGGAGTCGCAACGATTCATAACCAATTCCTGAAGAAGATTTGAATTGAATTTAACGGAGGGGGCACTATGACCCAGCACTGCGACCTTGTTCAGATCTATTGCGCTAACTCTCTGGTGATGGATTCCCAAACCCACACCGGCCGACCGACCCAAGAGGCCTATATATTAGTCCTCTTGGACCGACCACACTAAGGTTCTCTGGTCCAGGTTTCGAGCAGGCAACTCCACTCGTCCCTAGGCCAACCCCCTCCATGCGTCGCCGGCCGGCGTTCGGGGAACGCTATGGAATGATAATGAAGTGGAGAAATGGTGACGGAATGATGTAAATGCTTAATTTGGGAAAAAACGGAAGAACCTCGGGAAAAACCCCAACTGCGACTTTGTTCGCCACAAGTGTCACTAGGGATTTTTTCAGTGAAAAAAAAAATCCCTGAGTGACAGTCTGAAGGTCTGGCCATTCAGCCACTGCAGAGGTCCCTGAAGAAGAAAAATGATGATAATTGTTATTATATACAATGACATTTTAAAAGATTCAAATGTAAATAACTGTACAATTGTGGAATATACATGCCGTTAAAGTAAATTTATTAGGTATACTTGATATTGAGAGAATTGATGGTAATAATTTATTTGTGAGTTTATTAATATTTAGGTTATGGTGTTCCTCATTCATTTGCAGAAAGAATTTCGAATCATCAGCGATAAGGCAAAGTGATGATATGAAATCAACAATACAGAAGTGATGAACGTCTGTAGTTGGCTGAAATTCAACAAATTCTTGAACCTCATTTGGTGAATTGGTCAACTATATTTTAATTTCCTTGAAATATAATTCAGGAGCCATACAAACATGAAATAATGTACGTAAGACGATGGACTTTCTTCCTCCAGACTACACATAAATAACACCTCTTAAATGTATAGCATTTAATTTATAGCATAAATAAGATAGGAACCAGTACTCTAGCTTGCGATTTTTTTGGAAATATCTATTGGGGCAAGTATTATTTACGAGGAAACGCTTCCGTATGCACGGTTTAAGTTCAGATTGTAGCTCCCACATGCTCTCGTCAAACATCCCGTATTTTCGTCACTACAAGCGTCCCACTCACAGGCTTGCTATGATTTAGTTCAACGTTGATAATGGGTGGATCGCGCAGCGCGCCTTGAAAACCGGCGCCTGCTTGACGTACGCAATGTAAACGTTATGTGCTTATTTTACTTCACAATGCGAAACAGATAAGTACTGTAACATCAGTTTGAACTGAGACACTGCACAGAGAACTCACAGTACAGTACTTGAAGACAAACCAGCTACAGTTACTTTCTTCGCAGTTCTTGCGCTGAATCCAAGAAATCCGACAATTTCAGGGACAGGTACATGTCGCACGCATCACATCGTTGTTATATTCTTGACATTTAACATCAATTACTACACGCTATGGATCAAAAGTAACTATTACCCCATTTGGCTTCTGGGTATTGCCTCTAATTTCTCCATAACTAATCATCATTGACAACAATGACGGTTCTTATCTCGAATTTCATCGTCACGAAGTCGACAGACAGAATATAAAAATGAAGCTGTGTTGGAAAGAGTGGGTGAAGAAAGAATGGTGCTGAAACTGATTATGAAGAGGAAAAGGAATTTGTTGGGTAACTGGCTTAAAAAAACTGCCTACTGAAGGATGCACTGGAAAAAATGGTGAACGGGAGAAGAGTTCATGGTAGAAAAAGATATTAGACGATACACGACATTAAGATATATATGGAACATATGAGGAAACAAAGAGGAAGGCAGAAAATAGGAAAGACTGGAGAAAGCTGGTTTGCAATGAAAGACCAGCCCTTGGGCAGAACACGAAATGAATGAATGAATGAATGAATGAATGAATGAATGAATGAATGAATGAATGATTGAATGAATGAATGAATGAATGAATGAATGAATGAATGAATGAATGAATGAATGAATGTCCTCTATTTCGCTTCGGTCTTCGAAGACGGTATCTAGTCTTTAGTTGTCTAATACCGGACGATTGGCAAAACAAAGCATTTTTTTCCTCTCGCACTCTAATATTTTTCATAGATATTTTCAAGATGAGCTACTGATGTACAAATTTTAAGATCATCTAATTCCATTTTTTCTTATAAGTCACTTAACGGAAAGATTGATTATTTCAATTCTGTGCAAATGCTTGGCCAGACAATCATATCCTGTGATCAATCTGAAAGCTGCTACAGAATATTTCCGTGGTCATTCAGGAATCACATGTGGATTTTGATACAAAATGTTCCGTTTCTTTCCTTGCGATTTGAATATAAAATTTTGATTATTAATATCTTTGTGAAAATATGAAAGGCTGCAGAATGCTGGATTTGCAGTGAAAGACCAGCCCTTGGGCAGAACACTATGAATGAATTAATATCTTTGTGACCTTTGATTGAGGTGCTCGTGATATGTAATCTGTTACCAGCCAGTACATCTCACTTGAGGGTATGGGTGCCGACCTGGGTGGCGCAAGCAGTAGAGGCACGCAATGACTGCGGTTTGGTCCGAAGGTTTGTGGGTTCGAGTCCCGAGTGTTAATTTAGGAAAAAGAAACAGAAAAAAGAAATCTGCAAAACAGCAATCTTTAGGAAAATGGCCTCTGCCCGGTAAAAAAAAAAGTCGGAGAAATAACAATTATTGTTTGTTTACATCTGAAGTCTGATGCAGCTAGTCAGTGATGTATTGTTTGCACCCCTCAGTGTTTTATTTATTAGAATGGTACATTGTGATACATTTTAACAGGCCTTGAAAGGATTAAATGATTCATCGAATAAGAACCATGACACCTTTAAAAATGAACTTCTTATTCGATATCTCCTTTATGAACAAAGTTACAGGGAAGATATGCCCATAGTTTTAATTCCTAATTGTACTTAAACAGATTTTGTTTAAAACGGTTTTTAATTTGGTGCCTGAAAAAAAATTAGGTGAGCAAAATAAATTGCTATTCTCTGTGTTAAAAAGACTTAAATTTTTTTCATACGCGTAAATTTGCTTGAATTTAGAATGTATCTTGTAATTTACACATTACACCTTTTAGATTTAGTTTGTGATCTTATTTAATCTGCAAAAAGTTTGAAACACAAGAAGTATATGTCAACGTCTTATAGAAACATTATTTTTAATCTCTTAATTATTAAACTTCTTCAAAGTCTGCAGTGAACTACTTCATATAACCAAGACTCAACCAAGCACAAAAGAGACATCGTAGACGTTGCATAGGCTACAATTTTTCATTGTCACTGAATTTTAAACTCACATTTCTCAACATTAGATTTATGTCACTTACAGTCCTTGTGCTCTAGACTTCTGAGATGAAATAAAGGGAGAATAGAGTGCGTTGGTGGAATGGGAAAGGGAAACGGGAATACCGCAAGATAAATCTCTGCAACGTCTGCTTTGTCCACTACAAATTACATCCAGATCTGACCGGGGATCGAACCCGGGTCGTCTGGATGGATGAGCAGCACGCTAGATAGGTAGTTAGAGACACGGCGTGTTATATGTGTGAACTTAGTGCAGTTGAACTGATTTTGACTCAAGTGAAGTGCTCGGTGGGAGAAAATGGTGTTACAGGTGACCTGTCGTTATAGGCGTTGTGTACTGTTATAAATGTGTAATATTTAAGCTATTTTCTGTTTTATATGCACAGAATATTTCATACTCTTTCTTTATACACCCAGAGCGTTATTACATTTGTTAATATCTTGTGGAAGTTTATTTTGCACATCTCTCTCCATTTGCATTGGGAAAAATATCTAATAACTACAATTTCAAAGTATCTCCGAAAGAACGCTATCGGCCTTCTCTATAATTAACAAAACCAATGTTTTCCATCCAATCACAGTTTCAGTGATTTGTTTTTAATATTCTGTTTTTTCCACCTCTTGAAAATTAATTATATTATTTATTTTAATAACTGATAGGATGAAACAAAATATTGTATGCACAAGTACAAAAACGCCTTTACCGTACTAGTTTCGAAATTCATCTTACTCATACGGTAACATTTTCTGAATAACGTAAATATCTATTAATTACAGTAAATGTAGGCCTAAATGTTTGGACGAACTCGATTTCCTTGTAGTTGATTGTAAGTAGATAAAAGCACAGTCGAATTCCTTCCGAGGTCAACCAAGTACACAACCGAATTCCTTGCCGTTTTTATTTGAAGCGTTCAAAGCAAGTACATGGACTAGTGCTGTTGTGAAAATGTCGACCTATCTGCAGATTTAGTCTTTTTAGTTACGGAAATCAACCTATACGTTTGAATTTTTGTATCACATAACATTTACTTCGAAAGAGTCTTGCATTTCACTGTTCCTGAGGTTTCACCCAATGTAAAAGGTTGCCGATTCCATTTAGGTTAGGCTGACCAGATTTTTATGGTCCAACAGGGGACATCGGCAATTTCAAGGAAAACCACAAACACTTACCTAGTCACTATCCGTTGAACTGTTGCAGAAATTACATGTAACAGTAGACACAGTTATAGAACTTTGCGCACTAAATTTGTAGAATATCTTAATTTTCTGGATTAAATGAATAAACACACACAACTTCTATTACATAATTATGGCCACTAAGAATTCAATTTCAGTACTGACGCATGCATGGAAGTTTTTCACATAATATTGTACTCACTGAATTCTAACACACACATTTTACAAGTACTTGTCTGAAGAATGTATCTTTTTAAGGATCCGTTCATTCCCATACAGTTTCACACTAAGTTCTTCAGATGAGAAATGAAAGTTTGTTTTCACTTGTAACAAAACTGTTTCAATTTTCATTCTTGACTTTCCATCAGTCCAGATTGAGTTCATTGTGGAGAAAAGTCTTTCAACTGACGAATTACTGACTGAAAGACACATGATTAATGACACTATTTTGAGAAGATTTTCAAATGAAATAATATTTTTTAATGTCGAAAAACATCGCACCAACTTTCACCTGTTAGTTTGTCACAAAACTTTTAATTTTTTGAACTACTTAAGAATGGACGCTGCGGCAGTTCTAACGCTACTGCGCAACGCAAATGAAGACGAAGATGGTGTACTGTGTATTCTCAAAGAGTGCAGAATATATCATACTGTGCTCGCTGGTTCTTCTGTCTCATACTGAGAACCGTTCAGAAATGTGCATAAGTCACAGCAGTTTCATCATGATACTTAAATATTCATATGTAAAATTTCATTGAAACAAAATCAAAATTTCTGGGGACAAAATTAAATTCCGGGACAAAAAGGGGACATTTACTCCCCGGGGACAGCAACTCAAAACCGGGGACTGTCCCCGGAAATCGGGGACGTCTGGTCAGCCTAATTTAGGTCAAACATGGAGGCTGAAAATTACTTCTCTGGGACTCCGTACAGTCCAAGCAACGTAACTCGGAAATCAGTGCATTTTTTTTTAATTATTCTTCTGTCACTCTTTCCTGCCAGCAAGTGAAGTTGCAGATTGTATTACGGACGATTTCATGGCAATACAGCCGAAGAGCAGAGTACAGGCATTCTGTGACCATATTTTAGGATAGTTCATTACTGCGGGTAGTGAATTTCCGTAGTATGTTTTGGGAGAAATATCAAGCTCAATGGGCACAATGAATGTCTGTAAATCAATAAATTCATACTTTAATATTTCTCATTCTCACTCCAATATTTTTCTATTTATAGATGTTCTTAAAGGTATGCAAGCAGACATCTCAAAATGAAAGGAAGTCACAAATTACGAAACATTGCGCAACGGCAAAGAAGGTGACGACAGTGCAGTCAATCATCAGTCAGTACTGTAAGCGCCAGATGACGAGACTTGAGTACGTGAGGGCAGTGTGTTACAGACATCGTCGCTCTGCGGCCGCGATCGGGAAATTCCAACTCTCCGGGACAGTTAAAAGATATTCCCTGTATATCATTTAACTGTGTTCTTAATGACAGAGTTCTTTAAATTGTGCATGAAGAGTAAAGAAAAATTCTTGAGTGAACTACTTGTGATAGTACAGGATAAATAGTTTTACGCAGACGGACAGACAGACAGACGCATGCCCAAAATACTCTTTCGGTATGAGGGATGAATAAAACTAGCATATATGCGAATATATCTAAATGTATTTATATGTCATTGAATCACTTTCTCTATAATGATATAGTATAAGAAGTTTGGAGAGTAATTAGATCATAGTGACTATTAACTGATTGCTTATTTTGACAGAAGATATTCAAAAGATCTTGTGACTTTCTCTCTCTTCATTAACTACACGAAGTATACGAACACATCTCTTTAATAGAAGTTTCGAACAGTGTTATTGTATTATTATCTGAAATAGTCTAAACTAAATCCATTTACTTAAAATAATATCGATGTGTTGAACAGCAACTTCGTTTGTCAAAATATTCAATTTTACAGGGGAGCGAAAAAAAAAAACATTTTATATATCTTGTTAACGAATAACTATCTGATATAAGAGGGTTTTTAAATATCTCCTTGTAAAGTTTTTATCAATGCCTGGACATAAGATGTGTTTGCAAAAGATTCGGAAATACTTTTTTTTATAGGGATAAAGTGAAATCTATTTTTCTTTTACATACGAGGTTGCTGTTCAACACCATCGATATTAAATAAATTTTTAGTAGCGACGCAACGTTGAGGCATCTTTGTACATTATTACGTAACTATTCCCGCACATGTTATCCTGTCGAGAAGAATGCTGTAGTTGTTTGAGTGTGATGTCCATTGTAATTGAGATATTACAAGGAGATATTTAATTTAACGAGAAAAAAACTTGTTTAGAGTTTTAGAATAAGTCCGTGCCCGGTCTGAAAACTCATCGCTCCTCAAGCAAAGCTTCCATTGACGCATTACTATACTCTCTGCATTCTAAATTCAATATATTGTTCCAGGCGCCGTCCACTACTCTCTCGGAATTAAGTCTACATTTCCTATCAGAATCAAGAGCCGACTTCCTTTGGACTTAATACTGTAATAAAAATTTATCATCACACCAACCTTCTATGTAACGTACTTATTTACTAAGAAGCCCAATCAAGGATGCCCATAATTCAATGTCAAGACTGTATTTATATTTGTTCTTTAATTTATTTAGAAGTGTTCTGTAATAGAGTCGTGCACATCCGGTTACGAAGAATAGAAATTATATAATGCTGTTGAACGTCTGGCGCTATAGTCAATGTGCGAAACTCTCCCATCTCGCGGAGTGTCTCAGGTTCGGTTTATCGAATATTCGAGTTGTTCTCATTCTTTTTGGGTGGACGGCAAAGACAGACTACTGTACATTGATCCATGCAGGAGTTACAAGAGTCCTTGTAAGGACGCGTTTATCATCGTGTAAGCCTACTATTTAATTGATAATTCTTCCTCTCTTAGTATATTCAATCAATCAATCATTGATTCATTCATTATAGATTGATTGACTGATTGATTCATTGATTGATTGATTCATTCATTCATTCATTCACTAGTTTATTCATTCATAGATTAATTGATAATTTATTCATCCAGTCCATGTATTACAATTTCGTACCTTCAAGGGCAACAACATGCGTCGTGAAAGTAGAAACATTTAAGCTTCAGAGTACTTATTTTTTTTGTTAATTGCATTTTATCTTCTTAAAAAATAATTTATTAATGAAATAATAATGCAGCTCTGTAATTAAAAGGAATTATATATTAACTACTGCTCTAGATGTATGAATTTTTATTTATTTATTTATTTAACCTGGTAGAGATAAGGCCATCAGGCCTTCTCTTCCCCTGTACCAGGGGATGACAACTACAATATTAAGAATACAATTACAATTAATTTTGAATTTACAATGAATTTTGAGTTTAAAATTTAAATATTACACTAAAATGTAGACCTATGTACTTATTTGCTCTTCTCTTTAGTAAGTAATTGTAATTTATTTTATTCCTGCATTTCTTTACGTACGAGGTTTCATATTCTGCATTACACTTATTTCCTTTGTTGTTAGCAATGTCCATTTGTTCATTTATGTATTAGTTATGAAGATACTGTGGAAGAGAAGGCCTTATGGCCTTAACTCTGCCAGTGAAAATAAAACATTATTATTATTATTATTATTATTATTATTATTATTATTATTATTATTATTATTATTATTATTATTATTATTATTATTATTATACTTAAGTGTATTAAAGTGTCCAATCAAGCAAACACATTTTTCAATAAGACAATGTAAATTTCCTTCAATTGTTACTCCGTTTTTGTACTCAGAAAATGTCGGTTTCATATATGATGAACTATGCCTGGTGTTCTGTCTACCTGCAGAACATAAGAGATAACCGGTTGAAAATCGAATATTCGGTCGGTTGCCCGAACTTGACAGATGTTCTCTTACCGGTCGAATCTAAACAGGTTGTAAGCGCTGTTTTGTAGCTCTCTGGTCTGTAAGATGCTAAATGCGCTGATCGACCTATACATTGATTTTGAAAAATTCAATATTTCTACACTGTTATCTCTCCATCATATCTTCTTTAAACACCTTCTGTGGTTGAACGCAATGCTAGATAAATAACTGTCATTAAAATTATCGCTTTTATCGAGCAAAGAGTGTCCTACCAATGAGTTCTCAGTCTGACTTCACTGTACAGTGTTCACAAAGCCCTTGTGATGTGTTCATGTGAGGCCTATGATTACTAGTTTGTTTATATTGTCGCTCAGCTTAAATGATGTGTCGCCATTAATTTGCTATTAGTAAAAGACTCGAGAATAAATGTAAATAAAATAATGGAGCATTACGTCAATTACTTCAAAATGTGAACGATTTATTGCCTGGTTTCACACAATACGTAACCCTAATCATATTTTCCGAAACGGCAGCTCTTTTTTACGTGTGAAATATTAATAACAAAAAATGAGGGAATCTAAATTTAAGCCAACATCAGCCCCACTGCAGAGCGTCCACACAGACATACACTGCCTTTCATCTCACTGTTTTTAACTACACAGTTTTTCTGATGTTTTAAAACGCCGTAATGGATTTTATATGTGTGTATGCGTGATAGCAATGTGATTATATTTCTTTGAGCGGGAGTAGATAGTAACGACTGTCAGATGTTCCTGGTTGGCTCTATGGACGCTGAGCGACGCTAGTGTGTGAGCTATCAGAGTTACATGGGATCGAACCTTTTGTGGAGTGCATGAGGTGTGTAAAAAAAGTTGCAGATTAAACGAGGAACAATGTGCCATTATTTATAGTTAGGGAAATGTGTGTAGATTAGAATTTCAATGCGTTTGAATCGTACATATCTTTCAGCATTAAATGAAATATCCCATTTACGAGATTCATAAAAATGACTGTCTTCCGCTCAGGCTTAAGTGGTGGTGTTTTCGGTTACACATACAGCTGAACAGGCTTACTGTGCAACAAGACGGCAGAGGTTTATCTCCTCTCTTGTTTTACTGTGACTGCGCAGTGCAAACCACACGAACAGTTCTTAGTGCTGATTAGGAACGGAACAAATAAGCTACTGTACGTTCTGCAGGCGGGAAGATTCAATGGCTTATTGATAGTAGTCGGAGCTTAATAAAAATAGCAAGGCTATTATAATTACAATTATTGTTGTTGTTGTTATTATTATTATTATCATTATTATTATTATGAGAGTAAATTATGTAATCAACATGATTGTGGAAATATATACAATCATTCCATAAGAATACTAAGAATAATAAGGTCTATAACTTATTATTTATCTACACCCGATTATATTTTAATTTTATACTCTACATTAGTGAGATCGAAATCTGAGTTTGGAACTCTATTAAAACTACTGATTTCGTCAGATTGGTAATATTCAAAGAAAATTTATATCATTATGTGCATACAGATTTCCACCCACTACCTCCGGGTATACCTCTATGAGCTAAAAAGTGAGTATTTAAATGTCGAAGCTTGTATGCTAGATGACATGAACTGGATTATCTATTCTTTTGTAAGGTCATCAAATGACATATTATCTTTGAATCTTTCATAAGTAATGTCAGCTTTCGTATTCAAACAATAAAAGTTTCAAGTTCAATCTATAAGATATATCTATTTTGCAAATGTTTATTTGCTGTAACATTGTATATGGAATATAACGTTTTCGCCTTTTCGGCATCATCAGATATTGTTAAGAAACACGAAATCTAAACCTTAAACAAATTAAAATGTACATAATTGTTCAAAATAAACCTTTTTCATCAATAAGACATAACTACATAAAACTCATGAAAGTCCATTTTGTCGTGCATATTACTATGTACATTTTAATTTGTTCAAGGTTTAGATTTCGTGTTTCTTAATAATATCTGATGATGCCGAAAAGGAGAATACGTTAATATTCCATATACAATGTTATAGCAAATAAACATTTGCAAAATAGATCAATCTTATAGATTTAACTTGAAAGTTTTATTATATTGAACTAGATTTATCTGAAAACAAAATGAATTGTAAAATTTCGTATTCATGGAAACAATTGAAAGTTCGCAAACTTTCCTATAGTAGATTCTAAATCTCATTCTCCAGGATCCAGATGCATAAAAAATGCTAACATACAGGAATATGATTTCCTGCCATTTAATGTGCAGTAGTGGCATATTGATAAGTGTTTTAAAATGTTTTACATAACCTATAATTATAAGGCATTTTGTGATTTCTTATATAATTTTATACCTATTATTACTAACATATGTTAATTTTATTGAGCATCAACAGTAGTTAACCTTGTTCTTCTACAATGAAAAATACAAAAGTATTATAGTTTTATAGTTTTTTATTTATTATGATGTTATTCTTTTAGTAAGCGTCCCGCGCCGTGGCGTCGCACAGTGTGTAATTTAGCGAGTCTAGATGGCCAAAAATCATATCTCGAAAACTAATCGCTCAATTTTCATAAAATTTGGTATGTACCTTCAATTATTGAAGTGGATAAAGTTTTAATAATGAAAATGAAAATAACAACTATTTTTACTGAAAATAAAATTAGTAACATTGTAAAAAAAATCGATTTGAGTGAAAAAATAAATTAATGTTCATAATGTGGAATGCGCTTAAAATTAAAAGCGTAACACGAAGGTATATTGCTGCATATCTTACTCGTTCAGACGGCAAATGCATCCCCTTCAGAATCTTTATCCTCGCTGCTATTCTCTCCTTCGGCAGCACTGAGTATTGGAGGCTCGGAGAGAACTGCAGCAATACTATTAAAATCGACGTCGATTTTCTCTTCTTAATTTCTTTAAGCTGGTGATGTAAGGGTCCAAAGAAATAAGTAGCCTGAGTAAAAGATCGGTATTTGTGTCTTCCTTGATGTTTTTCTTGTGAAGACTTCTCTGAAAAGTCTAATATAGTATTTGTTCCTCGTTTCCTGGGCTTCCTCAGATATTTTTCCAGTAGGTATAATAGTGTCTTGTGACCTTCTGTACAGCTGTCAAAAGAAAAAGTGGCCGCTCTCCTGAAACAAAGTTCCCTTCGGGTATCTTCGCTACAATTCGGAGACAGGCGATGTTACATGTTGTAGGACCACGTTCCCTGATATCTACAGTTATAATTGAAGTATTCTGTGTGTTATCGATAGCATAATGGCAGCGTTCAGGCCTCTTATTCATGAAGTCCTGCGTTCGACTACAACCACGTGCTTTTTATGTTCTTTTTTGTTCTGTTTTTGAGAGAGACAAACTATATATAATGGCTCCTTAATCTTTTACGATTATTTTAGTAATTAACATCAGGTTCATTAATATATTATGCATGACTTTATCATTATGATATTGTGGCTGCAAATGGAAAGAAAAGAGATTTTACTCTCAATAAAAATATCTTTCGTGGTATAAACAAAACAAATTTACTGGCGTCGGCCTTAAAACATTCAAACAATTAAGCGTTCAAAAAACAAAACAAAAAGCCACAATTCAATATTTAGTCTATCTTCCTCTTATCTCGATCATCTTGCAGTCCAGTGGGCATGGAATTGACTAGTCTTTGCAAATAGCGACTGTTTTTAGACACGATATTCCAGGCATTCTGAACATACATACATAAGTGTTCTGTCCATGGGCAGGTCTTTCATTGCAAACCCAGCAATCTCCAATCTTTCCTATTTTCAGCCTTCCTCTTAGTCTCTGCATATGATCCACATATCCAAATGTTGTCTATTATTCTTTTCAACCAGAGATCCAACCAGTTACTTTTTATCTTTCTAATCAGTTTCAGCATCATTCTTTCTTCATTCACTTTTTCAAACACAATTTTATTTCTTATTCTGTCTGTCCACTTCACACGCACCGTTCTTCTCCACATCCACATTTCAAATGCTTCAATTCGTTTCTCTTCATTTCGTCGTAATGTCCATGTTCCTTCCCCATACAATGCCACACAAAGCACTTCACTAGTCTCTTCCTTAGTTCTTTTTCCAGAGGTCCGCAGAATATCCTTCTTCTTCTATTAAAAGCTTCCTTTGTTCATGTTTGCAGTTTTTCTTGGGAAGGATAGGCCTAAATGCGGTAACATCCCGTTGCTTTCCGCACACCACTATCTCTTTCGCATTTTATTAAATTCCAGGGGGCCCAAGCGTGGAGATGAGGAGAGTGGATTTGACTAATTGGGCCCTCCGGACTTCACCGAAAGTCACAGCAAGGGTTAAATATTAATTCTATCAAGATGTTTGACCCTATCAGAGATCGGGAAATCTCAATTAGCCTTTGTCCCCCGCATCCTGGACTAGCTTCTACGAATCATCAGAAAATCTTAGAGTGTGATTGGGCCAATTTTTCCGAAAATGTTTCCACACTTTTGCCCTCGTAGCTCAGCGGACGAACGTCTGAATTTAGATATCAACGTCTCAGTTTCAATTCCTCGTTACTCCTTTTCATTTTATTGTGGTTCAAGATAGTATAATGTAATAATACAAAAAGAAAAACTAATAGCAGTATTATGCAACTGGATTTTTCCAAACCTAATATTAAATTTATGTTATTTATATCGCTAAAGAACGATTACAATATAAATAACTTGAATATTATTTATACAGTATCACTAAAGAACGATAACACAATATAAATGATAAATATCGGTTTGTTTAATTAATATAAGATATTATATAATACGTATTTAATTATCTAAATAAAATAACCTATTTTACAAAGAAAGATGTGTATTTGTGTTATAATAATTACCTGCATAAAATACAGATTATTTATATTGCGAAATAACAATAACAATATAAATAACTTGAATATTATTTTATAATGCTAATGAAGGAAAACAATATAAATGATAACTTGAATGTTATTTATATCGCTAAAGAACGATAACAATATAAAAAAACGTGAATATTATTCATATCGGAATTTCACAGATTTATTACAGATGTATTTAAGAAATTGTAGAAGAATAGTAATTAGTAATAGTGTCCTATTTATTCTTCTTGGAGCCAAATTTGTAACTTTTAAAAGTGTGGTTACAATGTTGAAGTGTATGTGTTGCAACGGATGCTTGATTTGTTATGTATGTGAGTCAGTTATGGGATGCTTGATGTCGTCGCAATGTCGTAATTATAGTTTGATTGTGTTTGTGTGACTATTGTGTATTAATTTATGATGTATGGTACGGAAAGCTGCATATTTGTGTTATAGAAGTGTTACGTATGTGTGTTGTTAATGTTTTTGTATGTTCCAAATTGCTAACTGATATATGTTTTGCAATCGCAATGCCTAATTTACGGATTGTTTATGTTTTGTTTACATCGCGTAAGCTAACTTAATTTTCTTTTCCATTTCTCTTTATGCTTATCTTTTTTGTGTATAAAACTATAGCCCTAACATACATATGTAAAATAGGGCTAACCCCCATTGGAGATACTGTAGCTACAATAGTAATAATTACTATTCATATCGTTATAAAACGATAACAATACAAATGATGACTTGAATTTTATTCATATCTCTAAAGAACGATAACAAAATATAAATAACGTGATATCCATCAAGAACGATAACTGGATATAAATGATAATTTGAATATCATTTACATCGCTAAAGAACGATTAAAAAATAAAATGAAAACTTGATGAAGGCGCGAACCCAGAACCTTTGAATCATTAAACAAGCACTCTACCGCTGGTCTGCGAGGAGCAGATATGGAACACTTTCATAGTTCCGGAACTGCTTGTACAAGCACATGCATCGTGTAACATCGCCGCGACCCGAAGTGGACTTTGAAAATATTCGCTGTTCACGAGTGCGGCCACTTTTTTTTTTTTGACAGCTGTACATGAGCCAAGGGTTTGTGAAGGGTTATAGGCATATAATACTATTTGTGCAAGCATAAATATAATTCCCTTGTCTCCCTTCCATACATGTCAAATGCCCGTTTATGATTATTGTAAAACCGCAAGAAAAGGTTTCTAACGTTATTGTGCGTAGACGACTTGTTAAGATTTTCATCTATTCCCGTATTATATGCGAAACTGGAAACCTCCCTCAAAAATCTTCTTGCGGTATTTGCATCGTTTTTATTGCGACTGCTTTGTTTTATCATGCCAACAAGCAGTCCCCTTTCCTGCCTGAACCTATCTTATTTTTAATGTTTTACAATAAATAAAACGGTGGATCTAAATTAACTATTACAAGATTTTGCATTTCCCTTAATTCTTTATATTGATTAGAGGTCAACTGTAAATCAGTAATCAAAGCGAGATCCTTATTACGTGACAATTATTGGTCGTTCCTGCAAAATCAATTTTGACTTTTTTTTCTCCATTTTGTCTCACGTTGAAGTGATGCAAGTGAAAGCTCTCCTACAATATTGGCCGCATCTCTTTTCCTAGAAATTCTGAAACTCATATGCGCAGCAGAAAGCTTTTCTTCTGACGATCTTTCTTTAAAAAGTGGACTAATTTTTTTTCGTTTTGATCTTTCGCTCAGTTCTCCGAAAAGTTTACGTGGACGTCCTCGAATGCTTGTACTGGCAGACTCAAATTGAAATTGTTTTGTAGTAGATGACAAAGTATTATATATTTCATTCTCAGACTTTGCATCTTGGTTCAAACATAGCACATTATATTTTAAGAAATTTTTCTCATATATGCTGTATTTTTTCCAACTGTAATCGAATTTTCGAGCATAGAAATTTAATTCATTTCTTTATTGACTATAAAATGTCTTCAGAGTAATCTTTGAGACCAAAATATTCAATTATATATCTTAGAACTTTACTTTTCCCTCGCTCTTATTCCACACCTGGAAAAAAACTCTCCGGGTTATGGAGCGCATGATGTTTGAAAATAATTAATAGTTTTTCTGTATGCGTGTGGTTGCAGAAAAAAATTACGACATCTTGCTCAGAAAAGCATAATGAATATCTCCACAAAATTTTAGCGAGGTGATAGAGGGCTACACCATTTAAAATTCAATTCAAATTAATGTAATAAGGTAGAATTTCGACTCTCTGCACATGTTTATTCAGACACTTATTCAAGACAATAAGATAATAATTTTTAGCAAAATAATTAGTTCATTTGTAAGTATATACCTTCTTATAATATACCCACACTGTATATTAAAGAAAAATATTATATTAACTTCCTCACTTTGCGGCATCCAAACACATACTTCGCGCCTGCCTCTGCAGCGTAAATGATCTTATTGCAGACATGCAACTTTCGCTCTGTTGTGAGGGTCCCCTAACAAATGTAAGCATCTGTCTTCACTTGGATAGGATACTTTGGAGCGTTATAAACACGTCTATATAAGAATTTAGCATTAAAAATAGGGTGTGAAAATTGATTTTTGGCCGGCTAGCTGCTTGAAATTACACACTGTGCGTCGTGGTCTAAGGGGCATCCTACCTAGGACTCGCGTTACGGAATGCGCGCGCTGGTACGAGTCCTCATGGGGGAAGAAATTTTCTCATAAATTTCGGCCGGTGTATGGGACCGGTGCGCACCCATCATCGTGATGAGCTACGATAGGTAGCGAAAATCCGGATTCCAATTCCGATGCCGGATTGAATCCTGTCAGTTTAAGCTCCACCTCTTAGAGGATTCTTTACATACAACCACTCGTTATTCTCGCAGAAGTCATTTTTCTGCAAAACTGTCCAACATTAGGGCGGGATCCGGAATTTTCGTCACCGATTTTTCGTCACCCGGAATGCTATGCATAGAAATTTCGCTAGTCCGCGCAACGAGCGTGCTAAACTAGCCCTGGCTATTGAGTGATTACTTGTACAGGATTCAAATCATATCGCTAACACTGGTTTATGAATACGAAAAACGTTAGTTCGCTGATCATCCACCAGAAGCCCGCGCTAGGAAAGTCTATAAATATGGCCCCCGGTGATTTCGTCACATATTACATTTTGCCAATGCAACATTTTTTCACCGATTCACTTTTATCACCACCATATTTTGTCACCACTATATTTTGTCACCAATTTAATTTCCTCATCACTATTCACCACCATAATTTTTCCCCCTTCGTGTCGCTTCCCTTGATGATATCTATATAAAATGTTACGTAACGTAATATAAAACTTCCTACTTCATTGTGTTCATATTGTTCATTTCGTTTCCAAGGCTTATTGATTTTTGGATTCGAAATCAAGTTACAGGCTCCATTGGTTTAAAAATTTTCAAGTTAAAGTATAGCGGAATTATTTCGATTCGTAAAAGTAATAAAACAAGAGATAAATTAATCTAATGGACATATGTATACAAAGCACAAAGTTACAAAGACCGGGATTGTATGGACTTGTAATAAGCGCGACATTTATAATTCACTGATGACTATTTCCTCAGATAAGAAAACCTTTATAAAAGAACCTGCAGAGCATTCGAACCACTCAGCAAATTGGGGTAGAATTGGAGCTGCGGAATGTGTGGAAGCAATGAAAGCTGAAGCTGGAATTTCAGCGGAAGCTAAGTCATCTATTTTACAATGACATTCAGTTATTATTTTGGTGACGAAATTCCCTCAGTATAAAAAAGATGGCAAAATGTATACGATAACATATCTTAGGTGACAAACTCTCCTCAGTGACAAAAACATGATTACAAAATGTACTTGATGACGAAAAATAGGTGACAAACTATACATTTCTGGTTACGAAAAGTCCTAGACCACATTCGGGTCAGGCATTATCAAAATCTGCTTCCTTCTTATCATGTGGATCTTGGGTCTTCGTTTCGTCATCCTCTTCACCGCGTGTACAGTATTTCCAGTGCTAGTTTTCTGTTTCAAAATATAACAAATAAATTCATCAATTATTTCTGCTTCTACAGACTTATTTTTTTTCCTTATTGATATAAAGTAACTAATTTCATTTTACTCATTTTGAATAAAGATTGCACTGATTTAATTTAGATTAATTCGAAAGTAAATTGAACACCTGCCAGTTACAGATGAGCCGTTCAAAGCAGAAGTGGTGTAAGTCAAAATTGGGTATGAGGTTTAAAGTAAAAATTCTGTAAAATACAACGCAAAGTAGCAATTAGTATGTGCTTCGTACTATCCACTGACTACTAATAGTTTAAATAAATTGAATATTAATAAAATTGTTACTTCGTGCTGTATTTTACTGAATGTTTACTTTAACTTTCATTAACCATTTTTGACTTACACCACTTCTGCTCTGAACGGCTCAGATAGTATACACAGTGTTTAAAAAATACGGGATATAATTTCAGGTATGTATTTCCCACATGTAGACAATCAAAATAGTTCATTACAACATGTGTCCAGAAATGCTTCATTTCCGAGTTATGGCCTTCACAACATTGAAATTCACTGGATCGTTTTTCTTTCCGCAGGTCGTTGTCATTACAGAAGATGTTCAAAATGTCCACCTCCTGCTTGAATACAGACCTCACATCGATGTCTCATTGACATGCGAACACGATCCCAAACTCCAGGATTATTGCGTATGTCCTCAGAACATGCCACAATTCGATTCCGAAGGGATTCCAAATCAGGCACCGGAGACGAATAAACCAACGATTTTAAATGGCCCCACAAGTAGAAATCGAGGGGGTTCAGATCAGGTGAGCGTGGAGGCCAAGCAATTGGGCCACCTCTACCTATCCATCGATCAGGATACATTCGATCCAAGTACCGGCGAGCCGTACGACTGAAGTGTGCAGGAGCGCCATCATGCAAGAAGTGAATGTGTTGACGATTGATCAGAGGAGTGTCTTCTAAAACATGAGGTATGGTGTTTTCCAGGAAGTTTGTGTACGCCTGTCCCGTAAGTCTGTTTACAAGTACATGGGGTCCAACTAATCGATCACCAATGGTACCGGCCCACATGTTGAGGGAGAACCGCACCTGGTGATGAGATGGAACAGTTGCACGTGGGTTTTCATACGCCCATACATGCTGATTGTGGAAATTTGTTATGCCATCTCGTGTGAACTGTGCTTCATCTGTAAATAATACTAAGGCAGGAAAGTTCAAATTTACACCACACTGCTGCAAGAACCACTGACAGAACCTAACTCGTGCAGGGTAATCTGCTGGTGACAGGGCCTGTACACGTTGCAAATGGTAAGGATACAATTGATACTCTTTCAACAGTCTCCAGACAGTCGTATGAGGAACATTGACTTGCAACGCTACCCTTCGTGTGCTGATAGAAGGAGTCATGTTCACAGCCTCCAGAATCTCCTCCTGTACTTCTGGAGTTGTAGATCTTGGTCGTCCCCTTCCCAAACCAGGAGAGTTAAATTTTCCATACTCGCACAGACGGTAATGGAGACGTACAAATGTCTTCCGATCTGGACATTGTCGCTGTGGGTACCTCCCCTGGTACAAACGACGAGCCAGCGCAGCATTTCCGTCCGCCTCACCGTACATGAAGTGTATCTCTGCCAGCTCTTGATTTGAATACATGTCGCACAGTCTAACGCCTACACAACACTGAATGTAACCTTCGCCTCGGAATGAACTGTCAGAGTGCACTCTTAATGTCTCCTTTGACGGCAACGACCTGCGGAAAGAAAAACGTTCCGTTGAATTTCAATGTTGTAAAGGCCATAACTCGAAAATAAAGTATTTCCGGACACATGTTGTAATGAACTATTTTGATTGTCTACATGTGGGAAATACATACCTGAAAGTCCACACCTGTGGAGTAAAGGTCAGCGCGTCTGGCCGCGAAACCAGGTGACCCAGGTTCGAATCCCGGTCGGGGCAAGTTGCCTGGTTGAGGTTTTTTCCGGGGTTTTCCCTCAACCCAATACGAGCAAATGCTGGGTAACTTTCGGTGCTGGACCCCGGACTCATTTCACCGGCATTATCACCTTCATTTCATTCAGACGCTAAATAACCTAGATGTTGATACAGCGTCGTAAAATAACCCAATAAAATAAAATAAAAATACATACCTGAAATTATGCCCCGTATTTTTAAACAACCTGTATAGAACCGATATTGGAAGCAATCGGAAGTGAACATGTATCAATCCGGTTACGTATCAATCTATGAGCAATCAAAACTGAAAATTAAATTTATGAGCACAGTACCATCCGGCGGAATATTTATAATCATTCATATTTTTTAAACTTGAGAAAAAGATGCCGGTACAATGTACCTCCAGAACAAATTACTGGTTAGGATAGAATTTAAAGTCATTCTGTGCTATTCAACAATATAACCATTATGTGTTACAAGTTACGTATATAATTATCTGATCAGCTGTTATATTAGGCACTGAACTCTTTCGATGGTGAATTTAATAATAGGTTATGTTTTCCCTGAAAGAGTCAACAAGGTTTAGGTCTTCTATAGTTAATACATTTAAAGAAGTTTATATTATATACAGGGGAAATTATTTAGTTATCATAGTTATGGGAAAGGTGGGAGTGAAGTTGAATGAGAAAATTAGTTTAAATAGCTATTAGTGTGGTTGAGAGGGGAAGTAAATCCCGAAAAGATAATATATGAGCATGTCTCGTGACCAGAATATTGTACGAAATGGAAATATAAAAATTGGAAATTTGTCCTTCGAAGAGGTGGAAAAATTTAAATATCTTGAAGCAACAGTAACAAATGTAAATGATACTTGGAAGGAAATTAAACGCAGAATAAATATGGGAAATGTCTGTTATTATTCGGTTGAGAAGCTTTTGTCGTCTAGTCTGTTGTCAAAAAACCTGGAAATTAGAATTTATAAAACAGTTATATTACCGGTTGTTCTATATAGTTGAGAAACTTGGACTTTCACTTTGAAAGAGGGACAGAGATTAAAGTTATTTAAGAATAAGGTTCTTAGGAAAATATTAGGGGCTAAGTGTAACGTTGCCCTTATAGGACGACTATTGGATAACGTGATTTCGGCATGAATTCAGTGGAAAAGCTAAGTCTTCCACTTTAGGGAGGATGAGATGTGCAGGCCGACATTCACAGACTAAGTCCTAAAATTTAGACTTTGAAGAATAAAGATGTATTTAGACGAAGAAGATGTTACAGATGTTGACTACATACTAGCACCGGTGGAGGCTAAATCCTCTCAAAAAACTCAAGTCACACACATTTATAATATTTAGTTAGGGCGTTGGTCACACGAGGCGTCATCATGTGATAGATGACCTTAGGAGTCATCCGAAGAGCGTGGACACCAAAAATTGGAAATGTCATTGTTTGTGTCCAGATATTAAGGGTCACTTCAAAGGTTAACTTGCTGCTGTTTCTTAACACAATCAACGATTATTTCTTAATATAATATTGAAGTTACAAAAACAACGCTCTTCTGATGACACCCACAATTCATATTAGATTATAGTCTAGGGTTAACATCCCAGGGAAGTTCTGGGTTCATGTACCAACTCATTACATAAGAGCGATGACGTTTCATATAGAGTGTTAGTTGGGAGATTGGAGAGAAAAAGACCTTTGGGGAGGACGAGACGTAGATGGGAGGGTAATATTAAAATGGATTTGAGGGACGTGGGATATGATGCTAGGGACTGGATTACTCTTGCTCAGTATAGGGACCGATGGCGGGCTTATGTGAGGACGATAATGAACCTCCGTGTTCCTTAAAAGCCATAAGTAAGTAGTGATAAATTAGAAGGAGGGAGCAGGTAGGCATATTATGATCACGATTCGTCTGTGTTTTAAGCTGTAAATAGTGTAAGCAAGGGAATGCTGACCCGAATACAAATGTGAAGGGTCAGCAGGACCGAATATATTGAGAGAAATAAATGTATCATATATCATATCACTTATTAGGCATTGAGGAAGAATAAAATCCGAGAACAATATCTGCGAAATAATTAGTATTTCCTTGAAAATATCAGTTTTTTTTTAGAGAATTACAAATCCTACAGTTTAGTGCATATAATATGGAAGTGAAATAAAATCGGATCCAATATAGGTAAAATAAGAAATGGATCTGTGCATAATAGAAACGAGAAGTGCGTTTTTCTTCCTCTACGTATATGGCCTTGCAGTAGATAAAAAACGCGACAAAGAGCCACCGGCTAGATGCGACACCTGACCTCCATGTAGTTTGTTAAGGTTAGCTGACAACGCAGTGGTGACCTCCAGAGACCCGGTGTCGCCCCAGTTACCCGACTGGGAATCAAGAGTTCTTATAGATCCCTTGCTGCGCTGCGAGGAAAGGCCTTTTAAGTAAGGATGGATGTTATTCTGTTCGAATTACTTTATGTTCTTACTAATTCATGGTCGTATCATTGTGCCTGATTCTTACAAAAACAATAATGAATTTATCTCTACGGAGAAATAAACAGTAGAAATGTGTTATTTATTTTAAGGCATAAAATGTATACATGAACAGTATCTTCTTAAGAGACAAGTACTCACAATAAAACTTTATGCTGTGCTTAAAATGTGCCTTTGTATATCACAGTATACTAATTCTGAAAGTAAATGTTTACAGAAGATCACTGACTGTGATGTGAATGTTTATTGCTTGAGGTGACATTTCGAAGTCAATTTCAGTTTTCTTTGTTGACTTGGTGCGTAGTTAAGTTCTTTCTGGTTCTAAAATCGTTCTTCTGTACTTAGGACTTAATTTTATGAATAAATGAATACATACTTGATCAATATAAGAAAAAAATTTTTTTTCTTCATAGTGTCAACTGCCGCATAAGGGTAAAGGAGTCAGTTTTTATGTGGAATGTCCTAAGACAAATTCCTGAACATTCAATAAAAAAGGCCTGTATGGGCTATTGTCATCATCTAAATAATTTAATGCGATGAAGATATTATGTAACCTTTCTGCAGTACGGTCAGTCCCACGTAGAGCATTCAACACAATCCCGTTGCCGCCAGAGACGAGACTGAAACACTAGGAATGTGTTAGGTTTCTGCCGAAAGACTGAGTTACTGCGGAACAACCGCCATCACAGGGTAAGGACAATGCTCGCTGACATCGAAAGACAACAAGGATTGGAAGTCCATGAAGAAGTGCATTATATCTCAGAAGATGATTCAACAAGACGAGCAGATATTGTTGTCATTGGTAGAAAAGAGATCATAGGAACAATAATAGACCCGACTATCAGGTTTGAAAGAGATGCACAACAGCCAAAACTTACTGGTGATGAAAATAGAATCATCTATGAACCTTGCATTCCTTATTTTAGCAAGCAGTGTAACATCATAGCTAATCGTAGGTCAGTACACGGACTTCTTTTTGGAGTTCGTGGTACTACCTTCAAGTACACCTATAAACTTTTAAAATCAAAAGATTCACATTTTACAATGTTGAGAAAATCCTTAGAGAAATTCTAAAGGACTAAATTCAAATTTGCAGCTTCATCTTTATTTCAAGTAATATGATTGATTCACTTTAATTCTTTTGAAATGTATTGTATGTATTTTCATTGTTTCATTGTAAACTTTTAAATAGCCTATGCATTTGTTTTCTGGAACCTTGTGGTCCTTGAAGGGTAGATGATTTTATTTTATAAATCCGATATAGCCTATACACACACACACACACACACACACACACACACACACACACACACACATATATATATATATATATATATATATATATATATATATATATATATACAGGTTGTTTAAAAAATACGGGGCATAATTTCAGGTATGTATTTCCCACATGTAGACAATCAAAATAGTTCATTACAACATATGTCCGGAAATGCTTTATTTCCGAGTTATGGCCTTCACAACATTGAAATTCACCGGAACGTTTTTCTTTCCGCAGGTCGTTGCCGTCAAAGGAGACATTAAGAGTGCACTCTGACAGTTCATTCCGAGGCGAAGGTTATATTCAGTGTTGTGTAGGCGTTAGACTGTGCGACATGTATTCAAATCAAGAGCTGGCAGAGATACACTTCATGTACGGTAAGGCGGACGGCAATGCTGCGCTGGCTCGTCGTTTGTACCAGGAGAGGTACCCACAGCGACAATGTCCAGATCGGAAGACATTTGTACGTCTCCATTACCGTCTGTGCGAGTATGGAAAATTTAACTCTCCCGCACAGTGGTCTAGAATGCAAATTTAGCGGGACATATTAATAACTTTTCAGCTACCGAACAGATTTTTATGAAATTTTACACAGTAGTTACAGGTAGCATATATGTTTTGTATGCAAGCTCTCGTTACGTTGGTATAAGGGGAACTACCCCTTATAGGGGGGGGGCATTTAGACAAAATTAGAAACTTTTCTCCTATCTGACAGGTTTTTATGAAATTTTACGAAACAGTTACAAGTAACATATATGTTTTGTATACAAACTCTGATTACTTTGGTATAAGGAGAACTACCCCTTATAGGGGGCACAATTAGACAAAATTAGTAACTTTTCTTCTATTTAACAGAGTTGTATGAAATTTTACAAAGTAGTTATAGGTAGCACGTATGTTTTGTATACAAGTTCTCGTTACGTTGGTATAAGGGGAACTACCCCTTATAGGGGGGCGCAATTAAACAAAATCAGTAACTCTTCTCCTATTTGATAGATTTGTATGAAATTTTACAAAACAGTTACAAGTAACATATATGTTTTGTATACAAACTCTGATTACTTTGGTATATGGAGAACTACCCCTTATAGGGGGCACAATTAGACAAAATTAGTAACTTTTCTCCTATTTAACAGATTTGTATGAAATTTTACAAAGCAGTTACAGGTAGCATGTATGTTTTGTATACAAACTCTCATTACGTTGGTCAAAGTGTAACTTCCCCTTATAGGGGGGCGCAATTAGACAAAATTAGTAACTTTTGTCCTATCTAACAGATTTTTATGAAATTTTATACAGTAGTTACACTTAGTACATTTGTTTTGTATCAAACTCTGTTTACGTTGGTATAAGCAGAAGTGCCCCTTACAGGGGGATGCATTTAGACAAAATCTTATGGGGGAAAATGTAACATTTTAGGCACCTTTTGGACACTCGGGAAGCTTATTTGGTACATAATTAACAAGTTGTCATCTTGAATTCCCTGAATTATACTGCGGAAGCAGATTCGGTTCACAGATATTGAAATAACTGCAACCGAGAAAAATGCCACTACTGCACCTCGAAAGAATAGTGCTCATAAATTATTACTTCCGCAAATCTGCGACCTTAAGACTAGATTTAAAATAGAGTTAAGTAGTGGAGGAAGTGAAAAAAAAACATTTTTGGACGAACCAAAGGGGTTTTTTTTCCCTACCTTAGCAAAGTCTGCACTCAATGGTTATATTTCTATTTTGTCCCGTGTCCCTTCATGCTAATTTTACATACTATAATAACATTCAATGTAACAAAAACAAACAGTGTTACATACCTAAAGAACTACTTGACACGTTGGTACCAAATATGAATGGAATCGACCACTTACAACAGAGTTACAGCACAAAGAAAACGGCAGACTCGCGGCGCTTGCTGAGTAAGAATGCTGGGTGGCGAAATGTGGCATGTTACCGGCCTCTTATCTCGCTATGCAGCCACCTCCGCTGATTAAGATAATCAATTGAGTGTTACTCAGTTATATAGGAAAAATAACTTAAGGGTTTAATTTCATCTTTTTACATGTCATTTTTCTGCATTTGTCCTCCTAAATATGGATTTTAGACCACTGTGTCCCGGTTTGGGAAGGGGACGACCAAGATCTACAACTCCAGAAGTACAGGAGGAGATTCTGGAGGCTGTGAACATGACTCCTTCTATCAGCACACGAAGGGTAGCGTTGCAAGTCAATGTTCCTCATACGACTGTCTGGAGACTGTTGAAAGAGTATCAATTGTATCCTTACCATTTGCAACGTGTACAGGCCCTGTCACCAGCAGATTACCCTGCACGAGTTAGGTTCTGTCAGTGGTTCTTGCAGCAGTGTGGTGTAAATCCGAACTTTCCTGCCTTAGTATTATTTACAGATGAAGCACAGTTCACACGAGATGGCATAACAAATTTCCACAATCAGCATGTATGGGCGTATGAAAACCCACGTGCAACTGTTCCATCTCATCACCAGGTGCGGTTCTCCCTCAACATGTGGGCCGGTACCATTGGTGATCGATTAGTTGGACCCCATGTACTTGTAAACAGACTTACGGGACAGGCGTACACAAACTTCCTGGAAAACACCATACCTCATGTTTTAGAAGACACTCCACTGATCAATCGTCAACACATTCACTTCTTGCATGATGGCGCTCCTGCACACTTCAGTCGTACGGCTCGCCGGTACTTGGATCGAATGTATCCTGATCGATGGATAGGTAGAGGTGGCCCAATTGCTTGGCCTCCACGCTCACCTGATCTGAAACCCCTCGATTTCTACTTGTGGGGCCATTTAAAATCGTTGGTTTATTCGTCTCCGGTGCCTGATTTGGAATCCCTTCGGAATCGAATTGTGGCATGTTCTGAGGACATACGCAATAATCCTGGAGTTTGGGATCGTGTTGGCAGGTCAATGAGACATCGATGTGAGGTCTGTATTCAAGCAGGAGGTGGACATTTTGAACATCTTCTGTAATGACAACGACCTGCGGAAAGAAAAACGTTCCGGTGAATTTCAATGTTGTGAAGGCCATAACTCGGAAATGAAGCATTTCTGGACACATGTTGTAATGAACTATTTTGATTGTCTACATGTGGGAAATACATACCTGAAATTATGCCCCGTATTTTTGAAGCACCCTATATATATATATATATATAACAACACTCCTGCACTAATTTCGGAAAACTATTGTTGGTATTTATGACACTTCTATTGAGAAGTGTAAAGTTATATGTCGTGATATACATGTCAGTAGGAAGGCCTGTTTCAATAATTACATTTAGTCTATGAAATCCTGTTGCAATAAAGAATGTTGATCCATAAACAGAATCTGCAATAGTAAAAGGTGCTTCGTTTGTCTTTTAGCGTGGTGTTAATTTCTCAAATTAACTGAGGTCTTTTTACTTCAAAATATTACATTTTTACTCGGAAACATTTCGGTTGTAAGTAAAATTTTCAGTAAAATTGTTGTTTATAAGCAATAAGATCACTAAAACGGTGTGAAGCAATCTATCTAAATCACTTTTTTCGTCACGTTTGCTTTCAAAAGTATTAGTAAGAAATTGTCGCGTAAGCGTTGCGTGTTGGGGTGGATGTCATACACTAGGGCAGAGCCTGTAGAACGCATTCAGGGTCGGTTTACGGCAGAAGTATATGAACACACTTTGGCAAATGTAATGATTCCTTCCGCCCGAGAATGGTATCCAGACAGAACACTTGTGTTCCGGCAGGACAACCAACCGGTATGCACCACCAATGGCATTCAAAGATGGTTTACGAGGAGGCCTGATGTCGACCTGCTCGAATGGCCTCCAAATTCACCTGATATGAATTCGACTGAAATTGTGTAGGCTAGATTGAAAAGGATCCTACGCTGTAATTGGGCAGAATCACGCATACGAACAACAGACAAACTGTGTGACTGTATGTATGTATGTATGTATGTATGTATGTATGTATGTATGTATGTATGTATGTATGTATGCATGTATGTATGTATGTATGTATGTATGTATGTATGCATGCATGTATGTATGAATGTATTAACACTACAATTGGGTATATACCCGGTGGCAATGAGTACTAGAAGCGTGGGAGGAGGTGAGCACGGATGTAGACCTATTCCATAATCTTGTGGACTACATGCCGCCCAGAATGAGGGCAGTTGTTGATGCAGGTGGTTTGTGGACGAAATACTAGTCCCTACCACAGGTCTTCTTTTGTTTATATAATTGCATAATTTTTGTATATTTATATTTAATGTGCATCCGATTTTTGAGGAAGCAAGTGAACTATTAATTTTGTATACAGACCAAGTCGTGCCTAATTGTAGTCCACGAATGATGGGCTATAATATGTTTGTAAGACTTGCATAGCCAAGTTTATTAACAAATTCCACTAACACTTGTCATTAAAAACATAAAATAATACAATAAAATATCAACCCTGTCGGGAAGCGAACTTACAACCTCTGGTACCGAAATCAAAAACCTTATCTCTATGCTACATCACCTCCTAGTACAGACTGATTATTTAGTCCTGACAGCTCAGCGATGCGAAAGAGGGGAAGTAATAGGAGTAGTGGGGAGAGCTCCGGAGTAGAGATAAGGGCGAGCGGTCAGTAAAGGAATGCAGTACAGCTTAATTATACTGGAAACATACCGCTCTACCGCACGCATGATATCCAATCGCCCCGAAGGCAAGCGAGTGACTAACCCAAACATCCCTTGGCGTAACTAAATGGACTCGCCTGACCCAGGCGCACAACTCCGGCGACTGTCAGGACTAAATAATCGTACTGTACTTGCTGCATTGTAGACGGATTACTGTCATATAATCAAACGTAACAAACCTCACGACAGTGCCTTCGAACACAATGAGTTTACTCGTGTGAATCTGACTTGCAAACTTCACATTTAAACTACCAAGTGTCAGCCCATTCTTTTTTAATCCAATTGTACGTGGTATTTACATACGATATAAAAATCTTTAATATTCATGACTGATTGATAATTTTGAATCAGTACTTTCAACTTCCGAGATTAGTGAATGTCAAAGTTTGCCTGAGACTCTCTCAATTAGAGATAAAATTCTTCTGTGATATGCTGTAAACCTACGGCTTTTGTTCGCTCCTGAAGGAAACAATGCTATGTATTTTCGTTGTCCTTAAAATTATATTTTCTTCACGTGGACTTTAAGGAATTTAAGTCCTGGTAGCGACCTCTAAATTTGTTTCTTTTGTAATAAAATTTTACACAGTTCTTTTTGATGTTATTTCTCAAATTTTAACCCCTAAGCCCATTAATATTTATTAAGTTTAATTTGTACTTCCCTGATAAGGACCACTCTAATAACCATTTCATACTTATTGTAAATAAACAAGTGAGTAATAAGTAATTAAATGGAATAATAAGATAAAGGAAAGCTACAAATCACAAATAACATTTTACTAAAATTCATTTTTCTCTTATTCGTAACAAAATCGTTTATACACGATATTAAAATAAACATTTAGTAATAAGAATGCATCCGTCTTCTAAACCTAAAAGATACGCATATTAATCACGAAACATGTGCTAGGTATATTTTATCTTAAATATGGTCTTTATTTGCCATACTATAATTTTTTTCTGAATAGTACATTTTGACTGCTCTCTAAACCTCGTGAAGAGTGCTACAAATTAACTTCTAATAGCTACCTTCTCTTTTTGCATTCGGTTTTCGCTTTTTAATTCCAATCTCCCGTACTATATTTCGTTTAATCTCACAGAATTATCTACAAAACCAATCTTCTACACGGCGCCTCCACTAAGAGCAGTCAGATTCTCCCTACTTTCTATCTATAAATGCTCGTCAAATCCTCTTTTCATTTGCTGATATTTTAGTTTGCTCGTTTAGACTGCTCATTTAAGAGTTACATCCTCTTGTGAAAACCTTAAATAAGCGAAGTCTGCAATAATATGTACCGTACTTCTGTTTTCCTTGTTGCATAAAATACCCAATTATTTAAATCAATCCTTATTAACTATAAAATGATAATCATCGTCGATATTACTTTTCGAATCATTACATGAAAGTTATCCTACAATTATCTTCATAAATATCATTATCATCACGTCATCACAAAATTACCATAATCACATTGTTAAAATAATCAGCCGCAGTGACAAATGGCGCAAAAATTGTCATTTTTTCATGATCGTCACAATATGGTGGTATCAAAATCATTGTTACACTAATTGCGTTCATTTACTATCATTCACCTGCCCAGGTAGCGCAGTCGGTATAGCACTGGCTTTCTGTGCTCGAGGTTGCGGGTTCGATCCCTGCTCAGGTCAATGGTATTTAAGTGTGCTTAAATGCGACAGGCTTATGTCAGTAGAATTACTAGCATGTAAAAGAACACCTACGGGACAAAACTTCGGTATACCGGCGACGCTGATAGAACCTCAACAGTTGAGAGGGTCGTTAAATAAATCAAAATTTAAATGTTACTATCATTCGCTGTGCTGCACTTAATACAAGTTTCCTTAATAGCGTATTCGTTTTATTTGCTAAAGACATTTATAAACTGTGCTGACGGCAGAATTTATGCAAGTGAGATGACCTTGAAGAATCACCATGTTTTTTCTTTTACGGAGGACGGACCCGAAGGCTTGCACTACAGCCTGAGGCTTATTCTGCTTACGACTCCTATTCTGTGAATGTTTACGTAGCCGAACGGCCGCGCTCTTGTACAAGTACAGCACGCCACACTGTGAATTTAATCCGGGCTGTTGTGTGCATGATGATGATGATGATGATGATGATGATGATGATGATGATTATACGTAAATTAATGATGGCGAAATGAGTCCGAGGTTCAACGCCGGAAGCTACCTAACAATTCTATTTCAATTGGTTGAGAAAAACTCCAACCAGGTAATTTATCCCAACCAGGATTTGAACCCGGGCTCGCTCGTTTCACGGCCAGACGCGCTAATCGTTACTCCACAGCGGTGGACATCACCATAGGTTACTGCAATTTCGCTTGTAGTTGGGGAATAAAACCTAGGAATAAACCTAAGCAGGTAATAGTCCAAGCGTGACCCGAAATCACGCCCGAATTAGGCAGTAGGATATTTTATATATTCTCATGCATTAGGTATGGTTAAGGACGATCATCGAAACAAAGATCAAACGGAAGGCAAGGTGCACACGTCTTTATAAAATGGAGATAAAGCTCGACTTCTCTATCAGAAATCGAACACACATCTTCCAGATTTGTGGCAAGTCACTGTGGAAGATTCAGTTTCGTATTTATGAAAGCCTGATTTTACATTACCTAGATTAATTATTTCACAATTAGTCCCAAAATTCCTTATAGTTATACATACACATGTTGTGTACAGCATTTCATAAGCTCGTCACTCTTTCCATTCTGCTGACCAAACTGAAACGAGATCCTATATCTGAAGGCCATACAAAAACAACAGTATAGATAACAGATACTCGGAATTAATTAGCGGTGGTTGCATAGCGGCGGGGGATGAAAGTGAGTGTATCTGCATTACAGCTGGACACAAACAAAAAATAACAACGCCCAGAACCAGATGTGTTCCATTTTTAAAAACGAAAAGTGTAATTACCTGTCCCTACGAGATTTGGACAGAAACAAAGCATGTGGTAACTGAATTTTATAGACAGAACTTCGCTGCTAATTATGAAAATAAACACGCAGAGCTTTGCGACATAAATATACGTGTGAAAACTAAGGTCACAGAAAATCAAACAAAGTATTTCCATAAATGTTTAATGCATCCGAATGATAAGTACCTACTAGAGGTATATTGGTTTCAGATTCACTCTTTGTATGTAATGCATTAGGAATTTGCTTCGTATCTATTTAATGTTGATCTATTTCAATAAAACACATGTTATTACATAATCCTTTGCGTCAGAAATAGTAATATAGGCATAAGGCATAGGCGGAAAGAGAACTGTTTCCTTGGGAGGGGCAAAGCAAAATCATAGAATCCCATATAACGGGGTTATGGGGGAAATCATTTACCTCCTCCTCTCGTTATAGCTTGATCGTGATACAGTAAATCGGAATGTGACCATTTAATAAAGGTATTTTCAGGGGGCATGTTTCTTACAGTGTTACATCTATACCCGATATATTTCGGCCCGAATTGTAGCCTGTAGGGGCTTGAATTGTAGGTCTACTACAAATTATAATAGTACCTAACTTAAAACTATCTCCCTCTTTTTCTCTCTCGTACAGAAACACATATACATCAATAAAAGCTATGAAACAGTGCTAACAGAAACTGTTTATACAGAGTGTTTCATGATTCCTATTATAAATTTCTAGGGGTTGTAGAGGGGACTAAGTGGACAAAGTTTTGATTGGGAGCCCATGTCCGGAAATGTATCGTTTCGATGCAAAATAAGTTCGAAGATCGATTCGATTTAAAATCTCTTTCTTCACGGTACGCAAACAAAATGGGCTGAGGGAGATTTCTGCAGTCCCCTGCTATCGTGTGTCTTCTGTTAATAACCAGTTCTACGAAGTCGGCTTTCACATCAGTTGTGATTCAGTCATTGAGCAATACAGGATGAGACACACAATATCAGAGGACTGCTGTCTCGTCCTGTACTGTTCAGTGACTGAATCACAACTGATGTGAAAGCAGACTTCGTAGAACTGAGGAAGCAACAGAAATGTACAGTTATCATTGCGAGCCACAATGTGCTCGTGAGTCACATTTTCGCCACGGCTGCAGTATGTAAATACTGTGTTATATGTGAGAAACTTATGATCTACAATAATGAATAAATGTTAATACATAAATATTAAAATTAGAATTAAAATTAACAAACAGCCTAAAATAGCTATTGGATATCATATTACATACATGATGTGAAGAAACTGGAACGTAGACTACTTCTTGTTGGAGTGTCTACTTTAAAACACTGTATTTTGTGCACGAACCATGTGTTCCACAAAATATATGAATTAAATATCGTTATATACAATATTAAAAAATAATGTTAAAGCTTGATGTAAGTTATAGTGAATAACAACTTGGCTGTTTTATGTAATTTATACACACGACACGAATATCTCATATTGCTAAATGTATAAAAATGTATAAAAAAGTTAAACTTTTTCTTCCACCATGTTAAAAATGTCAAAGGAGGTGCTTATACAAATTTTGGTTACTCGACCGCAAATTATTTTCCCTGGAGCCGTTTATGGAAAAAAGCAATTGTTGCGCTATTTGTCAACATACCCCCCCACTGGAATTGAGACATTTGCCATACCATGGGATCAACTTTTGTATCCTTGTGTCGTAGAAATCAGCCGTCTGGGATCAGAACCAGCGTTTGACAGCCGTCTGCACCTCTCTGTCGAACTCGTGATATGACAAATGTCTCATTCCCTGTGGGGAATATGTTGAAAAATAGCTCAATAATTTGCTTGACTATTCCAATAAATTTTTCCAATGAAATTGTGTTTTCTTTCTGTTAACGGCCCCTGGCGAACTTATATTGTTTACAGCCCTCGTAATTGCGGTTGAGTGGCCAAAATTTGTATAAGCACTTCTTTTGACATTATTAACATGGTGAAAGAAAAAGAAATAACTATTTTATCTGCCTTCATCAGAATGTTTGCTTGTAAGTTAAATGTTGCATTCGAAGAGAAGATTGAATGATATTGTGGAGTCGCAAGTAATCTCGTAACGTTCCACCATATGCTCAAATTTGGAGATCTGTAATAGATATTATACATTATAATGGATGAAGTTACTAAATATTTGTATTTGGTTTTTATACTTACATATTGAGGATCGGGACTAAGATGTGTGTGTGTGCGTGTGCGTGAGCGAGCGCAACTGAATAGATATTACGTACTGCACTCTACTATCGCATCTGCGTATTGATACTAATTGTGTTGAAATAGGGAACTATGTTTTGAGTGAGTCAGAGAGTATATAAGGGATTATTATTATTATTATTATTATTATTATTATTATTATTATTATTATCATTATTATTATAGATGAGGTTCTCATTGTTTATTATTGCACCAACTTGTAAACATTGTAAAATTCTTCAGCGCTATTTACATTATTTTATTATTGTGGCATAGTTTTATTATTTTAAAAGTGTCCGTGTTATGTCCTAACTCATAACCTGTTTCTATTAGATAAATGGCGTACTTTGAATTTTTGCGTTTATTTCTGAAGTCAGATATGTGTTCTCCATGTCTGACTTTAAAGTTTCTTCGTGTCTGTCCTATATATTTGTTTTTAAATGTTGAACATTCTAAACTATAAATCCCATTGCTGTATAATTTGTTATGTTTTTGGAGTCCATTGCTTAGGTTATTGTTGAGCTTATTATTGGATTTGTGTGCTATTGTAATTTTTACTTTATTAAAAAAGTTGCTTAATTTTTTAGAAATATACTTAATCTTGAATATGCTTTTTATTTTTTCAGTTTATTGGTGAAAAGGGTTGTGAATTTCTTCTATTTAGATAACCTTTCTTTTTTGTGAATCAATTTTCTTTATATTAAGATTATACCCATTTACTTTTGGGGCATTCCATGTCAAATCAACACAAAAAAAGTGGACTTTTCAACCCGACCACCTCAGATTTTCATTAAATTTGGTATGATGGTAAAGAACCTTAAGTTAAGTAATTATGTAAAATTTTAGCCCTCAATAATGCACGATATCCCTACAGAAATTCTGTCAATACGAGAAAAAATGTAAAAATGTCGCATACTATGTCAACAAAAATAATTCATAACTTCTCTTCTAATTGAGGTAGAATCTTAAACTTGGGCTTATTTTAAAGCTAAGGGATCATACGTTTCAATAAACATAGGTTTGCATCAAAGTAATGAATTCTTTATTGAATAGTCACGTGAAACACATTTTAACATTGAATATCTATAAATGCGGGTCATAAATTATTTCGCGAAAAATGTATGTTATAGAGGTAAGAGTATTCTCCCCTTGGTGTAAGTTTCATTTTGGAAACGTTTCAGGAATATCAGTAAAAAAATATATCAATGTATTGGTTTGTAGCACTTAACCCCGTCTTACACCAACACTGCATGCGCACGAGTTCGTACTTGTCTGATAAGCTGCGTCATCGATCTGTCAGGCCGTCATGAGGGGCAGTTTATACAGTCTTCAATTTATACAAAACGTGCAATCTGTTTCAAGTGCAGTGTCGTTAGTTTCCGTAGTATGTGGTAATTTTGTGCGATGTAATGGAGTCGCGTTTTAAGTCATAGGCCTATGTTTGCTGCAATCCCTTCGAGAAATCAGGGCACTGTAATTAGAGGAAAAATTTAAGAAGTGTTATATCGTGGATGCTTAATGTATTTCCTGATTTAAAACAGGAACAAAAGGTGTGCGCTATGTGTCACAAAGAAATAAAAATATAATATGATGCTATTACGCAGAATCCTCATAATGACTCTAGTAATGAAGAATACATCGACTCTACAGCAAATGTAAGTTCATTAAATACAAGTATTTTTGACCAAGGTGTGTTCCTTATTAAACAAGAAAGGCTACAACAAGAGAAATATAAGATACAGAAATTTGAAAATGTTGTAAAAGACAAAGTCTTCGATATAAAGATGCCGAGGAACCAGGATCTTTCTGATTCTGAAATTTTGTCTCAGTTGCAGGAAAATTTTCAAAATTCAGGTAAAAGTGAGAAAATCACCATTTTAACACTACTACCTAAAAGCTGCAGCGTAAATAATATAAAAAAGAGTTTCTTTCAGCTTTCGAATACATAATTCGGAAAGCCAAAGTCCTGGCAAAGGGAAAGGGAATTTTGTGTTCACCAAATCCGAAACCTGGAAAACCCTTGCTCGCGGCTGTTGCCGATACAGTTAAAGAATTCTGTTGTTCTGACGAGATAAGCAGAATGATGCCTGGTAAGAAATATTTGTTGTGATTAAACAATCAGGGAGTAAATCACATGAGCAGAAATTAATTATATGCAGTGTTTAAAAATTCCAACCCTGACCAAGAAATTGTATTCTAACTGGAGTTAGTGGACTATGCTGTCTGTGTTTGTGTCCTATCAGAATGTAAAACTTATGCCGGAAGCAATTTATTAAAGTTTCAGGTCTACGTGGATTTCAGGAAAATTTTTCTTTATACTTTCCAACTTAACATTTCTTGGCTACTATGGTGTGCAATCCTCCTCATATAAATTGCTTGTTCAGGAAATGTACTGAATGTCCTAAACTATTCAAAATAAGAGAGGGTTTAGAGAAATGTTTCGTATAAAACTGCAGTGAATCAGTGACCTACAAGCAGTGGATAACGACTGACCGATCAACGCTTGAGACTATAATGAAACCCACAGACAAATTTTTCGACTGTCTCTTGGAGAAACTTGGTGATTTACTGACTCACTCATTTATATCATCTGAACAAAGTAAGTTTCTACGTGATATGAAATCATTTCTACAGCCATGCCTGCTTGTTGTGTTATGCGACTTCGCTGAAAACTATTATTTCGTAATCCAAGATGAAATTCAGTCATATCACAGGACTAATATGCAGACAACCATTCATACTTTCGTAATATATCATAACGAATCGTCATCCGATACAGTCTCTATTAAAAATCTGGTAATAATTTCACACTGCCCGAAATATGACACTACAGCTGTACATCTGTTTCAAAAATATCTAATGGAATCATTAAAACAAACATCTGTAATTCACCACAAAAATTATGTATTTCTCCGATGGATTCTCTGCTCAGTATAAAAATAGAAAAAAAAATTCCTGAACCTCACATTACATGAAGAAGATTTTGGATTTCCAACAGAATTGCATTATTTTTGCATATCGCATGGTAAAAGTGCATGCGACGTTGTAGGTGGGACACTTAAAAGGTTTGCGGCTTGTGCTAGTTTGCAGAGACCATCCGATAAACAAATAACTACACCTAGGGAATTGTACGACTGGACAAGGCATCATCTCCCAAACATTAATACCGTTTATGTGACTAAAAAAGGCTATACTGAAGAGGAAAAAAATGCTTGCTCTTCGATTTGCAAAATCCACCGCAGTGCCTGGATGGGTATTATACTTGCTAAGCAGTTTTAAAATGCAGTTGAAACAACGCAGCATCCTGTCTGGAAAGATGATCCGGCTATTTCATCTCAGCAATGAAAGGTAAGCGTTTCTTACAGAACTTCATGTTTAACAAAATCCATGTGACAATAATTTATTTCAGGTAATAATTAAAAAAATTCGAATTATGTACTACATGTTAAATTACATAGCGACATTCAAGAATATGATCAAATATAATTAAATACAACGAATGTGTGGGACATAATTATCGCGACTTATACGGTTAGCTTGCGCTTGCTGTGACATAATAATTTTTATCTTTATAACCTATGAAGATTCCAAGTTGAAACTTATCAGTTCATTATATCACTAATTGAGGCGTACTATATATTTTTTTCATTAAAATAGAACCCCTGCATTTTTAAATATGAATATATGAAAATTGTTTCACCATGTTTTTTTAGTGTAATTGAATACATGCAGAAAACAATATAAGTAATAAAAACTATCACATATTAAGAATGTATCACCCAATTTTTGTAAATTTATCTGGAGACGTTGTTGAGATATACAATTTTAATTGAAGCGGCGTGCTTACAAAAATATGATTTTTCCTCATGTTTGAAACGCCACTGACAGAAAACGAAAAGCACAGGACATATGAAACTCGGCAGTTTTAGTTAGCGCGGCAGGTCAAACAAACCCTCAAATTTTGAAAGAAATCTGAGTCGGTCGGGTTGAGTGCCTTGTTGATTTGATATGGAATGACCCTTTTGCTATTTGCAGTATTTTATTGTATTCTTTTTTTCTTTATTCTTCTTACTTAAATGCATATGTATTAATCTATCTGCCAGAAAATTAAACGTACTAAACTTTTGTGTCATAGGATGTACTGAATGTTTTGGAATACAATGATTTGTGTGACCTACTTTTCTATAAATATCAAACACGAATTTTGTTTTCTGTCTCGTTAACTTGATATCCAAAAAGTTTAACGATTTATCGTTTTCATTTTCTTGGGTTAAATTTAGTTTATTATGTAAGTCATTGAAGGATTTTAATATATGATTATCAGTTTCCATATTATTATATATAATCAGAGTATCGTCCACGCATCTTCTATATAACTTTATGTTATGGTTCTATATTATGTTTTCAATATTTTCATCTTCCAAGTATTGTAAAAATATCTCTGCGAATAGACTTGATAATGGATTTCTCATAGATTTGATAGATTTTCTCATTTATATATTTTCTCATTTAACGACTTCTGACTTTTTTCGACGACAATTTCTTTTAATTTTTCTGTTACTGAAATGGGAATTTATCGACTTTTCCAGCACCCTATAGCCACAAAAATTAAACCTTCTCCATTGATAAAAAGGAAACTAGCGACATTTGGACTACAGTTTGGTGACTTTCCGAAGTCTTGAGTTGGCAACACTGTCTATAGTGTCAGGTTAAATAAATCATTATTATTATTATTATTATTATTATTATTATTATTATTATTATTATTATTATTATTATTATTTCGTCTACCGTAAAGCTTCACCATAAATTAATCTGATTTACGTGTCGCCTTATTATTGGTTTATCGTTACGGAAAGTGACGTATGCGTAGAACATCAATCAGCTGGCAGCTTTAACAAACTGAGTAAAAACTTTCTTTTGTCAACATGACAGTCACATAATTAGGACAGAAGGTTAATACAGGAAGTCTTCAGGATTTTAAGATTAACTTTTATTTCAACTCTCTTCTTCATACTTTATAAAACTTTCACTTTGCACAAATTAAATTCACTAAATTAAACACAAAAGAAATTACTTGGCTTACCTTAAATGTGTCGATAAGTTTGAGAATCCATGTCTCTGAATTGTCGCGATTATCTGGTTGTAACTTGAGCTAAATTTCACTCGAACTGCTGTAATGTAATCAATCCTCAGAAGTTGTCCCTGTGACTCCTTGATGAGTTCAGTCTCGATAAGAAACTCCAGTGCAATTCGATAGCAAGGAATCTGGTAGTTTATGTCTTGCAATCAAGGAAGTAAACAAATTTCAACTATGCAGTCCTGTTCTAAGAACTTTCAAATCAATATTTCAGCAAACATTGATGAATTGAATAAATATTCAATCTGTAAAAATGTATGTAAAATACAATTTCATATTATTATTATTATTATTATTATTATTATTATTATTATTATTATTATTATTATTACTATTATTATTATTATTATTATTATTATTATTATTATTATTATTATTATTTATTGGGACTTTAACAATGCGACATAAGTTGGAAGTGCACCATGGAGCAGCATGAAGAGAAACAAAAATAAACAATTGGTTCATATATTCCGAAGTAATAGGGACAGGCTTCTTCGGATGAAATTTTCATACCGACCTTAAGAACAGAGAGATTTTGCTAGAACAGAAAGAAGCTGCGAGACCGAAAGCATCATGAACATGATGATGATGATGATGATGATGATAAAATGTATTACATATTTTTATTGGTACTTAATGTGCAATTTAAATTAATGTTAATATTTGATTTAAAGCCAATTCTCCACTATATACAAAATTACCAGGCCAACTGGATGGACCATCTATAACGGATGTCATCGTACAGAATCCCAAGAGCTGTGCTTCGTTATCTCTCTCAAGAAAAGAGATCACTGGGATGTTCCAAGAAACGCTGGAGGGACAAATCTTCTTTGAGACCACATGCCCTAATACTTAGAGGGATGATAATATGATGGTGATGATGATGATGATGATGATGATGATGATGATGATGATATTTGATGTAATTAGCAATTTATGAACAATTTGACAGGTTGTGTGCAAGTGAAATTAGGTACTTCAAAAATTTAGGTCAACTGTAGGCTTAATAGTATGTAGGCCTATCTATTATATTTTTCATTTTCGAAATGAGTCTACTTAGGTACATGTATAGTCTTGTCATATTATTTCAAAATTACGATAAAATCTATGTCAGTGCTATTTATTAGTAATATGGAAAGTAAATCATAAACCATTAACAGAAAATAATGTCAAGACAGAAGTGTAAGGAAAATACGTAGAGTAGGCCACTGAACATTACGGGCCTGTGGAAATATTACAGTATTGTTTATACATACCGATATTTATATACTTTAAAGTTCTGAAAATTGAATCGTAAACATATTAAATAATAGAACAATAATAATTACAATAAATTATTTAAATTGAACTTTGAAGTCCTTGAAAGCGAATATCGTAAAATGGGGTAACTTTGCACCTGCAGGGTAACTTTGCACCACCTACGAAAAACTTTTTATATAGGTTTAGGGGTGTTTACGTGAACCAAATTTATCTGTTCATCTCTTCCACCAATAGATGGTATATGTGTACAGTATTTTTTTCACTGTTCGTGGTCATAGAATTTGTTTATGGTATTTCTATACCTTAACAACAGAACGTGTGCATAATTTGATTGAAATATAGATCAAATTAATTACCTTTCATCACAGATGGTGTGCACAATCTCAAGATAAGTTATACGTGTATCTGTTCCTTATTCATCCATTTAGACTTTCTAGTTTCGCTTGTGCACTGTTTTGTCTGCAAAAGGTATTACAGTACAATTTTCTAATCAAGGTGAATTTAAGGTTAAATTGGGGTTACTTTGCACAATAACACAAACGAAGATTTTTTAAAATTTCAATTACCTTATTTTCATTTGAGGACCTCCCATGAAGTTTAAAGACGCATAATATAATTCACACTTTGTATTACAGCTAAATTACTTCAATTTGTTTTTCCTTTTATTACACATTAAAGTCATGCACTGTCTCTTACTGCCAAACTTGGTAACAATCTCCAAATATGCCAAAGGAAAATGTTGAGAAGGATACTACGCTTATCACTGAGGGACATAGCTCCAAATGAAGTTCTCCAAAATATGTCAGCAATTGGTTCCGCTTGAACAGGTACCAGGGAATAAAAACAAACAGTGCTGTCATCAAAGCAGTGACAAAATCATTCAAATCCTGCAAATGAACTGAAAGGGAGGATATTATGGAATATGAATGGGAGGATGTAATTGGGAGAGTAAATCCACCCCTGAAGGTATCAAGAATGGGGCTTGCTTATATTCCATTCCAGAACTTGACACGAAATAATACGTATAATTTTTTACAGTTATTCACGTGCTGTTATCTCGACTTGTCATTCGAAAGAACTGAAAATATTTTTGAAACAACACTTTAAAAGAATGTAATCACTTATATTGAAATGTTGTGTAGTTTTTTCAAAAAGTTTTGTCCGTGTTACAATTTATAGCGGTTTTTGAATCTCTGTTTCCATTTTTTCTGTTCCTGACACAGTATATTTTCATTGTTTAACATGTGTATGGTGCAATGTAACACCAGCAATTTTAAACTTTGCACCACCCCTCTTAAAACTCTGGCGGTGCAAAGTAACCCCCAACCATGGGTAACTTTGCACCAATTTTTGGCAATTATAAATTTCAAAATACATTTATTTTCGAAGATATGACTGGCTAAATACATTCCCGCATACCTCAGTATAAAATAAATGCCCATCTCAAAATTAGACATTTAAAGACTACATACAGACTGAAAACAAATTTTTAACTAGAAAATGGTGCAAATTTACCCCATTTTACGGTACATTAATAGAGGATAAGTTTGTACTAACAGTGTTTCTGTAAATTTTGTGAATAAAACACTTCTATAGAAATATTAATATTTTGTTGTGCTACACCTAACTTATATACCAATTCTCTTATATATTTTTAATTTATATATTTCTTTCTAAATATCGATATTTTACTCTATATTAAAATTCCAACTTTCTTATTTATGTTCGCTAATTAGTTAGGATATAACTTATGAAACTTAATCACTTATCTAAAGTTTGTGTGACTACAAGCTGTGTATATTTTTGTGTGGCTTTACTTTGTTTATAGTGTGATTCTTCTTTTTATTTCTATTATTGTATTTCTATTCTGGTGGTGTGGAAGAGACGGCCTGATGGCCTTAACTACACCAGCATAAATAAGTGAAAAAAGTAAATAAATAAATAAATAAAAATTCTTACATGAGCACGTAATAAATGAAATATTTTATTTTGTCATGTAGATACGTTAATAATACTAACAACAAAATTCCTTTATATAAGCAGTTGATCGCGTACACAGATGTCTTCTATACTATTGTGCATAACATAATTTTATTGCTACAGATTCACGACATATTTAACTTAAAAACCTTAATAATATATGCATTTAATTGAAAGGATTGTTATAACAATAAATATGAGATATAGGCCTATTTAAGCCAGCAATCAGTATTGCAGGGGGTATCCCCGTTATATGCCATGAAGGCACTTGGGGGCATGGAGGTAGAGCCCCATGCTTTCCATGACCTCGGCACTAGAATGAGGTGGTGTGGTTGGCACCACGCTTTGACAGCCTTTTACCCCCAGGAGTGTTATTAAAATCAATAACTTATTACGTTTGGTACTCTGAAATACAGTTATTGAAACAATAGTTAGTATTATACAATAGTTCTTTAATTGGTTAATTTACCACGCTTCATCAACTGCTGTGGTTATCTAGCGTCTGAGTGAGATGAATGTGCTAATGCTAGCGAGAGATGAGTCCAGGATTCAGCGACGAAAGTCATCCAGCATTTGCTTTGCTTTTAATAGATTGATGGAAAACGACGGAAAAAAACCTCAACCAGATAACTTGTCCCAACCAGGATTTGAACGTGATTCCACTCGTTCCACAGTCAGATGAGCTAACATTTACTCCACAGTTGTGGTCTGCAATACAGTTATTTCTCTGTAAAGTTTAGTTCAAATATTTTAAAAGTTGCTACTATCTTTTTTTTTGTTTTTTTTTTTTTTTTTTTTTTGCAAACTTATTAGATACTCGCTCACAACATGACATCACAATCTCCATTCCTAAACACAGAACATCCTTCTACTTTTCATCTTTCACCGTCTCTGCAGCTTATTTCTGGAACTCTCTACCACAACATGTGGACATTGTCCAGTTTCAAAAATGAACTAAAATGGCACTTTTTCAATTCAGATTCCTTTCAATTATAAATTCTTTTCTCTGCGATAGTTTCGTAAAATATATATATATTTCTTTTCCTTCCTTTCCCCTATTTTGTTCTCTTGATCACCAGATGAATTTATTATCATACACATCTTCTTGTGATTTTATTTAATTTTCGTATTTTTTTTCTTTTTTATTATTATTTTATTGCATTCCATTTGTTGTATTCTTCCTTACGTTTTCGTTATTAACTATTTGTACTAACTGAGTTGCTTTTATTATATTCCAATCTTTAGAGCTGTATTTTACTTTCTTTTTTTATATTATGGTATTATTTTCATATTGTATAGTATCGATTTTGTTGTGCTATTATTATTTTTTGTAATATGTTAGTATTCTGTCCTGTAACTTTTTGTTAAATTTTCACTACTTGTATACTTTGTGACCTGGTCGAATGTAAGAGAAGGCCTTATGGCCTTAACTTTGTCAGTATAAATAAATTATTATTATTATTATTATTATTATTATTATTATTATTATTATTATTATTATTATTACGTTTTCCTTTAAAATTGTATAAAATATTAATTTGAGGATAGGCCCGACGTCTTCCTTTAAGTGTTTAACTGCCAAGTTACATATCGAGTGAGGTGTTGAGAGATAGAGCTGCTTATCGACTAGAATACGCAGCGTCCCTTTAACCTTCAATCCAAATAGGCTGCAACCATGCGCCTGTGATTGAATGAGTTGCATACAGATTATTGGAGAAATAACGAGGAAAAAGCGAAGAACCTCGACAACTTTGGCTTAATTCGCCATCTCCGAGATTTGAAATCGAGTCCGTGATCGTTGTAAGCCACGATGAAAACGATTTGGTCTCTTCGGACTGCTAGACATCAGACGAACTTTTCGAGGAACTATACTTTACTACATTGCTGGGCTGTAAGAGGCGAAAGGAAGCTTAGTGACCCACAACTGGCAGATGTGACTTGATAGCCTGAGTGAAGCAACATATCTGCAGTAGACTAAATACCGCTGCGTAACATAACGCCACGATGGGACATTAAGATTTCTGACTACCTTCAAGAGGGAAGTCGGACAGAGTGTCATAAATGTATTGTCGCAATGTATTGGGAAATGAGGAAAATATTTTTAAAAAATCCTAACATTCGATCAAAATTCAGGCGTGTCCATTTGGTAAGTTGGGATGCAAACGCGAATTGCGAGCATTGATGTAATGTTTCCTCTCTCAACCCCTTCCAATACCCCCTGCATGACAGAGGAACGATAATATCAGTGGCGCCTGTACCTTCGAAATATCTATAATGAAGTTATGTTCTTCTCTGCCGATTGTAAAGAAAAGAAACTTCAATTTGCAATGGGAGGAAATTTTTTTTGAGGATATGAAATAAATACGAATATTAAATGTCTCATTTTCCGCAAGGTTTTACGTGACTTTTCAAAAATATAAAACGCTATTACACCACGTTTCACTCCCAAAATTCTGATTTAAGAAGTAAGTTTTGTTATTATTATTATTATTATTATTATTATTATTATTATTATTATTATTATTATTATTATTATTATTATTATTATTATTATTATTATTATTATTTCGCCTATGATATCCCTTGAGGGCTAAGGCCTCCTGCACGTAGCCAGGGTAGCTCTTATTCGCTCTTTAGGTGAGCTAGCCTAGAGAGTGTTCGACCTTGTTCTCTTGTTCATCGTCCCTCGTGCTGGGTACAGTATGAAGCACTTTCACTGGTTTACGGTCACTATTCACTGATTCTACCGCGCACTATGCATCATTTCACTATTCACATATTCATTCGTGTTGCTGCTGGCACTTCAGAACACATTTCACTTTCCACCGATTGATGTTTCCTTCGACAGTTTTTTTCCATGTTAATCTGCTTCTTGCTCGCCTCGTCCACTGCTTCCCCGCTCTCTGTGTGAATGTATTCGCCCATCTGGTTCTCTGTCTTCCTGCACTCCGCTTCCCTATTATTATTATTATTATTATTATTATTATTATTATTATTATTATTAGGCCTATTATTCATTTACTTGTACCAATGAATCTATGTATGTGTATGTGTCAACCTATCACCGTGAGTAATTTTTTTTCACATATAAACATTGATTCATTCATTGTATTCTGCCCAGGTCTTTCACTGTGAACCCAGCTTTCTCCAATCATTCATATTTTCTGCGTTCCTCTTTGTCTCCGCATATGACTCATGTATCTTAATTTATTTTAATGTCGTCTATAATCTGGTATCTTCTTCTGCCCAGAACTCTTCTCCCGTTCATTGCGAAATCAAAATGCAGGATACGTACTCGTATATTGGACAAGAATATTTCGGCACAATTACGTGTGGATGTATCAGATATAACATCTGACTTTGAAGTTGTTTTTGCTCGAGTCAATGAAGGAGATTAAGGAACAATAATGTTTAAGCATAATTATTACTTATTATTGCATGCAAATATAGGCCTATTCATATAAACAAAGCTCTTTACCGTGAATTATTGATTGAATTGATATAACAACGGCATAATTAATAATTAGTTAATAACAGTTCATTAGTATATCAAATGCTACATAAGAAACTTTATACATTAGCTCATTGAAGACAGTAACATGCATTACATTCATTTTCAAACAAATATTGCGTTACATTTTAAAAAGTAATTGTAGGGAAATATTTCATGGAATAATTTTCTGTAAATATATTATATTCTTTATGTTGAGAATTCGATAAATAAACAGCCATTGATAACTGCTAAATACGTAATCCGCCACGGCCACACTTTGTGATTTGTATCAGCTACCTCTTCATCCTCACTCCTCAAACGTAGACTGAAGTGTTACGGGCTGCATTCAACAATGATTCTGCGCTACCTATTGCTTTGGACACGCTGGATTAGATGATTACATGAAGAAAATGTGTTATTATGAGGATTGATTTTCTAAAAATATTTATCACACAGCAATTATAATAACTCATATATTAAGCAAAAATTTGTGAAATTATTACAATCATAAAATTATTACAATCTATTTCACTGTTATAGCTCTTTCTCTACTCTGATCCCTACCATAATGACGATATTATTCTTAATAGCTGACACTCTTCAGACTTAGCTCTAAGCACGTCTCAGTCCTCAACAGTCTTCTTCCTGTTTATGGTTAGGTCTAAAACACCTGTTCTTAGGATAAAATTGATCGCTCTATCTACGTCGGGGTCGTCCCACATCTCGTGCGCCGTCGGTTTCTAAAATAAAGCCTGCCTTGGATATCTTGAGGGGTTCATTCGCATTACATCGTCTCTGTGCTGGTTAAAGATTTTAAATATAATATAGGTCACAGAATCTCAGATAAATATCCAATGCAAATAGAGATACATCAGCTATTAACAAAAGCTAACGAATGAATAGTGCACGGGAAGAACATGCGAAGTTACTCGTACTTTTTTATTTTTGGTTTTTCGTGTTGTCTGTTAGCAAATAATGCGAACTATCTTTCTAGTAAGTCAGATTAACAAAACTTTGCTATGTAACATGGATCTTAAACTGAATTACATGTAAATTAATAAAGTCTTGGCAGTGTTTTAAAGCTAAAAGCTTTTCTTCTGATAAATTTAAGAAAAATGACTCGGCATGTGCTTTCCGTGGACTCTTCAAATACTCTCATACTTTACAAATAATTTTCTCCTCTCAAATACTTTCAGTAGATACTAAACTGTGATATTACAAGAAAATAGTTCAACTAGTATTACTGATTTATATAATGCAGAGATATGAACAATTATTATGAAGAGAATGAAAGAATAGAAAATACTGTTGTGGTTTTTTAAAATACAATTTTAAGGAACATCTTTGGCCACAGTAATGGAAAAGTAATATAGGGAATTAGGGAAAGCAGAGAAATTAGAAGGCTACTTAAGGACCCGGATATCATAACGGTTCTAAAGAAAGTGAATTCGTTCGTTGGGGCAGAAGAAATAATGGCACTTAGAGTGCATGCAGCAACAATCCGGGTAGCCAGAGACACAAGACCAAAAATTACGCTTGACAGATCAAGTTAGAATAGACCTCATCTTTTTTAGAAGGACGTGATCACTAGGCGAAGGACAGAGGGGAATGGAGAAAAATTCTGTAGATCAGAGGTAATGTATGGTAAGTCCAAATTTTGTGATTTTTAGATTATAACGCTACCGGTACTGAATACCTTAGGATTAGATCTATCTAGAGGTGTACTCTATTAAGCTCTGGGACGGCTGATTTTTTCAAAAGAGGATGAAAATATATATATTTTTTTTAGTTGATTATTTTACGACGCTTTATCAACATCTCAGGTTATTTAACGTCTGAATGAGATGAAGGTGATAATGCCGGTGAAATGAATCCGGGGTCCAGCACCTAAAGTTACCCAGCATTTGCTCATATTGGGTTGAGGGAAAACCCCGGAAAAAACCTCAACCAGGTAACTTGACCCGACCGGGAATCGAACCCGGGCCACCTGGTTTCGCGGCCAGACGCGCTAGCCGTTACTCCACAGGTGTGGACTGAAAATATATTAGGGACACACTACGATAATTCCCACATCACTCTGTTTATTTCTATGTGTGTTTTATACGTTTTTAAGTACATTATGGTTCCACTATATAAAAAAATTAAAGGAATAGGTTTGTAACTTGACCAGAGATGAAAGAAAAACCAATAAATTTGTGTTCTTACTGATATCCTCAAGTTGATAAAATGGACTTAATATGCAATACATCTGAGATATAGAATTATGAGCAAGAACAAAAATTTTCTGCGGTATGATGCACCACGAAATTGATTGAATTGAATAAAATTATAATTTTACTGTATTTCATTTAATAATAAATTCAAAACTGAGTGTGTCACGGTTCTGTCGAAATAAAAACAGTTAACGGTGGTATTGATTTTCTGTCCGGCAGATGTTAAGAGAAACTCTATTCATTACAAAAGTGTATTTTTAATGTCCATGAACATGCGAGACATTCATCTGTTTTCCTCACCGGTGTATTTGATGGATTTGCACTGACATGACAGGGTCTGGCCCTCCTATTCCTAAAAGAATATTGTACAGTCCAAGTGACAGATTAGGCGCATAACACTAAGGGCTACACTTTTGTTTGGTGACGGAGTGTAGTTCTGATTTACCTCACGATAAATGAAAAGCTCCACTTCTCGTTTGTTCGTTTTATACATCGGGTTTCAGGCCCCGGATTATAATTCAATTTTGGGATGGTGCCTGGAAATTGTTCGGCAGAATCACACGAGTCCACCGCAGCGTGCCAGAGGCTAAAATAAAAGAATATATTCAGCAAAAAGAGTCGAGGGGAGATGGGGGAGCTCTGGCTGCCTGCCTGCTTTCGTCACACATAGATCAGACTTGCATACGTTTATCTGTTGATTGTCTGCGGACGCTGGTGTTTCCGTGCTAGTTCTACAGTTCAGAGCGACGTCAAAACAAGTGGAATTACAAACGCTCACACTACTGCTCTGCGTTCAGGCACTCCGCTCACAATAACAATGAAAAGCCTGTAATTACCGTCTAAAATGTGGAGTAAATAGTGTGATACTTTCCTCCTTAAATATTTTGCCCTTCGGGTTTTGGTCTTTCTGACCTTTCTCAAAGATTAAACCATTCGCTTAATACATGAGACGAGCTCCAGTAACATGGTGTAAGCACGACCCCAAGTATTTGGTAAATTGAATTAGATTCGTTTCATAAAGAGAGGATAGATAAATGGTCACGATCGACATGACTTCGACATCTATTGTTTACTTTTATATTAATCCTTGAAAGCCACCGGTATAGCTCAGACGGTAGCACGTTAACCTGCTGATCTGTGGTTGCGCTCGGACGTGGGTTCAATTCCAGCTTGTGCTGATTACCTAGTTGAGTTTTTCTGAGGTTTTTCCCCAAACACAATATCAGGTAATCTATCTCGAATCCTCGACATCATCTCGACAAATACCATCTCGCTACCACCAATTCCATCAACACTAAATAACCTAGTACTAGATACTTGGAATGGAATTTAACTGAGGGGGGCACGGATGGCCCAGCACTGCGACCTATTGAGATCTATTGCGCTAACCATCGATATGGAATGAGTTGCGTGCCACAGATCTCCTACGCGCACCGCCCTAACCACATGACTCCCTTAACGACCGGTCCCTACAGCCTACAGAATCCATATACCATTCCTGCTTCGGCAAATTCCCCCAAGGCCCCCCCCTTTGGGTCCGAGGCGAAACTCCTCCCCCGAGTAGATCCGCCTCGGTTACTCGTTGCAGAAGCCATCCAACGTCGCTTAACTACATTCCACGGAAGCCGGTCGAGAGAGCCAGCAGCTTCGGGAGGCCACCTATAGAGTGATCTGAAAAACCAGAAACGGGATGATGAGGAAAGGATGATTGGGAAAGAAAGGAAGAGGAGAAGATGAGTGGGGCTCCAATCGCCTGATAAAGTTACCTGATATTCATCTATAGGAGTGAAAAAAAAAAACCTGAAAAAACCTCACCCAGGCAACTCGTCCTGACCGGGTATAGAGCCCGGGACCGCTGGGTTTGGAGTTAGATTCGCTAATCCCTCAGCCACAACGGTAGATCCTACTAGACCCTATGGCTTTTAGAAAATCCAGAGGTTCGTTGCCGTATGCCCGCCATCGGTCCCTATCATCATATCCCACTTTGCTCAAATCCATTTTAATATGGGTGTACATCAATTGAGCGCGAAAGGATTTAAAATATATCAGTTGAGCGCGGGATCAGTTTTGGGTATACAGCAGTTGAGAGCGTGGTAAATTTTAGGTATATATCAGTTGAGCGCGGTGCAGTTAGCGCGATGCAGTTTTCTCTAGGCTTAGAGATGACATGTAGCGCCTGAGAAAAAATTGTGTGCAGTGTAATTCAGGCTTGTTGGAGAAAAATTCAGTCCTTGGGGCTTTGTATTGAGTATAATGATAACAATAGTGTCAACGATAAATGGTTGCACTGCGTATTCGATCTTTCATTTGTTTCTCTAAATGATGTCGGAGATGCGCAGTGGCGGCTCGTACCTGAAAATAATAGCGTGCTAAAAATATTTTTAGACTCTCCTAATTTTTAAAGGTGAAATCCATCCGTCGACATTTTGAATCGACTTAGAATTGCCTTTAAACACTTTGTTATTTTCAGTGTATTCTCTCACTACACTGTCCACGCTGCTTATCAGATTAGTAAGACCTATGAACACACCGAGATTATCTGACGTTTCCGTCTCATCGTGGCCACGTAGCGCTAGTTCAAATTTCCCACAAAATTTAATACAATCAATTATTTTCGATAAAATATATCGATTTTTTTCGTCTTTCTCTTTATGTTCTTGTGCTGATTCTTGATAAGCTCTATTAGCTGCGCTGCAATATTTGCGGTGCCAATCGTACAAAGATCAAACGAGTTTATGTTTCTTGCTGTGTGAATGTTTCTTTATATATTCATTCAGAGACCAAGATCTTTGACACCTGTCGTAGACATGTATCACCGCTACTAAATAGGAGGTAAGGGAAGCAGAACAGAGCATTTCGTAACAGAGCATTTCGTATTTCGTATCCACATATCCAGTCACTATTGTCATAAACTCTTCTGTTACATTTCCTAGTGTACCTACACATAGTTTTTACCATCCTTTACTTTCTGCACAATATTGGTGTTGGCCGCCCTAGATTTTTTAATTTTAATTTAATCTTCTATGGCTGCTTGGAGAAAGCAGTTTTGAGTAATGAATCCATGGAGTTCATCATGATATAACTAGAGTATATTTTTGAAACTGTTTATAATCCCAATATTAAAACCTGTCTCTGGATTAACATACACATTAAACTTATATTATATATTTGAGTTACACTAGAGACAAAATATAGACAGACACACAGCAGAATATACATTTAAAATGACCACAGTATAAAAGATAATGAATCCCATAAACCTGCACACACTGTTTTGAAAGTGGAAAACAATCTCTATTTTAACGGACTCCCGCGAAAAGGTATGCCAACATAGACCCCATAAGACGTAGATAATAAACTCAAAACTATCTGCTAAGATTATATAAAAGTAAGCCTGTTTACACAAACGTTCAAAAATATATTTCAATATGATTATATTTATGAAAAACGCAAAAAGCAAAAATAAGCTACATATATAAAACGTATTTTCTTTATTTCAAAGTTATATCTTTAGCGGTGTCTAGGCAGCACTGTTCCGTCGACTGCTACGAACCAAAGAATATAGAAGGGAAGAGAGAAAGTTTTACCAAAACAAAGTGAAGATGAGCGTACCGCGCTGCACAATAGTGAGCACGGTGTTGTGTGAAAAAGCAGGACAAAATATCAAGGAGTGGCGAGGTGAAGTGCTGTTCTGCGCATGAGCAGACACTGCTAGCCGGGCTAAATTGGGAATTAGCACATATAGTAAGGATGGATTCCATTGAGTTTATAGCACCAAATTATCGAAAATAGTGAACTATTATAAGTAGAATTTGTATTATGTGCGTTTTTTAACAATATTATTTCGACGGTAATTTTATGGCGTGCTACAGCACGTTAGCACGTAGGGAGCAGCCGCCACTGGAGATGCGTTTATTGAAGATTCAGATAGCAACCAACCTGTTAATGAAAGTATCACAGCCTTTGCTGATTATTTTGTATCAAATTTCATAGAACCGGATTCGTTATTTCCTCCTGAAATATGGGCTCTATGAACTGGGTTTCAACGCAACTAAGATTTTAAAATGTTTTCTCATTTTATTTTAGAACTAGTTTTCGCCAATAAATGTCTGTAGCAAATTAAAAAGATATTTGTGCCAATATTCTGAGCATTACGAAATAAGACATGGCTTGTAAAGTTAATCTATGAATCTGTGATGGCAATTTAATGACATTTCATTCGCAATTAATTATTTCATATCCAATTATTACCATAACCGCAGTGATAATGATTTACAGATGGTTTGATATATTCTCTGCCTAACATGGCTCGCATTGGTGATTAGGTAGCAGAATTTGGTTTGTTACTACGCGTTACGTGGCTATATGATCTTCAATAACACATTCCTAGAGCAATCATCCATTTACTGGTCTAATCCTAATACTTGAATCAAATGAATAGTAGTAATTTAGATTCGAGTATCCGTTTCTTAATTACTCGTAACCACGAACTAGCTGCAATAAGAAAAGTTATTATTACTATTTAATGCGAGAAAAATTCGTACCGTCACCGGGAATCGAACCCAGAACCTCTCAGCTCTGCGCGCTGAGCTGAGAGGTCCTAGGTTCGATTCCCGGTGCCGGTACGAATTTTTCTCGTATTAAATAGTAATAATACACATCGGCTACTTCAAGTAGTCGTGTAATATTCAATAAGGTGGGCGAGACCTCATACATAATGAATATGTGAAGAAAAGTTATATTTACACATTTCATTGCTTTTATTATGTGTGTATTATAACCTATCTTAAACCTTAAGTAGTCGCGCGGGGTGTTGTGAACACTCCAGTCAGATATTACGGAGCTTGTAACTATATATTCAGTAAGCCTGTACTTCTGAAACTCTCAGTACCTTTATTGGAATTGGTAAGGCATCAATAACCGTAAACATTTTTTAAATCGGAATTCGCATACTCGAGATATTAACGGTTTAAGTGGGTCAGGTGGTAAGCGCGACTGCTTAAGGGTTAAACTAACTTATTTTTCTTCGTTGTGTGCAACAGTCGCTCCTAGCATTACAATCAGTAGGGACTGTATTCTGTCCAGGGCGTACGGAGTTAAGGTCAGTAGTTCATAGACTATATTGACGTATGTTTGGCGCGCGACACAGGTATTATTAAGCCTTGGTTTTTCTGAACCGACGCATGCGACGTGCGAGGTGAAGACCCGCTTCGCACAAATCCGGACTACATGAGAGATAGCGAATGGCTTTTCTAACTGCGAGATGCGAGGTCTGCGCTCCTCGCAGCCATAGAAACCACTCACTAACTCTCATGTAGCCCGGATTTGTGCAAGACGGGCCTCGCACCTCGCACGTCGCATGCGTCGGTCCAGAAAAACCAAGGCTTTAGGGAAAATTTACAACTTGTTTGTGATGAAGTTGATATTCTATTCATTATTCAAAACTAGACCCGTAGACTGTTCGCAATGAATTCTAGTAACAAGAAATAATACTACGATGACCTCTCCTACAATTGAAATTCTTTATTCAGTTATTATATTTATTTTTACTGGCAGGGTTAAGGTCACAAGGCTTTCTCTTCCACTCAACCAGTACTGTATAAAAATACGTAACAAATATCATAAATAACAGCAATACAGCAAACAATGACATATTTTAGTAGGTTATTTTACGACGCTTTATGTTGATAAAGCGTCGTAAAATAACCTACTAAAATATGCCATTGTTATTTAGCGTCTGAATGAGATCAAGGTGATAATGCCTGTGAAATGAGTCCGGGGTCCAACACCTAAAGTTACCCAGCATTTGCTCATATTGGGTTGAGAAAAAAAACCGGAAAAAACCTCAACCAGGTAACTTGTCCCGACCGGGAATCGAACCCGGGCCACCTGGTTTCGCGGCCAGACGCGCTAGCCGTTACTCCAAAGGTGTGGACACAATGCCATAATAATAATAATAATAATAATAATAATAATAATAATAATAATAATAATAATAATAATAATAATAATAATAATAATAATATATTATTATTATTATTATTATTATTATTATTATTATTATTATTATTATTATTATCATCATCATCATCATCCTCTGATTGAGATTCTGGTTGATATGTGCATATATTATCAGGCAGTACATCTCACTTGACGATATCTGTCAGAGCAAAAACAATTTATTGTTTGTATGCATCTGAAGTCTGACTAGTGTAATATGTAGCTATTCTGTTATGTATGTAATGGAGGGGGGAAAGAAACTGACCACCCTACTCCATTATCTCCTGGCCTAGATGCCTTATAAACTGTGCCTTCTTGGTATCACTTGTGAGGTTCAGAACTGTCTTTGGACAGTTGAGTAAACAACAACAATAATAATATTAATAACAATCGTAATAACAATAGGAGCAAAATGTAGATGTGTTTAGATGCATGTAATTATAAAAGTTAAACAATTACAATTTAGTTTTAAATAAGATAATTTAGACCAAAGGAATGATTAACATAATGGAGAAAAATTGATATACTTATTAAAAATAAAAATAATATTCTATATAATTAACATTTGAAGAAAGTTCATAATCAGAGACGAAAAGCAGTTTTTTGACAATTGGTTTTTGAAAGTAGTCAATATCTGACAGATCCTGTACACTAAGTATACTAGGATACGCTATTTTTACTATTCACACTATCATAAAGAATGTAGATTATATTAATCAAATACATATAGACTACAATATTTATAAAATAAGTAGGCTATAGTACAGTGCTCTTATTTTACGAGGGAACTTTGCATCATTCTGCTGCCGGCCGACTTCCTGCTCTTCCCAGCACAGCATGGGAAGCCAGTTCTGCAGAACATCCCAGCAGTTAGTTGCTTCTGAGAATTGTACCGGATCCTGTGTGTGACTGTTGCTTATGTATTAAGTAATCGATTGGAAAATGAAGTATACGGTTGAACAGCGAATTTATTTGGTGTAATGTTGCTTGACAAAGTGCAACTATAGAAGATGTGTTCGGATATTTGCTTGTAAATATCCTGATTCTAGCATTTCTACCAAATCTTGCGTTTCGAAGTTGATGAAAACATGACGTATATTGGCTCGAAAATCTTTTGTCCTATAAAATAATGCGGAAGTGAACTTTGTGAGATATTATGTTGTCAATATGTCTACATACCCCACTCCCAAATGTTGTCCTAGGAAGGGAGGTACTTGAACTCCGAGTTGCAGGTATATACCTACCTAATCGAACCAAAGACAACCTTTTTGAGCAATAACGGTATATGTAACCGAAGAAAAAAAAACATTGAGTCTATTTTGCACCGAAATGTTTAAATGTGTTGTTTATTTCTCTTGAGTAATATATAATATTCAAGGAACATTTTTCATCTTCCCTGCACGTATAAATACCATGTTGGATCATATACATAGAATAGATCACATCACGTTTTGACCAGAATATTATGAATATCCATGGGAAAACGTAATATTTTCAGATTAAAGGATTTTCTCTAACACCAGTCATAGGCCTATTCAGGTATTTCTTCCTATTGAATCCACAAGGTTCCAGCCATCAACACAACGCAGTGGACATATTTCTGTCGCTGTTGGGGGATGGATTTCCAGGCAATGAGGAGGAACTCTGTGAAAAATTAAAGAGAATTTGATTTCCCAGCAATATATCCACATTCTGGAAAATACAGTTTGCTACCTAGCATGCGCATGTTGGAACCTATTATAATTAAATATTTTGAACGGGACGATTCCTCCATCTACATATCTTTATTGTATAAGATATGGTTCCAATATCATGTTTGGTGGTGAAAACACAGACATTTGCTATTTCTATATGCTTTGCTTATTTTTTAGTTCGTTATCCACATTTTCGTTCCATTACTATATGAGAGTAATACGCAAACCTTTTTTTATGTGTGCAAAATATAAATTAAACTGATGTATCCTACGTAATATAATTGACAATTAAGTTTTAAATTATACACATACCCATAAAAATTTGTCTTACTAAAATTATTTATCCGATTTTTTTAAATATTGATCTATTGATTATTAGTGCCGCCTTTAATCAATGTAATTTTATTACTGTAGTGTTAATACCACGACAACAGCCAAAGAAAAATAAGCTACAGGCGCATTATTATGCAAAGAACCGTGGCGTGAGGGGGAGCTACAAAATGCCGTGTTTATTAAATTCATCTATATCACTAGACCACTAAGTAAACATATTCTCTTTAAGTTTACTGAGTAGCTTGGTTCAATCTTTCTGTTGTGAGGAGGGATGGTTTGTTACCTGCGGGAAGACTACCTGCAGCCTACGCTACTGCCCTAGAGTGAGTACAAATACCAACTTAAGAATGAGAGAAACTGTACAGTATATGGGACAAAAGTTTTGCGAACCATTGTACAACAGGTTCAGTTTGTTATATACAGAGGAAGCGGGAAAGATGCATTTTAATTGAAGATAAATTTGAGGATAATCGGGCGCGGTTAGAAGTAAGTTCCAGAAAACCACATAATGGTCTAGTGTGGCAAATGAACATATACATGGGGTCGGCCTACAAAGCGACCAGACTAATAAAATTGTTATATTATAAACAAAGGTTTGTACAGTAACTTCATCAGACAAATTTCGTCACAAGAATAAAGTTCTGTAATTGAATTCGTGGAAGAGTTTATAATGGTAATTTGGATCCACAGCTAATGTTTTTGTCATGGTTCCATCTTTGTGGACATGTAATTCTCAAAATGTGCGAATGTGGTGTACTGAGAACCCGTATATTATACAAGAAATGCCATTGCATCCCTTTAAAATAGGAGTATGGTATGCGGTAAGCGCGCGGCGGATAATTGGGGCTATATTTCTCGAACCGCGTGAATTGTGATGTTTATGTGAGAACAATGTTTCAATGTTCCGTCAATTTCTTAATGAACTGACACAGGAAAGAAAGGATTATGGATATTTTCAACAGGACGGTGCCACAGCACATACCGCTCACAATTCTATAGACACTTTACATCCATTTTTTTATGACCGGATAATTAGTACCGGTTTATGGCCCCCTAGTTCGGCCGACTTAACTTGCTGTGATTGATATCTTTGCGGAAACCTAAAGGGCAAAGTTTTCTGAAATAATCTCCGTACTCTAGAAGAACTGAAGGCTGAAATAACACGTGCAGTACAGTCTATTACCGAAGCGGAATTACAGAAAGTGGCAAGTAATAATTTGTTTCAACGATGTGAGGCAAGTCTTGCTGCGGTATCTGAAATAAACGGTGTTTAATACACCTGTATACATGTATTATAATAATAATTTTAACTCGTGGACTTATTTTATTCTGTAGTTCTAAATGTCTTGATTGATTGGTAGTAACCGAACACGCTCCTCGCCGGTGCAAGCACATCACGCAAGAAAGTGTAGCAGAGGTTTCGCAATAATCTAGTTTCCTATTAAAATGAGAGCATTGAATTACAATACACAACACTGTATTTAAAAGTGCAAATAACGTATGCTCTATTTAGGTCTACATTCTTTATGACGGTGTAAATAGTAAAAAAAATAGCGTATCTGGTATACATAGTGTTAATAATTTAAATTGTAAATATTAGTGCAGTTGTTAAAGCGGTCCATGTTTTGTTCTGCCCAATTTGACCAAATAGAAGTCGCGTGAGCAGCCACTCAAGTAATTCGCTTGCATATGCACGCTAGTAGTCCATTTAAAAACTTCAGTAATACTTCACTTTGCATCCTCGTAGGACAAACTACGGTCCCTAAAATTCATCACTACCCCACCATATTTACAGTCCTAGGATAAACTTATCCGTTGTCCAAACTCAACGTCTTTATAACCTGACATTAAATACTCGTAAAAGCACTATGCGATTCTACATACAGTATATGTATAGGATCGGCATGTCGCCAGCCTCCTCTTGACACGGCAGAAATACATCACAGTGAGATTGAATATCCATCCATATCCTAGAGCGAATAGCCTACTGACCACAATCATGTCTTACAACTAAAGTGAATGATGTGTATTTTTCTCTTGCTAAATCACAGCTTATATTGGTTCAATATCAGTGTACCTCTAACGTACTTCATCATGAAGACCTACCAGTCTCAATGTGCAGCCACGAAATATATCCTTTTCCTTCTATAAAACATTTACATTTACTCATAGATGTTCATCGAATAAAATCGTTCGGCTTTATTAAGACTACGAAATGTTTATTGGCACGATGCTTTTGCACATGAAGTTACTATGAAGGCAGAAACAAGAAAAACAAATTAATACAGTATGATCCGTTTGAGGAGACATAAACTAAAATGACTATAAAATTTATAATGGGTTACTGTAGAATTCATTTCTGTTCCAATGTGATACTGAAGCACGGGAGTTTTGTATCATCATTGCTATCACATAAGAAACAATACAAGTTACTCAGCAACGACCGAATTGCGAATTACTGTCATGGCGGATAGCTGCTAGACACGTGTTATTACGCTCCGACTTAGGTGATTATTAGCAGCGGTTTTAGAGTGCATTACTATTTGAAAGTGTTTAAAAGTGTCGTGGTATATAATTTTGTGTTATTTCGCATTCGATTTCTACGACAAAATGGGTGGAAATAGCAATAATAAGAAGTCATCTCCCAGCGAGTTCTCCGAAGAAGCTGTCCGACGCGTCATGGTGGAAGCGTTGAAAGATCCCGGCATGCTGCAGGGCTGACGCAGGCCATCAGGACCGCCATTGTGGAGGACTTGAAACAAACTATTGCTGAAAACAGTGCTGTGATAGAAAGCCTGAAAACAGCTCTAGAGGAGAAGGACAGGCACATTAGGCAGCTCCAGATGAAGGTGGACGATCTGGAGCAATATCAGAGGCGACAGTGTTTACGGATTTTCGGTGTGAGTGAAAGTGAGTCTGAGAACACGGACACTATCGCCATTGACGTGGCTTCTAAAATAGGAGTACAATTAACTGAAAGTGATATCGACAGAAGTCACCGAGTGGGGCGAAGAAACAGTGATAGGCCTCGGCCTATCATTGTCAAATTCGTCAGCTATAGAAAGAGAGCTGAGGTATTCAGAAACAAAAAACTGTTAAAGGGTAGTCTTGTTACCGTCCGTGAAGATCTAACTAAAGCCAGGCATAATCTGTTAAAAGAATGCATAACTAAATACAGCTTGAAAAACGTGTGGACACAAGACGGAGACATTATTGTCAAAGTAGGCGAGCACAAACACAGAATTGAATGCCCAGAAGACATGATCTGAACGAGTCGGCTGCGTAAAACTAGTAAGGCAACTAATTTTAATATACTGCAATATTCAATCTATATTAAATTTTACTCTATCAGTAACTTTACGTAATAATTAATTCTTTTTCATTCTTATTTTTATCATTTAGTACTGTAAGTCACTTTAACTTTTACCATATAATAACGTTATTTATTAATTAATTATTTTTCTTCTTCACATTCTTTATCATTTAGTACTGTAATTTTAAGTTATTATTGCTAGAAAATAATTTAAAAACTTGAATTGCATATAAGTTGGTACAATTGAGAACAAAAAGCAGCATGTTCACCCGACAGTCCCTGAGGTCAGTGTACAGAGACCGGTCCCCTCTATTAACACGAACAATAGCAATCCTACCTGCCCACTGCCCTGTACCGCAGACATACTCAAGGCTGCGCTTTCTTTCTCTCCTTTGTCACTTAATGTTATTCACGTGAATGCTCAAAGTCTGTTGTGTCATTTTGACGAATTTTCTTCTATCTTCTCACCTTTAGACATTCACGTTATTCTTATCTCCGAATCTTGGTTACATCCTAATCTTCCTTCCACTCTCGTAAACCTTCCTGGCTATACGCTTTGCCGTAATGACAGAGAGGGCAAGAGAGGCGGAGGGGTGGCTGGTTATATTAGATCCGATTTGCAACCTAAAATTATTCATCATTCTCCAAGCCAGTACTCTGCCAAACCCGAGTTCATGTTCATTGAAATTTGCACCTTATTTACAAAATGTCTAGTGTGTGTCGTATATAAACCCCCACATATATATGACGTAGATGATTTCGAAACCGCCTTACTAAACGTAACGCCGCAATATGAGAACGTTATAATCATGGGTGACTTCAATTCAAACTTACTTGACTTACATTCTAGTACGACTAAAAGACTTAAATCATTCTTTCAGTGCCTTGATATGGTAATCCTACTCCTAGCTCCCACACATCATACGGAAGGTACAGACACATTACTGGACTTGATAATTACTAACAATGCCGACAAAATACTGACGCATGGACAGTTGCCTGCACCAGGACTATCAGGGCATGATATCATTTATCTATCGTTTAATCTGCAGTGTCCTAAATCGACTCCTAGAGTAATTACTTACAGGGATATCAAAAGAATAGATGATATTGCACTGAAAGAAGACGCTGCGCAACTTCCATGGCACATGATCTGGACATTACGAACTGTAGACGAGAAAGTAGACTTATTCAATACGTTAATACTTCAACTTTATGACAAACACGCACCATTAAAGACCAAACGTACCAGAAAGACCCCAGGCCCTTGGATGACGACTTAAATACGTAGCCTGATGTCCGAACGCGACTTAGCCTATAGGAAATACACCCGCAATAAAAACGACGAATATTTTAACTTATATAAACACCTCAGAAACAGAACGACTCAACTAATAAGAAACGCTAAACTCAAATACTCCTACAAACTTATAGAGCCCAACACAACCCCTTCCGAGTTATGGAAAAATCTGAAGGACATTGGACTTGGAAGGGCTAGTGAACAAGCAGACATACCCATCCCACTTGACCGATTGAACGAACACTTTGTAAAGGACCCGACCTTAAAGAACACAACGAAACAAGACACAGTTTTGCCTGACTCAGCTCCCCCAACTCGAGACAAATTCTATTTTACTGACGTCACTCCTATTGACGTAATGAAAGCCATCCGACGCATCAAGACGAAAGCTCAAGGGCCAGACAACATTAGCATATTACTCATACAGAAAATACAAGACATAGTAATACCTACAATTGCACACATATTCAATAGTTCCTTAATCACTTCAACTTTCCCTAAAATATGGAAGCAAGCTTTCGTTCTTCCTCTTCCAAAAGTCAAAGTTCCCACCGACCCGAACGACTATAGACCAATCAGTATCCTGCCAGCCATATCAAAAGCACTGGAAAGAATCGTACACAGACAAATTACTAACTACATGAACGAACACAAACTATTCGACAAGTATCAGTCAGGTTTCAGAGCTGGACACAACACAAGCACTGCTCTACTTAAAGTGACAGAAGACATTCGTGAAGCAATCGACTCTAATAAAGTAACAATACTAACACTTCTTGACCTTAGCAAAGCTTTCAACTCTGTAAATTTCGACCTGCTCACCCATAAATTGAGAAATCTGCATTTGTCAGAGACTGCTGTGAGTTGGTTCGAATCCTACTTACGGGAAAGACAACAATGTGTTGTATCCGGGAATCGAAGCTCTTCCTGGTTTAACATAACATCAGGTATACCACAGGGTTCGGTACTCGGACCATTGTTGTTCACGATATATGTCAGTGATATTACATCTCATGTAAGGCATTGTAACTATCACTTGTATGCTGATGACCTTCAATGCTACATCTCTTCCCGCTTAGATCGAATAAATGACGCTATAGATAAATTGAACAAAGACATTGACTCGATTGTGACATGGACAAAGAAATTCCATCTTAATATCAATCCTGGAAAGACACAAGCAATCATATTAGGACACAAACGGCAAACCGACGCTGTAAAGCACCTCGACATTTCCCCCGTTAAAGTAAGTACAGTGCATATCCCTTTCAGTTCTTCGGTAAAAAATCTTGGCATTCACATGGATAATAATCTCAACTGGGACATGCAAATCACAGAAACCTGCAGAAAAGTATATTCTATTATTCATGTGCTAAAAAGGATAAATGTTCATCTTCCCTCTTGCTTAAAAAAGTCCCTTGTGCAGACCCTTGTATTTCCCCATTTTGACTATGCTGACATTTTACTGACTGACCTTTCCAGCGACAACAAAATGAAACTTCAACGTGCTCATAATTTGTGTGTACGTTTTGTAAGCAATGTTAGTAAATATGATCATATTACCCCATCCCTGGAAGCAATAGGTTGGCTTAAACTAGATAAGAAAAGAAATTTACATTCACTTCTCTTTCTCTTCGAAATCTTGAACTCTTCTATTCCTTCGTACCTGTCGTCTCGCTTCACTTACCTTTCTTCCCACCACAATCTGAACACACGCTCTCGCCATGAAACAATACTAACAATACCATCCCATCGCACCTCCTCATACTCATCCTCTTTCACAATAGCCCTGCCAAGACTCTGGAATTCGTTACCTGCTAGCATCAGGGACTGTCGAAATAAAATTCAATTCAAACGCAAACTTACTAGGCACTTGGTCAGTAATTGAGACTCGTTCAGACATGGTTTCTTGTAAATAGTTCTTTTAATCTACCACAAAATATCTCAATATCCGGTAATTTCATTACTATAGAATTTTGTTATTGTAGGTTTAATTTGTAATTTAGTAAATACAAAAATATTCTTTGTTCTTAACTTCTATGATAAAATGTCTAGCTTTCATTAATCAGGTATTCTTGTCGTACTTTAATTTTTATTGTAATTGTAATTGTAAATTTAATATTAATTGTAATCTTATTGTTCATGTTATAGTTGTAATCCCCTGGTAGAGGGGCAGAGAAGGCCTGACGGCCTTATCTCTACCAGGTTAAATAAATAAATCTAATCTAATCTAATCTAACAACGTGCGAACTGTGTCGTGTGGTTTTCTAAATTTCAAAGTGTAACGTTATAAATAGGCTAATGTTATATTTTAACGAATATAGATTTCTTTCTAGAAATCTTGCTTTTTCAGGTTGTAGCTCCCTGCAAAGCTGACTTCAATAATTTCAAATTGGCACGCTCAGACAAAGGTCCCGGGTTCGATACCCGGCTCTGGAACAATTTTTTCCTTGAAATTATTCCTAGATTCCTTTCATTCAAATTTGTAAATATTCTCTTATTATGCCTAATAAGCAATTCTGCATTACCGCTCTTCATTTATGTACTATGACGAAAGAAATTATGGTTTTTCTAAGATTGGAAACATTTTAATCTTCAAGGGAACAAGAAATGAGGCGAGAAGGTTAGCCTATCATATTAATTAAGGACGTTACAATCTACGTCACCCAATCAGATTTAGCTGTTTATAATGACTGCAATGAGTAGAATATCCTTTCCATCCCATCATTTGTTTGCCTGATAATGAAGATAGAGCCAATATTCGGAACGTTTTGATCTCCTTTTAATTGCTAACAAGGGGAAAAATCCAACCTTCACATTTTTTATCATTATTCTCTGGAATTATTGTTTCAAAGTGGGTCAGACACGATTGAGCAAGTGTTCAGTACTTCAATATTCATAACTCTTGGCATTTATATTTCTCAACGTGAGACAATTTTCATTAAATTTTATTATTTATAGTCTTGGGTAATCTGTAATTTTCCGTTATGTACAGTAGTGGCAAAAAAAACCGGACCAACCCTTGTAGCTGATTTCAGAGCCTTTTCACTCCAGAGCACGATAGACTGGTAACTAAGACTTTCGTTGTTCGAATCCTGCCTGGGAAGGAAACTTTTTTTGTTCCTTATTCAGTTTTATTCCCAATACTTTTCGAGTGCAGCGATATTTTACTACTTAATGAACTTATTATTCCCAGAACATGAATTTTACCAGCAATCGAAAAGTATTGGGAATAAATTTGAATAAGGAACAAAAAAAAGTTTCCTTCTCAGGCAGGATTCGAACCACGAAAGTCTTAGTTACCAGTCTATCGTGCTCTGGAGTGAACAAGGCTCTGAAATAAGCTACAAGGGTCGGTCCGGTTTTTTTTTTTTTGCCACTACTGTACGCGATGTGAGGTTTTCAAATCCGGCCTAAATTAATAAGTGGAAAGAATCCTTAGCGTGGTTTCATTAGGAAAGAAAATAAAGATCTGAGCTCAGTTCTTTGTAGATTTGCAGTACGTAAAAAATCCCTGCTTCTAAATGAGAAAGATCGAGAATATACCGACAGGATTGAATTCTGGGTGTATAAGAATGGACGTAAATTATCTTGAGCTTGCAACGAATCGCTCGTCCTACGGGCTTGCCGCTCTGAAGGTGGTACTCGAAGTCCCTAGGGCCCACCGAAAAGATCATAATAAGAGAGTTAGACACTGATTGTGAATTTAGGATGGGAATGACATTTTTTCTTAATATTTGACAAGATATACAGTAAATATTATGTAATCCAAATTACTATACTCTGAACAGTTATAACTCTCTCTAATATAACAGCAATAAAATTAAGGAACTTTTGAGAATAATAAATACTGATAATAAGACAAGGGATCAGCTGTTCAACAATTAATTACGTAAAGTTCAATGCAAATAAATCATTGTCCACAATTTATAAAACAACAAGCGTATTCCAGTAAGGTTCAGGATTTGTTATATCACTAGTATGCCTACATTGTGTAACTTTTATGAATTACAATTATCTACAATTGTCATTTGATTTATTTCTTGTTTTTATAAATTAAATAGCACTAGCCAACAGTGATTTTGTTAATGTACAATTTCCACTGTTTCTTATGCAATTTCATCTGCTGATTCCAAAAATGAAGACAGAATTTTTCTACCACCCGCCATTGTTTTGTAATTTTAGAAAAAAAAATATTTATTTTTATTGCTATATACATACAGTCCTTAACATGCTAATGGAAAGAAAATATTTCAAATATTCCATTTCATTCCTTTAACAATTGACATGTAACTTTAGGTCGTTGTTGCCTGTGAAGTCAGAATTCATAAAAATAAATTTTATTTCTCATAAGACTGCGATAGTTGGTATTCATTCTCAGTTGAGCTGGAACTTTCATTCAGGAAACAAGGTTCATAACCTGTGTTTTCTTTGTCCTAATTTTAAGTGTGGTAAAAGTGTCTTATAAAATGAAACATACTTCGAAATACTGTATAAATATCACATAAACAATTTTTGTTACGTTTGTGATTAGTTAACTTTGAATGTTATTACATTAATTAAAAGAGCTGATGAGTGTTCTTTTGATCGCAAAATAGATGAGATAATGCACTGTTGTGCTCCATGTGGTTCTATTAACTGGCTGACTAAAAGGATCCCGTAATATAAGGGATTTTCCAGTTCCCATGATATGCCGGGATCATTCAACAGGCTGTTACTTTCTAGGAACCACAGAATAGAAGATTACAGAGAGCTTGTCAGCGAGCTGATTCAGAACTATAACGTGATTGTGTGTCATATTTCTCAAAATAACTTCTTGGATTCTCATCTACTTTTTTCTTTCCTCAAAACCTTCGGGTAATAAGTGATGAACACAGGGAGCGTTTTCATTTGGATTTTTCTAAAATTGAAAGGACCTACCAGGAAAAACGGAGCCCAAATATTCTCTCAGACTACTGCTGGACACTCAAAAGAGATGTTTCTCAAGCGAAATATAGCCTAAAATCTATTTCACACACATTTTAGGTAAATAAATATGATTTTAGGTAAAATGTTACAGGGTATTAATACTAGAGAAGTTTGAATTATATTTAATACAATTACTCAAAAACCCTGGAAGATAGAAAAATTTTGAAAACATATTTGAAATCAGCACGAAAATGTTGTAAGAATCACCCATTCCTGATCTTCTAACAAAAAATTATGTTTAATTTTGTTCATCAGTGTAATTTGATTTAAAAATATACCAGTGCTTTTACATTGTATTACTAATTTAGTTTACAGAAATAGTATCACTTCCAATAATAGCTAAATTTGTTACTGCAAATCGACGCAATTTATCAACATGACAGGTTAATTTAATCGTTACACAGAACTAATTTGCTGGGAACAGTTACAAAAGTTACATAATTATGCTTTTCATAAATCAATAACGCTAATTTTGCAACCGTTTCCGTTTTCCGTTATGGTATAGAAGCATTGTTTTTCATTAGTTCATAAGTTCGTGCTTTGTCAGATCGTGTTCCATTTTTCTCTCCAATCCTTGCTTTAGCTCTCTCTCTCTCCTCTCTCTCTCCTCTGTCTCTCTCTCTGTCTGCATTAACGTTCATCAATCACAATGTAAGTAAAACACATTTGTTATTAATACATTTATGTTATCGTTAAAATTGAAACTGGGACACAAATTTAAACTGGAAAAATAAGAATATAGAGAGATAGAGAATTAATAAATTTACCTTAATTAAAATTTAGACTAATGAACTACACCAAAATTGAATATAGCCAAAGATTTTCTCTTCTAAGGGAAAGAATTAAAATAAAGTCATTTCACTTCGATTCCTTACCTTAATTCAGTGGTCGGCAGATGTTACGTCATATAAAATGCAGCCTGCATTACACAGCAAAGGAGAAGATAAAAGGGGGAGTATACCCAGACTACTTAACGCTGAATGAACAAGTGACGGCTAAGTGGAGAGAGATCATGCCTTACCCCTCCACCCTGCTTGTGTATTAAGGGGTTGACTCGCGAATCAAGAAATGCCGACCAATGCCGTAATTGAATCAGTCGTGAATTCATGAGGCTAGGTAGGAAGCTCAAACCAGGAATGTGCTGCTGTGGTACCTGTCTCCAGCTCACCTCGAGCTTTAAGATGGGAGAGCTTAGGTACAGGTTATGCAAAAAGTGCGAATGCTAAAAGCTAAAACATCACTGGGCCGACGAAAATTTCAAATATTCATTCCAGACACTTACACTCTTGCACAACGTTACAGGCTTGAGCCACCTTCCTGCTGTAATACAACCATCCCGGAATTTATATCAATCAGATCCGTGTTCTCCGTTGTAACTTCTTCAGAAACAAACTTTCTGTTATTAAATCTGAATGAGAAGAGTCAACGTTGATTGGGAAACATATAAAACAGATTATGAAGATTTACGTACACTGGCTCGCAAAACTTTTGTCCGATATACTGTGCAGTTTTTCTCGTTCTGAAGTTGGTATTTGTACTCTAGGATAGTAGAGCGTATTCCGAATCTCAGTGCTGAGCAATCTGATGGCATCACGGTGTCCCGAATTTCACCAATGAAGTCACTGATGCTCCACCGGTGTCGCACCGGTGCCATCAGATTGCGAAGGTGGTGGCAGTCCCCATCAGCCGCCATCAGTGAATCTGACTGGTTCTTGTGTAGGGCGGAATTAGCAGACGAATGACATCGTGCACTGTTGTGTCATGGCGGTGTGTTCTGCTTTAGTTCTCTGTATTGTTTGTAATAAGCACAACGTAAAAACAATATGTTAATGGCTTATGAGCGAACATGTCAACGGACCAGTTATTACTACCGGTTCAAGAAATAAATTGTTTATGCTCTCTTTTCTTTGAACGAGATAGCAGTAAGTTACGGACATTTCGCAAAATTTTGCTAGCGTAGCACAGACAACAACTTATACAGTCGCCATGATAGCCATCGATCCTTCAAGCAGTTTTTTCCTATTTCACTGCAGCGTGACGTCATTGTTGGCCACCGGTCCGGTGAGATTCGGAATACGCTGGTAGCGTAGGCGGCAGGTAGTCTCCCCGCAGGTAACAAACCACCCCCCCCCTCACAACAGGAAGATTGAACCCAGCTACTTACTAAACTTAAAGAGAATATGTTTTCTTAGTGGTGTAGTGATATAAATAAATTTAATAAATATGACATTATGTAGTTCCTCCTCGCGCCAGGGTTCTTTGCGTTATAATGCTGCCTATGGCTTATTTTTCTTTGGCTGTCGTCATGGTAATAACACTACACTAATAAAATTACATTGATTAAAGGTGGCACTAACAATCAATAGAGTAAAATTAAAAAAAATCGGGTAAATAATTTTATTAAGACCAATTTTTATGGGTATGTGTATAATTTAAAACTTGATTGTCAATTATATCCCGTAGGATACAGTAGTTTAATTTATGTTTTGCACACATAAAAAAAGGTTTGCATATTATTCTCATATAGTAATGGGACGAAAATGTGGATAACGAACTAAAAAATAAGCAAAGCATATAGAAATAGCAAATGTCTGTTCTTTTAACACCAAACATGATATTGGAACCATATCTGATACAATAAAGATGTGTAGATGGAGGAATTGTCCTGTTCAAAAAATTTAATTATATCAGGTTGCAACGTGCGCATGCTAGGTAGCGTACTGTATTTTTCAGAACGTGGATATATTGCTGGGAAATCAAATTCTCTTTAATTTTTCACAGAGTTCCTCCTCATAGCCTGAAATTCCATCTCCTAACAGCGACAGAAATACGTCCACTGCGTTGTGTTGATGTTACATATTCCGGCTGGAACCTGGTGGACCCAATAGGACGAAATATCTGAATAGGCCCATGACTGGTTTTTGAGAAAATTTTTTAATCTGAAAATATTACATTTTCCCATGGATATTTTTAATATTCTTGTCAAAACGCGATTTGGTCTATTGTATGTTTATGATGCAACATGGTATTTATACGTGCAGGGAAGATGAACAATTTTCCTGGAATATTATATAATACTCAAGAGAAGTAAACAACGTTTTTTAACATTTCGGTGCAAAATAGACTCAATGTTTTATTTCTGTCGGTTACATATACCGTTATTGCTCTAAAAGGTTGTCTTTGGTTCGATTAGCTAGGTATATACCTGCAACTCAGAGTTCAAATACCTCCCTTCCCAGGACGACATGTGGAGTGGGGTATGTAGACATATTGACAACATAATATCTCACAAAGTTCACTTCACATTATTTCATAGGACAAAAGTTTTGCGAGCCAGTGTACTGTAGCAGGTTGTTGAATGTCATCTTCTTGAGCCATAGATGTTTCACAAGTATTTTAGAAATAACTAGGCTTCTTCTTATAAAATGTCACCTAATCCTAGTAACTTAGTGTAAACTACCGCATTGCGTGTTATCAAAAAGAACTAAAATCATGTTGTTTATTTATAATTTAGAAAGTTAAACTAAATTGTTGTAAATGATATCACCATAGTTAGTTGAATTACGTTTAGCTATAGTTTTACTAGTGATAAGGTATGCACTATTACATAATTTACATTAACATGATGAAGTATTTCGTATTTAACTAAGCAATTAGGCCTAACATTAACTTTAATGTAGAATTAACAGGATTATAGAATTAAATATTCAAACAGCAGAACAAGTTACTCGGGTGACAGTACTGTATATAACGCATAATACAGATTAAGTCTAAAATAATGATGATAAAGAATTAGCGAAGTTAATAGCAAAAACAATTTATAAATAAAATAGTTGAAGGCAATGTAATAAAACAATGTACTATAAACAGAAATTCATGTTTGGTAATGAAATATGAATATTATGTATGATGTTCGTTGATCTACTATGATTTATTGTAGACCTATTTAATCATAGTCTACAAGAGTCTGTCAGAGAAGTGTAATTTCTGACTTTACTTTCTAATACGATTAGAGGAGAGTGAATGTATGTCCGTGTATATGTAATTATTATTATTATTATTATTATTATTATTACTATTATTTATTTGTAAAGTTTTTTCAACTCAAATCGTAAATTACATTTCACAAAGTTATATAATATTAATTGTATTAATACAACGTTCAATTGAATATTCAGAAATATTAAAATTATTTCCTCGTAACTGGATGATGCCTAATTAGAGATCATTCCGTTTTACCCAGATTCTTTTTCATTTGATTTATTCTTATTTTTATAAATTAAATATTTTGATTCAAAAAACTTACTTTTACATTGTATTAGGCAATTTAGTTACAGAAATATTAACACCTCCAATAATACCTAAACTTGTTACTGCAAATCGACGCAATTTATCAACATGACAGGTTAATTTAATTGTTACACAGAACTAATTTACTGGAAACAGTTACAAAAGTTACATAATTATGCTTTTCATAAATCAATAAAGCTAATTTTGCAACCCATATCGAATTCCGTTATAGTATAGAAACCCTGATTTTCATTAGTTCACAAGTTCGTGCTTTGTCAGATCACGTTTCATTTTTCTCTCCAATCCGTGCTTTAGCTCTCTCTCTCTCTCTCTCTCTCTGCATTAACGTTCATCATTCACAATGTAGATAAAACACATTTGTTATTAATACATTTATTTTATTGTTAAAATCTAAACAGGGATACAACTTTAAATTGGAAAAACAAGAGTATACAGACAAAGAATTCATCTTGCGGTGATTAGGATGCCAGCAATACGTCTTACATGTTGTAACTTTTCCTACAGTGTCAGTACTGGTGTCATCAAGGCTTGCACATTCCATTGTGTTGAGAGTATCGTCGACAGTTTCCTATTCCCAGAGTATCCAATTCAAGACTTTACTAGTGTTATAACAAACCGTGTGAGACTGGTACAGTTCTCAGAAGCCTTATTATTTCTGAACATGCAAATGTACAAACCGCAAATGGAGTAAAGTGTATTCTTCAGTAGGTAGAACATAGTCCTGAGGAGGCACACCAAAGATTTCTGTAAGAATCGGTGTTCCACAGAGAAAAGTATGGCAAACATTATTTCATTACGGTTTGTGTCATTTTCATGTACAACGGCTGCAACATCCTAAAGAAGAATATGAAGCTAGATGCTGGCATTTTGTCAATATGTTAAATAGTACTTGCCGATTATTTCCATTAATATTGTTCACCGATGAAACTGTTTCACTCGTGACGGTTTAAACATCTGTAATTCACATCGGTGTTCCCTACGAAAATCCATAAGCCAATTTGGAAAGAAATAGTCAACATCAATTCTCTGTGGGTGTTTATTGAGGTGTGGTTGACAATCAGTTGATTGTGTCTGCTGTGTTACCGAATAGTCTTACACCGCGCAGTTATACAGTCTTTCTGCAAAACGAGCTTCCAATATTAGGCATGTTCTTCCAGCATGACTGAGCTCCTGTACAGTTTAACTGTCAAGTGACACACCATCTAAATCTCACAATCCCCGAAAGTTGGTTCTGTCGCGATGGTCAAATGTAATTGCCACCAAGGTCTATAGATCATACTCCAGTCAATTTTTGTTTGTGGGGGTAGATGAAAGACAAAATATACAAAAACGAAGTAAGTATACATAAGGGAAGAATTAGTCAGTCGCATTATGAATAGTGTTGTCCTCACAGAACTAGTCCATCTCAGGAAAACTACACTTACTGTTGTCAATAGAGTGGAGAATTGCATTGAAGTCAGCAGTGGAATTTTTTAGCCATTACTTTGTTACTTTGAACAGTTGAAATATGGTACTATGTAAATACGGAATGAATGTACTTATTAAGCCATTTTTCTTACTTTCTTGCTACTTGTATCGCTTGTTATAAGTAACATTCAAACAGCTGTTATCTCCACATCCATTGAAAATTGGACACATTTTTATACGAATATTTCACTCAGAATAGTCCATACTACCACTCCCTAAAATGCTGTATTTAATTTTCCTCCTAAACCATTCTGTATAAAAGAGAATTAAACTGAAAAGCTACTAAAATATAAGGATCACTCTACGAAAGCTATATTGATAACAACTTAGCCATCGGCATAGGTAACAAGCAAACATTCTGATGGGGACAGATAATTAAGTTAATTTTTTCTTCCACCATGCTAATAATGTCAAAAGACGTGCTTATACAAATTTTAGCCGCTCGACCGCAATTACGAGGTTGTACAGAAAGTGATTTTCCCTGGGGCTGTTTACAGAAAAAAAGCACAATTGCATGGGAAGTTTTATCGAAACAAATACAACAATTGTTGCGCTATTTATCAACATATCCCCCACTGGAATTGAGACATTTGTCATACTATGGGATCAATTTTTGTATCCTTGTATCGTAGAAGTCAGCCGCCTGGGATCGGAACCAGCATTGAAAAGCCGTCTGCATCTCTCTGTCGATCCTATGATATGACAAATGCCTCAATTTCGGTGGAGATATGTTGAAAAATAGCTCAACAATTGCTGTGCCTGTTCCAAGAAATTTTTCCAATGAAATCGTGTTTTCTTTCTGTCAACGACCCCGGCGAACTTATTTTTTACGGCACTCGTAATTTCGATCGAGTGGCCAAAATTAAAATAAGCATTTATTTTTACATTATTAACATGGTGGAAGAAAAAATTAACTTTTTTATCTGCCCCCACCAGAATGTTTGCTTGTAAGTCAGCTGAGGCACTTGATGCAAATATCACGTAATTTATGGCGAATTCCCGGCCTCATCTCGCAAAATACCATCTCGCTATCACCAATCCCATCGACGCTAAATAACATGGTAGTTGATACAGCGTCGTTAAATAATGGAGTAAAAAAAGTTGATAACTTTTTTACAACATTGGAGAATACAACCATTCGCTTCTAAGAAATCCGGATTTTGCGTATGACATCTTAAAACGAACTGAACTGTCGACTGCTAATGTTAATACACTTTAGCATATCTAACTTATATATATATATATATATATATATATATATATATATATATAATTTGAACAGGTAATGGAAATTAAGGGAAAACGGCTGAACAGATTTTAATGAATAACCCGTCATTTTGAAGCTTGGCATTGATGGATTTTCAGAAAAATAGCAACTTTCAGTGAAGCGCTAGTTTTCATACATAATTTTCCTATTTTCCAAAATCCATCTTTCGTCAGTTTTGAGAACTAATTGTATTTCAATAAAAAACAAAACACACTAAAATAAACAATAGGCTATTACACTAAGGCAATTGTCTGCAGGATTGCTGACATATTTAGAGCTCCAATTCAATAGGTTATTAAAAACTTCAAGATTTACTAAAAATAATTTACAGGTCTGATTCTGCGGTGTGTAATTTTCTGAGTACAGCTGTGTATTGGACATTAAAATCTACAAACCTTGAGGCGGTTTGATGACATTATTACCATAAGAAATGAAATATTATTATAGTTAATGCCATGATGTGACTATTTTTCATTAATTATATATATTAATGCTATATTGATGTAATGAATGTGAAACTTTTGGGGTTATGTAAGTAGATGTAGAGAATATCTTAAATTAGATCTTCATTTTTATAATTTATTGAATGGGGTTGAGTATTTTTCATATACTTAATGGCGGTGTGGTGTAGATATTTACATGCGTCATTCTGTTCAGTATTGGCTCGAGAGAGCGCAAAAATTACAGTTCCTAAGGAAAGACCAAAAGGTATTATTTACTAATAAAATAAGAAGTCTACAAAATTATGTAGCCTCCCGATCATTTCAGCAAGATGTCTTAGCAGGATAAAATGATTTTACTCTACATTTCAAGCTTTACATGAAGCAGCTATACCAAGATGCTATGTCTATTGTCCGAAAGCATAGCAAACCTGACATCTTTTAACTTTCACCTACAATCCACAATGACCTGAAATAGCTACTGCTTTACTCCCACTTAAAAAAATCCACTGGTCGTCCTGGCATTGTTACTTGCGTTTTCGCATTGAAACTCAAAAACTGGAGGAGGTGGATAGGTTCAAGAAAAAGCATTTGGCATAAAAAAAAAACATTCAGAGGGAGTATCTTTCATTACTACAGAAGCAAATAACTTCAAAATATCTGGTCTGGTATTCTTCGTTGAAAATAGATCTGGAAAAAAAATTGTAATGAACTTAGATTGCAGCATTTGCTGCACAAGCCACTAGTTATGTTATATTTAAACCCTAATCTTGGCTGATGAGACTGGGCACTTACTCATTATAAGACGGTAATAAGGTATTGCTGAGAAATTGGGGAGAATGACGGTATGGACAACTCATTTGTCGATTAGCCTATTAGAGATATGGTCTCTTCCTACAACGGTCAATATGCAAAAAAGGTCCCACGTTTGGTAATGTCCACATAAAAAAATGTCCATTGTTCAAAAGGTCCTTTAGTTATATGTTCTCGGCCTACAACTTCCAACATACTAAAATTACCTGCGTTTCATAAAGACCACATTCATAAAATGTCCTTTTTCGTAGAAGTCATTATTTAATTAAATCAGGTTTTTAAATGTCTTACGTATTACCTCTTGCTGTTTTTCGTATATTATTCGGAACTTCCCTCACTCGTACCTCTATGGCTTTTGTAGGATACGAATGGTTTTCTTTACCATCTGCTATGACTCTAAGATTTCCAAAATATGAATTTAGTCGTACATCTCGCATTACAGTTCTTCCGATTAAAACATTTCCAATATTTTCTGTCATCTTTTCGGTTGTCTTGATGGTAATGATACAGACTATCGTGGTGTAATAACATTGGTTTTTTTTTTTTACTAGAGATAATTTGAGCCATTCTGACATTCTACATTTGAATATGACATTCCATATTTCAATGCTATAGCAACGATAAACGATTATTACTGAAAACATTACATGCGATGTAATTATGTGTATGGGACATTTAGTTGAAAGGCTTTTTAATAGTTTGACCAGTTTTATGTGGGACTATTTGACCTGTGGACCTTTCAGCTATGTGGGACATTTTTGTTGTGGTCCTTTTCATTATGTTAACCCTATTATGTGTGGGACATTAAATGTGAGACTATTTGGTTTGGGTCCTTCTTGGTTGGACATTATGTTAGTAGGGACATTTTTTGATGATCTTTTTTCTCTTGGAAGCCATTTGTCCATAGAAAACCTGTATTAACATCTTCCTTTGCATGAAAATTTCATTTGAGCGCTTCGGAATTGTAATCCAACATTTCAATACCAGAGCTCTCTACCTTTCCCAATATACACACTGAAATATAAAGTGCTATGTTGCTGTAAAATATTCCATTCGGAGATTAACACAGAACTGTAATGTTTATCCGTCTATCATAGCACCGCTCATGACATGTAAATGACACTTTCTTTTGCTGATGTTTTTCATATTATAGTGGTTTACTGCGGGCACACTGTGCCGAGTGGGCTACTCCGTACGATGCGGGGAGATGATGGATGATGATTAAGAGATAATGAGGATTTGAAAGGAGTCTGGTCGTGGTCCTTGAAATTGGTACTATCCCAGCATTCCCTGGAGTGACTAGGAAAACCACAAAAAACCCTAGTTAGAATAGCCGGCACATGAAATCGAACCCCGGACTTCCCGAATGAAAGATGGAAATGATAACCATTAATCGTTCTTCCTTGGTACCATTATTATATTTGTTATTATTATGTCATAGCTAATTTAATAAATCATATGTCCATATTTGTGAAGTCAACCATTAACTTGAGAGTTGCATCATGGCCATCGTAATAACTTCGAGCTGCTAACAGAAAATATGACGTCACGCTACTAGTGCGAGCAGACACGCATAGGGATTTTGCATCAGTATTGTTTTAATAAATAAAAACATAAAAATACAACACATTTTTAAAAAGACAAATTATTTTATACACCTGTTTCAGTAGTAGCATCATAAATTTAATCGTAAGTTACGTGATGTTCTATTTGTGCATGGTGCATGGAAAGATAAAATGTGGTTGTGATAGATTTGAATAATACTGCAGTTTTACGAAGTTTGCGGATTGTGGAAGAAGCCAATCGTGTACTGGGCGAATGAAATCGGTAAGTGGAAGGAAAAGTTTGTGCATGTTTGTCCTTCACATTTGTGCAATAGCCTATTTTAAATATTTGACTAGACTCAAAGTAAATTCAAAATAGAATAATTTATAGGCTGAAAACATCCATTGAGATATATTTGTACAAAACATTCTGCTAGAGCTAGAATTAATAATAATACTATTCCAATAATAGTATTTGAATAACAATAATAATAATAATAATAATAATAATAATAATAATAGAGAAAATTTCAAATATCTCGGACTAACAGTAACAAATATAAATCACACTCGGGAGGAAATTAAAGGCAGAATAAATATGGGAAATGCCTGTTATTATTCGGTTGAGAAGTTTTTGTAATTAAATCTGCTCTCAAAAAACCTGAAAGTTAGAATTTATAAAACAGTTTTATTACCGGTTGTTCTTTATGGTTGTGGAACTTGGACTCTCACTTTGAGAGAGGAACAGAGGCTAAGGGTATTCGAGAATAAGGTGTTTAGGAAAATATTTGGGGCTAAGAGAGTTGAAGTTGCAGGAGAATGGAGAAAGTTACACAACGTAGAACTGCACGCATTGTATTCTTCACCTGATATAATTGGAAATACTAAATCCAGACGTTTGAGATGGGCAGGGCATGTAGCACGTATGGGCGAATCCAGAAATGCATATAGAGTGATAGGCCTAGTTGAGAGACCGGATGGAAAAAGACCCTTGGGGAGGCCGAGACATAGATGGGAGGATAATATTAAAATGGCTTTGAGGAAGGTGAGCTATGATGCTAGGAATTGGATTATCCTTGCTCAGGATAGGGACAGATGGTGGGCTTATGTGAGGGCGGCAATGAACCTCTGGGTTTCTTAAAAGCCATTTGTAAGTAAGTAGGTTAATAATAATAATAATTATTATTATAATTATTATTATTATTATTGTTATTGGTATTATATTATTATTATTATTATTATTATTATTATTATTATTATTATTATTATTATTATTATTATTATTATTATTATTAAATTGTAAAGTTCTGTAAGTATTGCATGATATCTTAATAGAAAAAAAAACGAAACGTAAGTTGAGGATATGTGAGGGATTGTATTGACGTGTAGTGAGAGGGATGTAAGTAGCTGTTTAATTGCAAAGCAGCCCAGCAGCGTGGAGCCCGGCGGCCTGCATGTCATCCTGCTTGATTAAAGACAACGCGCAAATCGCCCATTAGGGTGCTGCAACCCGGCATGAGCACCATGCAGGCTGCGTTAATGACAGCGAGGAGAGATATTGCTCCTAAATAAATTGTTCATAGTTTCGGTTATTGACCTTTCCTAATATATTTGTCTGTTTGGGCCACAACCTAGCTACAGACGTTATTGTTTCATAAATTATACCACTATTCGAACAACTTCACACTTAAAAATTCAGTGTACCATTTCAACAATATGAGTAAGTAGGTAAATCATCATTATCACTACCATGAATGAATCTGTATCATCAACTTCACTGCCGATACTATAGTAACAGAACTTATCTCACTAGTTCTTCGTAAACCAGAAAAATTGTCTGAAATCACTCAGCTCTAAAACGTACCCAGACATTAACAGCTCAATTCCACAGGGCGATCTCTAGAATAAGCAAAAGAGGGGAAAACTACCATCACACAGAAGAAAAAGTCTGCGTTCTCTCGTAAATACATGGATAACTACTAAAAATTTGGTTTCGCATAATGTCCTGACACCAATTGCCACGACCTCAATGTCTCATTTGTGCTACTTTTCTGAAAAATTAAAATATGAAGCCATCATGGCTTTTTAAGACATCTCAACATAAAACCCATTGAATTCTTGATGCATGAAAGAGATGCACTTAAAATAGAGAAGAAAATTACAGTAAAACTCTCTTCAAGACCATCCCTATTGAGAGACCACTTTTCCTAAAGGCCGATTTTTTAAAGAACCGAACTAAAAGTCCATAAAACCAATGTAAATCACAACCCTGTTAAGAGACCACCTCCCTCCCCGACCACCGACCAGTGATTTTATAGCCATTTTCTTAATTTTACCCCTTTTAAAAGACTATACTGTAATTTAAAATTATGAATTTAGTATTTTATTACATTACTGTAGCCTAAATAAATTCAAAGAAATTCGTATAGTACTAGAAGTTAAAATGATGTTTGGCAACGTTGTTAAGTAATACCGTATTCACGTAGAATGCCCATCTCTGTCCTTAATCCCGTAAGGAATGTTGGGGATTGCTACATGTACAATGACCGCTTGCAAAGGGGCTCCAAGGTGTGATAAAGGGTTATTTGCACCGCTATTTAAAAGTTTCTTGAAAGGTAAGATTTCTCATGTCGTATGACGGTTTTACTTTTCGTTTTTTACTTTAAAAATCAAATCGTTACTTGTTAATTACAGTGCAATAATTTATTTTTTCATCCTCCTACCTATTAGAAAAATCTGGTAATAAACCTGTCGATGACGAGGATGAAGTCAAGAGAGAATATTTTAATCCGAAAAAAATGTGACCAGAACAAGCCTTATGTACTATTGAGTTAATTCAACTATCGGCAACACTGAAAGTTTGTATGAATCGAGAACACATAAATGAACTTCTTAACATGTTAAAGAATAGTTTTGAAAATAAGATTGTAAAAAGGAAATGTAAAAAAGTTAAGCAGAGTTCAGTTTATGATTTTGTGAAGGGGAATCAAAGGAGAAAATTGTAAAAATAATGTAAAATAAAAAATAAAGTTCTGATTCCAAGCTTTTATTGTTAGCAATATTTTCCACGTTTTCATTTGATTAACATAGGAAACGTTTTAACTCATTATTAGTGTAAAATAACTCCTCTTATTGAGAGACCACCCCTCTGAAAGACCAATTTTTCATTGAACCAGCAGTGGTGGTTTAATACAGGTTTTACTGTATTTCAGTCGTACTCAGATATTATTGCAGCACACTTGAAGGCGTTGTTGTTATCGCTTGAAAAGTAGGCCTTCTAGCCCAAACATGAAGATCCACAGAGGCAAAACATGTGAATTGTGAACCCTTTTGTTGAGCACAAAGAAACAGTCTTTCAACTTTGTGAATTATCATCAAAAGGCTGAAAAGTACTATCAAACCTGTGAGTAACTTGAAGTTCTGCGTAAGAATGGAAAAAGAATATTCAAATTTACAAGAAATAGCAACAAGATTTCTTCTTTATGTTTCCACTACATATCTTTGTGAGACTACATTTTATATCATGAGCGTGCTTAAAACGAAACAATGAAATCGCCAACTCTTTGACTCTCTCTCCGTTTGACTATCATTTCAATGCATCTAGAATAATTAACAAGCTAAAGGACAGAGAACCACAACAAAAGTCGCACTAGCCTAATTAAAACATTAAATATTCTCAGTTGTAATAAAAAATGAAATGAACTAAGCACTAGTGTTAACTTTTTCAATAACTTATAATTATAGCTATGTTATTATGATGGGTTTTTTTAATGTATACGTAATATTAAGTAGTGTTGGAAATAGTGTTTACAATTGCGAGATTCACATATTTTAATCATAAAATACATAGTACGTTGCATATAAAATATTTTTGTCATGTGTATGTGTGATAAGAGTTTCCCCTACATATTATTACTCGTATTATTGTATCTCCTATGGGGGTAGCCTACATATTGACATCCTTTTTCTGCTTCCTCTGCTCAGCCGACATCTGTGGTGAGTTACAGTGCATAAAAATTCTTCCCATTATCATTTATTTTTCAAACCAAAATCATTAAAATCACTTTCATAGTACAATGATCAATGTTATAAATTTTATAAGTTTTGATGATCGGAAAATGATAAAACATATGATAATGAAAATTAGCATAAATTAATTATGTTGGCTTCAGAAAACTACAACATGCTACCAAATTTCATTAATCCAGTGATTGATAATTTGTCAATATGTCGCGCCGTTTTCATAGTGTACTAATCATTTTTAAGTCTTAAGATTACGCCATACTTAATTACTAATATTTTGTTAGTTAAATGTATGAACTTTAAACAAATTGGAGAGGTATTTACGAGTAAATCTGTTGGGTCGGGACTCTCATCTTATGGAAAAAGAATTATCGGGATGCGTTCTCTCAAATGTTGACAACGTTATAGAAGATAGTTTCCTTATTTGTTTAAGTTTGTAATGCTATTTTATGTTCTTAACAAAATGAGAACGAAATGGGCAAAAAGTGTTGAACACAGAAATGTCGATCGATGTCGATGGGTAGTTATTTACAAGTATCGATTGTCATGCTTTTTTAAAATTTGTTCTTGAAATGGTGAATCATGATATCTAAAATTGTGCTATTATATGACGTATTTTATTTCTTTATTTGAATAGGCTAATTCTTATGCTATTAATTGTAGTAAAACTGATTTATTTTCTTGAAAATTTACTACAATTACACTACTCCGTCGATATAGGAGAAATATAATGTTCACCTACTTGGATATAATACGCGGAACAAGTCCCCTGCAATCGGCAAGCTGTGAGAGCATGAAAGTTGAAGAATATTATGGACAGAGAAAACATCGATCATATGGGAATGGGTATTTAAGAGTTGTTAATTCATTATAGGGGAGAGTCGAGTAGTATCGGACAGTGCGTTTCTTTCATCTACCACCATATGGTAGTACCTGAATGACATGGTTACGTTACTCTATGAGACATCACAGAAACGTAACCACGTCAATCAGGTACTATCATCGTGTGGTAGATGAAAGAAACTCACTGTCCGATATTACCCGATGTCCGATACTACCCGACTCTCCCCTACAAAATGAATCTGATGCAACGTTAATGTAAATTATTTTTTTTATTTCCTAGATTATATCTTACTTACTTACTCACTTACTTACTTCCTTACTTATAAATGGCTTTTAAGGAACCCGGAGGTTCATTGCCGTCCTCACATAAGCCCGCCATCGGTCCCTATCCTGTGCAAGATTAATCCACTCTCTATCATCATATCCCACCTCCCTCAAATCCATTTTAATATTATCTTCCCATCTACGTCTCGGCCTCCCCAAAGGCCTTTTTCCCTCCGACCTCCCAACTTACACTCTATATGCATTTCTGGGTTCGCCCATATGTGCTACATGCCCTGCCCATCTCAAACGTCTGGATTTCAAGTTCCTAATTATGTCAGGTGAAGAATACAATGCGTGCAGTTCTGCGTTGTGTAACTTTCTCCATTCTCCTGTAACTTCATCCCTCTTAGCCCCATATATTTTCCTAAGAACCTTATTCTCAAACACTCTTAATCTCTGTTTATCTCTCAAAGTGAAAGTCCAAGTTTCACAACCATACAGAACAACCGATAATATAACTGTTTTATAAATTCTAACTTTCAGATTTTTGACAGCAGACTAGATGATAAAAGCTTCTCAACCGAATAATAACAGGCATTTGCCATATTTATTCTGCATTTAATTTCCTCCTGAGTGTCATTTATATCTGTTACTGTTGCTCCAAGATATTTGAATTTTTCCACCTCTTCGAAGGATAAATCTCCAATATTTATATTTTCATTTCGTACAATATTCTGGTTACGAGACATAATCATATACTTTATCTTTTCGGTATTTACTTCCTAACCTATCGCTTTACTTGCTTTAAGTAAAATTTCCTTGTTTTCCCTAATCGTTTTTGGATTTTTTCCTAACATATTCACGTCATCCGCATAGACAAGAAGCTGATGTAAACCGTTCAATTTCAAACCCTCTCTGTTATCCTGAACTTTCCTCATAGCATATTCTAGAACGAAGTTAAAAAGTAAAGGTGATAGTGCATCTATTTGCTTTAGCCCGCAGAGAATTGGAAAAGGATCAGATAGAAACTGGCCTATACTGACTCTGCTGTGATCTGTCTATAAAATATAATAAATTTATAAATAAATAATTGAATTAATTAATAACTGAATTAATTAATATTACCATAAAATCTCCAGCAATATCCTTAATATCTGCTACGATTTCTAGGCACTGGATAATATTTACGTTGTCAAAAATATTTAGGCGTGAACGTTTTGTGACATGATGCCTTACCGGTATGCGGAGCTAGAATTCTCGTCGCAACAGACCGCGTTGTACTATTTTGCTGCTTTCTTTAAACTCAAACGCATTCTTCTAAATGGGCGGAGCAGTGTAGTACTAAATCATTTATATTCCTTCATTTTTAAAACTTCCATACGAAAGTATTGCTTTCCATTGTGATGTGGGCACGTACAAGTACTTTTTCTTATTATAAATGTAATTTGGGATTGTGAACAATAAAGCTGTCACCGCAGTATTTTATTTCCACTGTGATTATGTCTTTTTTATTTCTGTTGAGTTATCGTCACCGTGAAATGTACAGTATGTACGGTAGTATACAATGTACTGTATATGCTAAAGATACGTCATGCAGATATTTAGATATTTGTAACATGTTTCCATAACTCGGTCTTCATCAGCTATCTTACTCTAATTTTGCATATATAAACTTCACACTTTTTACTATTTCATTAGCAAGAGTTTTGTTGTAATAATAAAACTAGTGTTGACCATAGTTCTTTGAAGCTCGGTTCGTGCATGCTATTCATATTTTTCATTCTCTCGCACATGACACACAAAGGAATGTAATGTAAACGTGAATTAGTTTTAATTTTCACGAAATGTTTCGACATTCCATTAATAACCAACAAAGGTTATTCAAATGCTCTCTGTAAAAATTCTATACTCTAAAACAGCTAATTCTCGTTTTGAATTCTCTCTCGTGTATGCATACACCTGGGATATAGCTACACTATTTTTAGCCATAATAGGAATTTCCCTTGACAATAATCAACAATTATGAAACTCACGTGTTATGAGTTCATTACGACGTTTAGGCCTATCCTCCGAGATTATCCTCTGTATGCATTAGTCCATTCAAGTTCGAGAAATGGAAATCGATTCATAAAAATTTTAAATACGCAGTCTAGTAGGTAGCAGGAAGACCATTCCTTCGTTCTTTCGTTCGTTCTCTCATTCCCTCGTTATTTCATTTTTTTCGTTCCTTCATTCTTTCATTCAACCAGTCGTTCTTTCGTTCATTCACTTCATTCACTTCATTTATTTATTTATTCATTATTCACTAATTTATTTAATTAATTCCTTTTCTCGTATTTTATTTCTCTCATTCTATCGTTTCTTCATTCTTTCATTTAACTTTACTCAAGTTAATACACGCATAAAGCCACTAACACTAGGTTTTTAACTGAACATTATTAAATAACATAGGTTTTTTAGAATTAACTTAAGAACATATAAACTAAGTTTAATACTAACTGATATTTGTAGTAAAATGTGTGGCAGCACCGCGAAACACGAAAGAAATTTTAAATTCAGTCAATTTTCAAAAGTTTCACCAATGAGAGAGAAAATATAATCATCACAGCCTCCTGAATATACGTCTCAATACGTGTGAAGAGGATCATAAACATACATTCAGAACATGATTTCATTTTGTTTGTGGTTGTAACTGAGAACGTAACCTTTGTTAAATGTTGGTAAACAAAATATAATTTTAAATTATTTGCCAGAGTTCAATGAACGGATTTTCTAGCTTGTAGAAAACACAAGGAGAACGACGAAATTCGATATCATCTTGCGATAAGATATGAAAATAATCAGAAAACTGGAAATATATTAATTTGTGATTCAACTTACCCTATAAATATATAGTGATTCTGGGCACGGCCGACGTGATGCTCGCTTCGCTTCTTCCTTACCGGCCTTGACAATTAATTTTGATCCCTGTGTTAAAGCTGTAATCGAGAAAATATGAAATTCCCGCCAGATGGCACTGACTCCCAAGGTTCACTGAGGAATTTGTGTACGATTAATATTGCGCTTCTTTCTACTGGTATGTGAGTTTATTGTGATATGATTCAAAATGACGTATTGTTGTGTACCATTGTGTACTTCGAATAGAAAAAAAAGTGAAGGAGCAATATCATTCGACGAATTTCCGAGTGACAGGGAAAGATGATTATATTTCGTGACCATAATATTGTAAGAAATGGAAATATAAAAATTGGAGTTGTATCCTTCGAAGAGGTGGAAAAATTCAAATATTTTATTTTATTTTAGTAAGTTATTTTACGACGCTTTACAACATCTTAGGCTATTTAGCGTCTGAATAAGATGTAGGTGATAATGCCGGTGAAGTGAGTCCAAGGTCCAACACCGAAAGTTACCCAGCACTTGCTCATATTGGGTTGAGGGGAAACCCCGGAAAAAACTTCAACCAGGTAACTTGCCCCGACCGGGAATCGAACCCTGGCCACCTGGTTTCGCGGTTAGACGCGCTAACTGTTACTCCACAGGTGTGGACAAAAATTAAAATATCTTGGAGCAACAGTGACAAATATAAATGACACTCGGGAGAAAATTAAACGCAGAATAAATATGGGAATGCCTCTTATTATTTGGTTGAGAAGCTTTTGTCATCTAGTCTGCTGTCAAAAAATCGGAAAGTTAGAATCTATAAAAACAGTTATATAACCGGTTGTTCTATATGGTTTTGAAACTTGGACTCTCATTTTGAGAGAGAGGAACAGACATTAAAGGTGTTTCAGAATAAGGTTCTTAGAAAAATATTTAGTGCTAAGTGTGATGGAATTAGAGGAGAATGGAGGAAGTTACATAACGCAGAACTGCACGCATTGTATTCTTCACCTGACATAATTAGGAACATTAAATCCGACGTTTGAGATGGACAGGGCATGTAGTATATATGGACGAATTCAGATATGCATATAGAGTGTTAGTTGGGAGGCCAGAGGAAATAAGACCTTTGGGGAGGCCAAGACGTAGATGGGAGGATAATATTAAAATGGATTTGAGGGAGGTGGGATTTGTGAGGCTTATGTGAGGGCGGCAATGAACCTCCGTGTTCCTCCTTAAAAGCCATAAGTAAGTAAGGGAAAGATGCGAAAATAGCTTAAAGTGATTTCACGCCGAGACTTTGTTCCTAAAGCAACTCCCCATCTTCAGTGGTTTGTAGTTTACATTTCAGGGAAACTATTAAAACCAAATGCTGTGCCAATAATATACCCTCATTATCCTAGGTATTGTTCGTTACTCAGGAGAAGACGAGCGGAAAGAATGTGACCGTCTTGACTATCGCTGTTGATTATTATAAACATCGCTCAGATAAGCATCCCAGTAGCCAGGTTATTACTCTACAGGAAACAAGAGCTATGTTGAACAGAAGGAGACCTAATGTTTCCGCTTACTGCAGTACAAATATTGGACGTGTTGTCATACGTTATCTGTTCACATCCCTTCCTCCTCAGTCCGCTCTCGTCTTCTCCTGAGTCACCGACAGTATAAGTGACAGATATCAGAATACCATGACGAACAGTTGCTAAAACTGATCTCCCTCCACCCAAGAAACGCAAATCTTTTAGTAATATTGGCTTTTCACTATTTGAACAAGATGTACCGAGTGGCTCAGCATCAATTAATGACATTCCCTTCTTGCCAGTTGAAAATGACCATAAAGCGACGCAAACAGACGTTGTCAACTTTGTAGAGCTAAAAAGAAATCATTAACAGATTGCATGTGAAAATTACACAACTTAATCAGGTGTTACAAGAGAAGCAAGATGAGATAACGAAAACAACCGAAAAACTCCAACTAATTGAAAGAGATCCGTTACATAAAGAACAAGAAAATGTATGGAAAGGGGCCGATGAAGACAGTATTCATGCAAAATTGATTCTAAATCAGCTGCTTAATCAGCGAAAGAGAATACCAAACAAGAATATATTAGAAAATTTGTTCAGAAATTGAGCCGTTACTGTGTACATGCCCTCTCTTGCAATGCCAATTTGTGATGAAGACGGCCAAAACGGACTTGCTAATATCTTTACTGTGAAATTTGTTAGGCCGCTTCTAGATAACATTGCAGCAGCTTTAACTGAAAATATATATTATTGTAATGTACGAAGTACATATGATATTTCCATGCAGATATTCTGCGTCATCATACGATGAAAGAGTAATGGAACGGAGAAAAATTCTCTCCGGCGCCGGGATTTGAACCCGGGTTTTGAGCTCTACGTGCTGACACTTTATCCACTAAGCCACACCGTTCCATTACTCTTTTCATCGTATGATGACGCAGAATATCTGCATGGAAATATCATATGTACTTCGGTACATTACAATAATATATACGATATGCGTAAATGACTTCGTGATTTAAGACGGCGCTTATTCCGTCGGATCCCGGCCAACTAGTCACTCATTACGAGTGCACCTCAGCACATGTGTGGACTTCGGTCCTAGGTTCATAGATATCTATGACGTAGTGCAGAGGGCGGCCACTAGAGGGAACCCAAGAGTTGGAACTTACAAACTGAGACGATTCTTCCGACGCCGGGGTGGAATCCGGTGTGGCTTAGTGGATAAAGCGTCATCACGTAGAGCTGAAAACCCGGGTTCAAATCCCGGCGCCGGAGAGAATTTTTCTCCGTTCCATTACTGTTTCATCGTTTAACTGAAAAGCTTGTTCCTTCGAAGAATGCGGCTTATAATCCACTGAGTCGCAAAATATTGAAACTATGATTCTTGAATCTGCAATATCAAGTGGAATGTATTAGTGCAGTGAGAGAAATTATAAAACTCAGTACAAGTTATGGTAAATAATTACCCAAGTAATTACTTTGAAACATCGCAGTCTAGCCTAGGGGTGCTACTCAGCGAATGAACTACAAAATTATGCCTCTGTCATCATGTTACTTAAACTGAACAGGTTACTATGTAGTACCTTCATTTCTTTTAAACTCACGCTTTTACCATAATTAACAGACCTAAACATAATAATACTTATTATTTTCTTATTTATTATTTATAAGTGTTATTATTACTCTTTAATCATTTATTTTAATTCATACTGAGTATTTCTTCTGTGGACACCAGAGCTTGGCAGACAGCGCATAGTGGTGGAATTGAGAAATTATCCAATTTCAGGAAAATAAGCCTATTGTCAAGGCCGTATATAAAACAGCGAAGGGAACATCTCGACATTTGGGAGACTGCGAGCACTGTTTCTAGGAAAAACAGTTCGAACTGTATGAAATCTATGTTTACTGCGTTTGTAATCTCGTGACTCCAACTTATGTTTTATGTTTAAAAAACGAAATTAACACATTACATGTGAATTACACTTTTATCTTCGATCATGAAATATAAGATACCATATGTAGTTTATTTTACTTTTACTGAACATGCGTGATATTACTGTACAGGCTAGAAAAGGTGCCAAAGTGATTATCCTAAAAAAAATTATCTTTGTTTCGAATTTGTTGTCGTCTTCTGAGAGAAGGTGTAACTCGAAGAGATTTCACTGTGTTTTGGGGAGATCTCGATATGTGTCGATTTCGCTTGTGGTCCTTAGATAACCTGGGGGCTGTTTTTTGTCTTTTAGGAGAATTCGCAATCCTTCATAAGGCTTCTTAATGTCACTTTGACCGTCTATCTGTTTCTATCTCTATGTGTCTGCGTGCATGTATGAAACGACTCAGCTTACATTCAACCAATCTTAAGTAAACTTTACAATTTTATTTTAATTTTCATTTATATCGGACAAATAGGAAAGGTCACAACTCTCGAAACAAACATGGAATATCAATTATTATTTTGGCATATCCTTCGCATTGATTCTAAAGGCTATATGGATTAACAATTAATTACGTAAGAGACATACTGCAGGATAACATGTTTGAGTACGATCTGACTCTAGCCTAAAACTGACGTGAAATTCGCATTGAAGAAGACATTACCACTCCCCCAAGAACACTACAGACACCATCTGCACAAGGACTTTTGGGCTTGCCTGATTCCTCACCCACTGATACTTCCTTTGAAGAACTGCTGCCAGTTCCACTGCTAATACTTCATCCGGTGGCAAAAATAAAACTGCAAGACTCAGACGTAATAACGTTTAAAAACTATAGAATACAGCTTAAGGAGACTAAACAGCAAAAAAAAAAAGTTAAAACTTTCTCACAGATCGAAGCCATCTAATGCTCGGCGTGTATGGGGAGAAAGCTAGTTCATCAAACAATTTGGATAATCCAAGAAAAAAAAACATTTTTCCGCGTATAATTGGTATTACTATGGTGACAGTGTTGCAGTGTTGTATTCAGTGTGTTGGAGAATACCAAAAATAGTTTCCAGAGGCGTGAGTGACGAATGGAAATGATGAAGAGTTAACATGACATGACCAACGTGAGTAACAGTATTATACAATATTTAGGTATATTTCAGTAGCAAAATTGCTTTTGTAAATGTTAGGTTTTAAAGTGTTTCTTATGTTTGTCATACTGTGTCGAACTCTTCTCCATTTTGGGAGAAGTCGACACTCCGACATCGTTTTGTATTTTTTTTAATACAGAGATATAAAATGATCACATTGACACCAGATATGGGAAATGTTCGAAAATATATCCATACATATTAGGAGAAGAGATTAGAATAAAATTGCATAAATTGGTCCCAAAATTAATATTCTTCCTTAGCGTGTCGAGATGTCCCTAAAGAACTCTATTAAATGGGTGTATAACTTAATATATTTTCTGTAAACTTCAGTCAATATAATTAACTTGAGAAGATTTGTCAGATATATCTAACTTAAAGCTAAGACGAAATAATTTCAAGGTCAGTATTTATACATTAAAAAATTCACAAATAAGTGTAACTGAAGATTAATTTGATGTCTTAATTTGAAGTAAATTGTTTAACCTATTCAACCGGTCCTAAAATAATAATGAAAATAAATAAATCCTAATTTCCCAAAAATAATAAATAATAATTGGTAAAAATTATTTTCAAGCTAATATATTAACTTATCATATCGAAAACGTTCATTCCTTCATTCATTCTGTCGTTCATTTTTTCTTTTATTGATTCATTCATTTACTCATTCATTCACTCGTTCATTCATTCACTCATTCATTCATCCATTCACTCATTCATTCACTCGTTCATTAACTCGTTCATTCATTCATACGTTCATTCATCCACTTACTCAATCATTCACCCGTTCATTCATTGATTCACTCATTCATCATTCATGCATTCATTCACACACTCATCAATTAAGTAGTTTATTTGATTCATTTCATTTACTAATCAATCAACTCGTATGCTCTTTCACTTAGGTACTCGTATATTCTTTCATTCAATCTACAGTATCTCATAACTACTTTTTCTCAAATCTGGTCTCCCGACTGAGTTACTGCTGTCTTGCGAAAAGCAACTGAGACGCTTTCACTTCCAAGTCAGAGACACTGAGAATTATTATTAAAAAAATGTACTGAACACAATTCTAATTTCATGTGTCTCAGCCACTGTCGCAGTCAGCGCACCATTGAGTTTTATATAGATAAATGTTGTGGGTAGGCATGAAAAATTGGGATGTGTGGAAAGGGCTTTAAAATGTAATATCGCCGAAGTTACGTGATGTATTATCTGTTATATATGAACTACAGTAAAGTTTTTGTTTCTTTTCCTTGTGCTGTCGGGCGAGTTGAGGCGCCGTTTTGGAAGCCCCGTCACTTCTTCGAGGTCTCTTTCTCCTCTTATTTTCCCCTTCCTCATCCCTTACTTCTTTTCTTTACAGCATCTCTATCTTTATCCCCTGTTGATGCTCCTTTACCTTTCCTGTCACTGTATTATCTCCTTACAACCTTACTCAGGGGTGTGCATGTTTCAGATAGAATTCACATCGAGGAAAATATATGTATACTGTATTACTAAATATATTTATAATCAGCCTAGGCTGTACAGTATACTTTGTCAATAATTTTGACACATTCACTACAGCTACTGCTACTACTACTACTACTACTACTACTACTACTACTGCTGCTGCTGCTTCTGTTGCACTACTGCTACTACAAGTTACGTTATTGATGCAATTTTTCTATTACTATTATTGTTACTTCTACTGTTATTTTTACTATTTGAAGGATTCAGAGCCATAGTGAGCCAAGCGCCATTTATTAAAAATGGAGAAAGCAAGGGTTAAAGTTAAGTGAATACCATAGTTTAATGAAGATTGATATATCATTTAGTTTTAATGTGTATACTTTATATTATTTGCTATATGAGGCACTTAGAAGCAAAGTGATACAAGTGACATTTAGTAAGTTTTGAGATAAGTTGAAACGGAAATTAAAAAATCTGTTGCAGGACTATGTTGCTGTAAATTTACAGTTATATATGTTGGTACCTATATTTTTTAACTTCTATATAGAAATTATCTATTCTAAAACAGTTTAGGTAAAATAGGGGTCCTAAAGTCACTTGTATTATTTTGCCACGAAAATATTTTTTGTGGAAAAGTAATATAAGTGCAAGGGTTTTCAGTATTTTTATATTATTTAAAACAAGAACAAGGACATTGCTTACAACATTGAAACATTTCTGTCTTAACAGCACTTGAGCTTTCTTATTATCATATTATAACAAAAAACGTGTCTGTATAACCGAAAGACTCAATCAATCAATCAATCAATCTTCTTAATGTGTCCAGATGTTTGCAGACAACATAAAGTCAACTATAGTCCACTGTAGTATTTTCAGTTCTTCTTTTTCGTAGTAAATTAGGGGTATTTTGATCGGTGTTCATTATAGACGCCTGTTGCTGCTAGCCAGAGGTTGGGTGTAGTCAATATATACTGCAGAGATGTGTCTTCTGCAACTGATATTGATGATTTTAATTTACTTCTTTTGTGGTTTATGGATGGACAGTATAGAAGAATATGTTCCAGACCTTCATCATGATTATTACACCACATGCAAGTAGGAGTATCAGAAAGGTGAAATCGGTGTAGGTACAATTATGTGACAATGTGACCTGTTCTGGCTCTTTTTAAAAATGTTTGAACATGTCTGGGCAAGTTTTTGTAAGTTTCCAGGTCATTTGGTTTCTTTTGTACAGACTGTAAAATTTTTCCTTTGTCAGAAGAGAGCCAATTGTTGATCCATAGGTTTGCAGAATGAGACTTTACTGAAGCAAAAGCACTGGATAGAGATATCACTAAACTTGAAGAGGTCTTGGTTGCAAATCTGTTGCCTGTTTTGCAATATTATCGACTTTCTCGTTTCCAGGTATACCACAATGACTAGGTATCCACTGAAATGTTATTTCCTTTTGAAGTTCTTTTAGTTTACTAAGTTGTTTCTGAATTGGAATAATTCTATGTGCATATAGGTTTGGTACATTTTTAATTATATTAAATATAGCCCCCTTGGAGTCGGTAAGTATGCAAATAGATTTTTCAGAAATTTGAGTAACACACTGACAGCAGCATCAATAGCTAGCAATTCAGTGTCAAGACTGGAGGAGGCTGAACATGGTATGAAGTAATTTTCTTGATATTTTGGAATATAATACCCTGCTCCTGATGTTCCATCATCAGGGTTTAGAGATTCATCTGTAGGGTAAACATTGGTAATTTCGTGATAATTTTATGAAAACTAATTTAAAATGCAAATGTGTAAATATATCCTTATTCCGACTTTTTCATCTAAAAGACGATAACTTGCTGTACAAATCTGGAGACATAAAAGATTGGATACGTTCTTGAACATGTGCCAAAAACCACTTTTACAACTTAAGCTGAAAGATTGGTTATTTCGTGATAACCTTGGTAATTTCGTGATATTGTATTGATAATTTTGTGAGAGGTAGAAGAATTGTGGAAAAATTCATTAAAGTCAAATGAAATTCTCATTTATTGTTACAAGACTTCCAACATAGTAATTCCGTTTAATATTCATAGCAAGAAAACATAGAAATACATATCAACACATAATAAGAATGATATCAAAGTAAAAATTGAAATTGAAAGGGCATCTTCTTTGCCCTGAAAGGGTGAACAATTTTATTACGGACTTTACTATAGCCTATATTACTAGGGTAACTTCAAAATTAATGCATAACGTTTGTTTAAAAATTATATTTTTATCCTACAGCTTTGCTATTTTCACAGAATGTAGATACATCTTTAAGGGACAAAATGTTACTTTTCCACATAAGCCCTGTCCCTTTCAACTGCCTTACGTAACCTAGGAACGAGGGCCTGTAGACCAGCACGGTAAAAGTCTGGATCAACACGTCTGAGCCACTCTTTAGCAGCGTGCACAAGGGAGTCATCTTCTAACCTCGTTTCGCGAAGGGAATCTTCAGTTTACCAAAGAGATGGTAATCGCACGGTTCCAATTCAGGGCTGTAAGGCGGATGTTTAAGTGTTGTCTATCCGAATTTTCTGATCTGGTCTGTGGTCTTGTGACTGACATATGGCTGTGCGTTGTCGTGCAATAGCAGAACATCCTGCTTCTCCCGATGTCGTCAAACACGACTCAGTCGAACTTGAAGTTTCTTGAGAGTTGCAACATACGCGTCAGAATTAATGGTGGTTCCGTATGGCATGATGTCCACAAGCAAGAGTCCTTCTGAATCGAAGAACACAGTAGCCATAACGTTTCCTGCCGAAGGTGTACTTTTGAATTTCTATTTCTTTGGTGAATTTGCATGATGCCACTCCATTGTCTGCCTCTGTTTCCGGTCCAAAATGGTGGAGCCATGTTCCTTCATCTGTCACAATTCTTGCAAGTAAGTCATCTAGCACCTATCATTGACACTTAGCATGATAACAAATCAAACAGAAGCTACACTGAACCCATTGCGTCTCCGTTTTCTTTTTTGTTATCACATCTTGTTTTCAGATTTCTAAAATTCCTATTGTAATACATTTTATACTATTTTAAAAATTGTAAAACTTAATGCTCAACAAAATTTCGCCTCAAACAGCTAAGATTTCTATCAGTAAAGCTAAGCCTATATGGCGACTACAGATGTATCTAAAATTCCAAAAACATTTCCTAAACTTTCATGAAGATACAATAAATCTTTGTACCAAATATCACATGTTTACCTTTAGTAATAAGCCTGTAATGTAATTACAAACACCCACAAAATTTGTATGCCTGAGACGTCGGCGCAAACTTGCTCTCTCCAAACACAAAAGCTCACTGAAATAACTACAATAGTCACACAAAGTTTTGCTGTATGTTTCTGGAAACTGGACAACATATTCAATCCCTTGGCTGAAATTTGGATCTCGTAACACCATTGGTTAGTTCACAGAAGAGCAAAGAAAAAGTATCACGAAATTACCACTGCCACGAAATTACCAATGTTTACCCTATAAATTTGAAGGTAATCCTTATATGAGCTGCAGAGTAGTTCCATGGCATTTAACTTAAGAATGCATGGAGGATCATTTTTGAAATGATTTCGTAGAATTTGTAGGTATTGTTCTGGAATTATCCGTTTTCATGGAGGAATTTCATTTATAACTGGAGTTTTAGCAATGAGTGTGTCTGTGATATAGACTGGTATTTCTTCTTTGTTTATTTTGTAAAAATTACATAGGATATTATCTGACAGTTTGAAGAACATCTGAGATCTGGATGAGGCTTACAATTTTAAATGTATTTTTAGATTATTTTTTATAGTGTCTGATTGGTTGAATATTATATTCAATTTCTAGGGCAACAGTTGATGTGGTTTTTGGTACTCCAAAAAAAGAGGGCTAAGAAAATTTCAAATTTTAAATGAAATTCAGCCTTAGTCACTGTTCATTACGTCACTAGCCTCATCTAATGAAGTCGCATCTCTCTCTGCTGAAACATCTATGTTTCTGTCACGAAGTGCATCTGTAGTGCTCCTACCGCGAATATTCCTTCAACTTCCTCTTCCACGCACTTTTCTACGTCCTACAGTCCTTATTATAGGCCCATCCTAATGCTTCAGGTCATCAAAGAAAGAGTGGTGTATAAGTGGGATGAATTTCTTTAGCTATTGCAAGTTTCTCCACTTAGCAAAAGTTATCCTTATTGGATCACTGTATAGTTGGTCCAGCTCAATGTGTGCAGGCCTTCCAAGAAGATATTTCGAATATGTACTCTATTACCTCTCTCCATTATGGCAAATGAATTAGTCATACATAGAAGAAACGCAACAAAAATATGTAAACAACGCACTTGTATTAGTTTGCCTCTCAGTCAAAACTCTGTATGCTTTGTAATATAAGTGTATGACTAACATGGAGCAGCAATGACTGGAACTGCACTTATATTACTTTTTCTCTGAACTGAAGTGACTTTAAAGATTTAGAATATATACTTATCTCTCTTAAAAAAAATGTCACTTATATTACTTTGCTTCTGAGTGCCTCATATGTTTCCATTGAATTATGTTAATAACTTCATTTTAACCCTTGTTTTCTACGGTTTTAGTAAATGGCGCTTGGCCCACTATGGTTCTGAACCCTTCATTTATATTCTCGCTATTGGCATTTCTATATACCTCGACGTCATTCAGGTTACCCTGATTAATACATAGCCTGAATGCACTGTTCCAGTTACTATACAGTACTTCTACTACTACTACCACTACTACTATTATTATTGCTACTTTCACTATTATTATTGTTATTATTGTTATTATTATTATTATTATTATTATTATTATTATTATTGCTACTTCCACTCTTAGTGTTTATACTATTCCTGATAATAAAATTATATTACTACTTCTAATACTTATTGTACTGCTACTTTATTAACCTCTTTCTTCCACTACATCTCCAGTTGATCCCTAATGCTCCTGCTGTTTCTATTACTTCTACTATCGAAAGCAGTGCTACTTCTGTTACAGAAAAAATGTCGTCTGTTACTTCTGCTACTGTTAATTATATTTCTATTAACTCTGTAGCCATTCAAAACATAGCGCTAACGTTGTCCAGTTATGTAATGTGAAGAGGTAATACCACAGTGCAGTATCTAGAGTCACGAAGCTCCATAGATAGTAAATATGCATCCATAGATAGTTACAAACCACTGGGATCGCTACTATCGCCTCATTACAAACAATGCGAAATAGTACCTTCACAGACTATTGTTCCTAGCACCCTCACAATTCAAGCTTCGTGACTGTATATACTAGACTAGACGGCAATTCGGAAGACGGTAGTCTGCTAGCGTTTGCGCCGAGAGAGACAGATAGAGAGAGCAAGGCAGCGTACAACATTGCCACATCGTACTTCACGCGCACGTGCAATTACAAATAGCGCAGGAGAGAATTTAAATTATTAAAAGACAATAAAGACCTTAGCCGTTGATTACTGTAAGCATGATACTAAACAAACTCTCTTTCCTTCACTAGCAATATTTTATGCACGGTTCTCAATCCCACACCACATGCTTCTGCAGTCTTTTTTGCGCGTTGACAACGTTGCAGCCAGCATCAAGATGGCCGGCAGCGTTCTGCTCGTCAACGTTTTAAAAATAATTATACACCTTAAACACTATTTTCCGCGCCTGCCTGTGCAGTATTTGTCTTTTTACAGTCTCTTCTTCCATTTATTTATCTTACACACACAGTAAATGTTAGTTTTACTTATTCAATGTATTGAAACACTCACACGTGAACAAACAAACTCGGGAAGTACTTGTTATAGACTGATTCCGATTGGTTCTACTGTACAAGCTTGTGACGTCACGTACCAGAAATGCTACGGCGCATATAGCAGCTGACCGCCTTCCGAAATGCCGTCTAGTCTAGACTGTGGTAATATGCAAAGACTGTCTCCTTTCCTATTGTCCGCCACTGGGTCCGCCGTGTTTACTTATGAGTATAACTACGGGCGTGTTCTGTCTCAAACAGCAGGCTTGAGAGCAAGTGATCTGTTTGCATTTTCCGGCCATTTCTGAATATGAGTGTACACAAATGACAAATGTAAACAAGTCTCCATGGCAAAACATCACAATATTGAAGACAGACTAACCACAAATGTACACAAATGACAAAACTAAACAAGTTTCCACGGCAACACATCGCCATCTTGTTTACAAACTTCAACGCGGTTTGTATTTTTCGCCGAACGTCCGCGCTCTTGTACGAATACAGCACGCCGAATTGCGAACTTAATCCGGGTTGTTATATGGATGTTGATGATATATCAATAAATTATTGCGAAATGAATCCGAGGTCCAATGCCGAAAGTTACCAAACAATTCTGCTTCAATTGGTTGAGGGGAAACATCGGAAAAAATCCAACCAAGGTAACTTATCCCCACCAGGAATTGAATCCGAACCCGCTCGTTTCACGTTGCATACAATACGTCCAGAAATATTTACTTGAAATCCTGAAGACAAAATAAATCACTTATTTCAACTTGACCTAGCCTACAGTATGTGACGAAACAATGCTGTAGGTGTCAGAAAGAAGAGATGATGAAACTGAATTGAACGGATATTACAACCCACGAAGAGCCCGAAATTTTTTATAGCGGAACTAATTGTAATTGGTTAGAGGAATGGGGAAATGAAAATCAGATGTGATATGACAATCACAAATATCGATTTCACGAAACCAAAATATATCAGATATAAGAGTAATTAATATGACAAACATACGAAAAGAACACATACACACACAGCCTATTTGACTCCACACTACCGAACACAACGCACCCACCACCAAAGCAACTTGAGAAGAAACCGAAAATTAGCAAGGATCCCTCGAGTTCAGAAGATGGCTACCAGTGAAGCCGAAACAGGACAATTAAGATTTACAACTCACTTTAAATTTAACACAATAAAGTTATTTTCATAACAAATTTTAATTGGAAATTTCTTTTAATTTGTACTAGCTGTCAAAAGTGTCCTCCAGTTGTTTCCCATTTTTCTACATTCTTCCTCAGAATCTAACTAAATGAAGCAGTGATACAACAAATATATTTTCGTGTGTCATCTATTTTCTGGTATCCCCATGGAAGAAGTCGTGTAGCGGAATGACTTTTGGAGACATGTATGACTATTTTCTACCAGCTGTATAATGAAATGTAATATACGTTCAACTCTTCGCTCCTTATTTTCGGTTTGGTCCTGAGCGCATCCATTATAGCACAAACAACCACAGTATGTTCCAGTTTGTTTCTCTCAGTTACTCTACTAAGTTCTGGTACTGCCATACAGGATTGAATATTGATGTTGGTTAACGCAAGCAATATTATATATATATATATATATATGTCCCGCGCCTGGCGTCGCGGTCTAAGGCATCCTGCCTAGGACTCGCGTAACGGAATGCGCGCTGGTTCGAGTCCTCATGGGGAAAGAAATTTTCTCATGAAATTTTGGCCAGTGTGTGGGACCGGTGCCCACCCAGCATCGTGATGCACTTGGGGAGCTACGATAGGTAGCGAAATCCGGTTGCGAATGCCAGCTATAACGGCTGGGGGATCATCGTGCTAACCACACGATACCTCCATTCTGGTTGGATGATCGTCTACCTCTGCTTCGGCATGTGGGCGTGAGGCCAGCAGCCGGCTGGTCGGTCTAGGCCCTTCACGGGCTGTAGCGCCACGGATTATTATTATATATATATATATATATATATTTATGTATTTATTTATTCTACCTACATGTCTGTCTGCCTCCTATCTATCTACCTGCCTATCTGTCTGTCTGTCTGTCGGTCCGTCCGTCCGTCCCTCTATCTATCTATCTATCTATCTATCTATCTATCTATCTATCTATCTATCTATCTGTCTGTCTGTCTGTCTGTCTGTCTGTCTGTCTGTCTGACTGTCTGACTGTCTGTCTGTCTGTCTGTCTGTCTGTCTATCTATCTATCTATCTATCTATCTATCTATCTATCTATCTATCTATCTATCTATCTATCTATCTATCTATCTATCTATCTATCTATCTATCTATCTATCTATCTATCCATCCATCCATCCATCCATCCATCCATCCATCCATCCATCCTTCCACGTATCTGTCTGTCTGTCTTGTAACTTGTAAATATTATTAGAAATTAATTGTTTCAATATCTCAGAAAGGTTTATTTATTTATTTATTTATTTATTTATCTATTTATTTATTTATTTATTTATCTATTTATTTATTTATTTATTTATTTATTTATTTATTTATTTATTTATTTATTTATTTATTTATTTATTTATTTATTTATTTATTTATTTATTTATTTATTCTGGTGTAGGTTCAGCATTACATTAAAATTATCTTGGAATTTATAACAATAACAAGAACAATAACAATAGGAAATTAGGTGCGTGCAATTACTCCACTCTCCTTTACTTTACGACCACAGAATGTGCTGAGAGAATTTGATTAAACTTCCAATTTAGTAGGACGCGGCTTAGGGATAATTGTAGCTTACTTTGTTTATTTTTGGAGACGTCTTAAAATTTATAGTGAAAAATGAGCTTTGTATGTTTTATGTCCACACAAATAATGTAATATTTCATTAACGTCATCTTTCAGTTTCATTACAGATTTTATGCCTTCAGTTACTCTCATAAAAGGAAGAAGAGATACAAAGCATTGCCGAACTTTAAGAGAATTAATATATTCGTACCTGATATGAGATGTGTCGTGTGTGCAGTCGTAGGTCGGCAAATATTCTTCCGGCAGTACGATGCTTCCACCGACAGAATGAAAATAATAAGCAAGAGTAAATTAAGAGCAAAGCAAACGAACAGAATGTATGCTATCAGAATATTTTATCATCTGCCTTGTTTTCAGAGAATTAAAGATTAAATACTGGAGTCATTTCATTTCTAATATAGAACTCTGCAGAAAGTTGAATATGAAATGAAGCGTTTTGTATAAACAACGTAGAGGGAAAAACTGAAGTCTCTGATATACTTTAATATGAGTAGAATTTCATTTCAAATGTAAGATTGAATTCTGCAGGGAAACATTTTATCCTTTTGAAATAATCCAATATAAATTTCAATATGAAGTGATTGTGTCTATCCTCACCTAAGTAGTATATGAATTATATCTATATTACTATAAGGAATAAAAATAATCTTACTTACTTCTTACAAATAGCTTTTAAGGAACCCGCAGGTTCATTGCCACCCTCACATAAGCGCACCATCGGTGTGCAAGATTAATCCAGTCTCTATCATCATAACCCACTTCCCTCAAATCCATTTTAATATTATCCTCCCATCTACGTCTCGGCCTCCCCAAAGGTCTTTTTCCCTCCGGTCTCCCAACTAACACTCTATATGTATTTCTGGATTCGCTCATACGTGCTACATGACCTGCCCATCTCAAACGTCTGCATTTAATGTTCCTAATTATGTCAGGTGAAGAATACAATGCGTGCAGTTCTACGTTGTGTAACTTTCTCCATTCTCCTGTAACTTCCGCCCTCTTAGCCCCAAATATTTTCCTAAGAACCTTATTCTCAAACACTCTTAATCTCTGTTCCTCTCTCAAAGTGAGAGTCCAGTTTCACAACCATACAGAACAACCGGTAATATAACTGTTTTATAAATTGTAACTTTCAGATTTTTTGACAGCAGACTAGATGACAAAACTTCTCAACCGAATAATAACACGCATTTCCCATATTTATTCTGCGTTTAATTACCTCCCGAGTGTCATTTATATTTGTTACTGCTGCTCCAAAATATATGAATTTTTCTACCTCTTCGAAGGATAAATCTCCAATGTTTATATTTCTATTTCGCACTATGTTGTGGTCACGAGATATAATCATATACTTCGTCTTTTCGGGGTTTATTTCCAAACCTATCGCTTTACTTGCTTCAAGTAAAATTTTCGTGTTTTCCCTAATCGTTTCTGGATTTTCTCCTAACATATTCACGTCACCCGCATAGAAAAGAAGCTGATGTAACCCGTTCAATTCTAAACCCTTTGTGTTATCCTGAACTTTCCTAATGGCATATTCTAGAGCGAAGTTAAAAAGTAAAGGTGACACTGGATCTTCTTGTTTTAGCCCGCAGTGAATTGGAAAAGCATCAGACATTAGCTGGCCTATACGGACTCTGCTGTAAGTTTCATTGAGACATATTTTAATTAATCGAACTAGTTTCTTGGGAATACCAATTTCAATAAGTTTAAAAAAGAATCAGGCTTACATTTTTGTATTTTTATTATATCTAAAGCGGTTTGAAGATTCACTTTATAATTTCCAAATTACCGATATCCGTATTACTGTAAACACAAAATATAGGCAGAACAGAAAATGCATAGTTTAGAAAACGGATTTAATTTTTATAATCGTGAGTTTTAATTACAGAATTCATGTACTCTGCAGCTTATATTGATAAGATACTGATTTATTTCCTTTCATGTACAGAAACATAAAATTTAATAACCTGCTTCAAGCCATGACTGTAACCTGAGGGCTCTTGCAAAATATACATGTACTATCTCTAACAAGAGTTTGCCAGACTAATGTATACGTTTGAACATGATTAATTATTATCTTTCAATTACATTGATGTTACATACAATTAAATGCCCTGGGGTACCATATTGTTCCTTAGCTTTGCAAGCAACTTTGATTAACTACAACTGATATTTTGGAGTTGAGAGTAAACTGTTAAAGATAATTTAGTAATGTCGCTAGCGTTACCTAGACTCACGAAGCAGGTATCATTAACTCCGTTATTCACAGTGAGGCTGGTTCTGTTGAACAGATATAAAATTTAAAAAAAGATTTGGATCCTTAAAATCATTATTAATAGAATTATTTACCGGTTGGTTTTAATAATGCGATGTCTGCAGTATCTCTATTCTAGATTGGCGCTTATTTCACACACTCAGGTTCAATACCCGGCGTTGACTGGACAAAGTTTATGTTGTGGACAAGATTGTAGGATGAGAATCTTCGAGGTTCATCCGTTTACCTAAACTTTGTAAATGGCATATCACCAAAACTTTTATTAGCAACTTGTCATTGCCTCTATTTCATTCTATTAAACATGTATAGGTTAGAGTGACGTAGGTATGTTTGTGAGTGATACCAAATTTGGATAGCTAGTCAATTTTACTGCTTCCTCAATTTACCGTTCAAAATAAATAAACGATTACGTTTAGAACGAGGCACGATTTTACTGTAGATCTAGGGCAGGCATGGACACTATATTGCTGCACGGGCTCCTATTGGTGTATTGGTAAATTTAGAAGGATCGAGTGTTTTATCAACAGTAATCTCACTAGAGGTTTTGATTTATCTAGAGAAAATCAAAACTCGAGTGGGATTTAATTGATTATTACACGATTAGAAGAAAGTATATAAAGATTAGAAGTAACGAAGTACTCCAATACAATAAAATATTAATTTACTTACGAAAATACAACTGTCTTCAAATGTATTATTGTACATTACAAATATTACGCTAGATGCATGCCAGATGGCAGTGGTGTGTTATGATTATGTGATGTTATCAGGTATGCCAACTATGGAATCTTCATTGAACTCTGTAGATGGTTACTAGTCAAGAAGGCTTTGTTTATTCAATTTCATTTTTATTAAAACAGTTGCATTCTACTCCAGTTATCCGGATCCCAGTAATCAACGTCACTTTACAGATGATTTTCAATAAATCTTAGTATTAAACACTCTCTGATACGTGACTATCAGTAATATAATATAGCAGAAGCTATAACATAACCTAAATAATATAAACAAGTGTTAGAAAAGTTTTAATTAGGGATGATGAAATAAACAAGAAAAGTTTTGATTAACGATGATTACACAAAAAATAAACGTGAATAATTTTAAAAGGAACAATTATTGACAATACAACTTTCAAATTTGAATGTTTTAGTGGTTGGTTTTAGTGTTTTATGTTAGACGTGTGCTTAAAAGAAGTGGAACTCGTTGATGTACATGGTTTATTCCTCATTTATTCATTTATTTGTAAATAGGATTTCAGGGAATATGCATAGGTATGACCAGTGATCGTTATTAATTCTTGTTCTTGAATGCCAATGCGAGCCATATTTGAAACTGCTGTGCATCGACTGGAGTGGTTTGTAGTTTTCTGTTTTCTTTTTTTTTTTTTTTTTTTTTTTGATGTCCAGACCACCGCAGTTTGAAATGTTTGGAAACAAAGAAACAAATGCTAGGGACGAGATAAAATTAAATAAATGCTAGGGACGCGATAAAATTAAACTAATGCTAGGGACGCGATAAAATTAAACAAATGCTAGGGACGCGATAAAATTGTGCGATAAGCAGCCATCATTGGTTAAAATACGTCCTTTCGTACCGCTTTATTGATCAGAAGTAGTATGACGTAGTAAAAGTGTAATAGTCACAATTATAATATATTCAAGTTCTACATGTATGTCATTGATGGTGTCGTGAATAATAATCAATTGAACAATACTGAACATATGTGCGAATTGATGGAAGCAGATATTAATATTGTGATAGAAAGGAACGTAGTAACGAAAATTTGAGTTTTGATAAAACTTATAATCAGTATTTCTTTGTAGGTTGTAAATTGAGGATTCGACTCAAATAAAGGGAGAACCCGCTCTTCTAAGAAAATTTAGTTTTTTTTTTCTCGTCTCTAGAATGTTGTGTCATAATTGCAATAACTGTGGCAATAGCTTAGTCCACTGGAATTTAAATTTCCACCATAAATTCTCAGACTGTTTTGAGAATACCTAATTTCCCCATTCCAAGATTTGTGATTGGAACCCTCAATTTATACCCTACTATTTTATTTTGTAAAATGTACTCATCTGAAGAATTTAATAAATAATCGGATACATATTCTTTTGCATTGAATTTTAAAACATGCTTCAGTTAATGTCCTTGTGTAATATTTTTATTTGTTACTGTTAAATCCCAACTGATCACTTTCTAAACTCACATGTTTCAAACGGAGCACTCTCAGAACACTCATGATCCAAAGGTCGTTGTCAAAACTCGTATGATCCATAATTTAAAGCTAAATAACTTTTACTCCTGTATAAATAAATACGGTTACAAATCTAAATAGTAGTTTTTAATCATTGCTCTTTCATTTATTAACCTTCATTGTGAAGAAAATGGGCTCAAAGTATTACAAATTGTTTCCCCTAATTTGTGAAAATGGAACAAGTGAGTTATGATTCTAACCGACTCATTTCATTCTTCCTTGATTCATTGTTTATTTTTTATTACTACATTTCGTTCATTTTCCAAATTATGCTTTCCGTTTAGCCATATTTTATTTTTCTTTGTCACCTTATCTTTTCGTAATTTTTAATTTATTCCCCTTTCAATATCTAATTTCTTTTCACTTCCACAATGCAAGCTACAATATCGTCAAATGATTTCAAGATGATAGAGTAAAAGTTCTGTAATTATACCATTTCCCATGTTAGGTAAAATGCACTGTGAATGGATTCGTCCTTATATCGCACCATCTGACACAAAAGGCTGTTACGGACGAGCGAGGCGAGTCAGAGCTCAACAGTAATACAAGCGCCGCGCGCCGTGCCATCGAATGAATGGCATTCATCTGGCTGGTGTCGAGGTGGGTCGTATCACATCCCTGGAGCTGTGCAACTCCATATCCATCACTTTCTTCCCCACCCTACTCTTCATCCCTCAGTCGTCATCAACGCCCGGAGTATTTTATGACAAAAGTGTGCTGCAATATTCGTGGGCCACTCAATGTAAAATCAGAATCACACTGTGAGAGTGTAATATAATCGCAATTTCTTTAGTAATACGGACGTAATATAAGGATTGATAGTAAAATAATTTGGATAATGAACATCTTATAAATTTCACACTTTCTATTCTGTAGATGAATTCTTGACATTTCACAGTACTGTGTAAATATTATAATACTATTAAATGGTAAACATATTACATTGTATAAAATATTATTGTTATTAAGGTAATAATTCTGTACTTATTTCATATTTGCATTTTATATGTATTGCATTTTATTGTTAAACGTAAGAATTGGACATGTTCTTTATTCTATGCTATAAAGTAAATGTAAGAATATTATGGAACGAATAAATCTATCTATCTATCTATCTATCTATCTATCTATCTATCTATCTATCTATCTATCTATCTATCTATCTATCTATCTATCTATCTATCTATCTATCTATCTATCTGTCTGTCTGTCTGTCTGTCTGTCTGTCTGTCTGTCTGTCTGTCTGTCTGTCTGTCTGTCTGTCTGTCTGTCTGTCTGTCTGTCTGTCTGTCTGTCTGTCTGTCTGTCTGTCTGTCTGTCTGTCTGTCTGCCTGCCTGCCTGCCTGCCTGCCTGCCTGCCTGCCTGCCTGCCTGCCTGCCTGCCTATCTATCTATCTATCTATCTATCTATCTATCTATCTATCTATCTATCTATCTATCTATCTATCTATCTATCTATCTATCTATCTATCTATCTATCTATCTATCTATCTATCTGTCTGTTTGTCTGTCTGTCTGTCTGTCTGTCTATCTAGATACTCTTGATTCTTCTACCAAATTTAATAAACCTGTTAAGTTTTCAGTTATACTGATTTTAGGTTTTATTTTCTCTTTCTATTAGCCATCAAACTCAAAGTCTTTAGAAGTGACTAATGTTTATATTGTGTCCAGTAGGCCTTCTATTAAATCTCAGATCTAAAATGAAATGTCGGAAGTCAGGCAGTGAACTTCTTCCAAAATAAAAGACACAAGTCACATATTTTAATGCTGATGATTAGTCAGCAGTTCGACGAACGGTTGTAAACTCATGATGTCAATGAGACATCACTCATGAAGCAACGAAGCTAGAGATTATGTGTTATGGTCGCCAGTTCCTTTCACCATGTCGTACTGCTAGTGTCTCAAAATTTAACTTAGGAATTTCCTGTGTATTTCAGTTCTACACAATTTATTCTAGAGCCTATAGAGCGTTCGGAGTATAGAAAATACCATTGGATATATAGGCGTCTTCTTAACTGACATCTCCTCCTCTTTGTAATATACAGCAAATAAAATCAGTTATTTATGTATTTTCTAATGTGTATAAAATAACAGAAGTAAACCTAAATAGTGTAATTAAGCATTGCTTCAAATATAGATGCACTCGCATCGTAGAGTGCATGGAGGGTAAGGAAATATGCTCCGTCGTGTACAAGGGATAGAGAAACAGCATACCCGCCAGCAGCCACGAATGCACGCTAGGACAGTGTTTTGTCCGCGGGTAAGAGACACTAGCCCGAGGGTGCAGTGTTCTGATGACCGCTGCTTTAGACTGTATATCTATAAATAAACTTAGGCCTAAATATTGTTCATCTTGTATTTCCAATAACCGAATAAATGGAATACTTTTCTCTCTTATTTTATATTCGTTAAAAATACGTAAATAACTTACTTTAGACTTGTAAATTTATATTACAAAGAGGGGAGGAGACGTCTATATAGGCTAGCCAATGGTATTTGCTACACTTCGAAAGCGCGGTAGTTCCTCTGTTTTAAATTTGTTATAATATATTAATATTTCCTGTTTATTTATATTTAGCCCCGGTTGTACGATCGCGGAATAAATCTTGCAATAGCATTTCATGGAAAACCTTAACGATAGAATAAACGGAGTACCGTGTTGTATAATAATAGTAGTAATAATAATAATAATAATAATAATAATAATAATAGCCTAATGTGTCCCTTGAAGGGCAAAGGCCTCCTGCTAGAGGGTAGCTCTGTTTCACTAACGCGGTGAGCTACTCCGCGTTAGGTTGTGTCTAGTGTTTCTTTGTCTGATTTGAGTTGATTTCGCTGTCACTTTGATTAATTTGATTTCACTAACACTGATTATATTGAATGCACTATCACTGAGTCAACTTGGGATGTTGTTTGTGGCTGGCACTGTCTTCATTTGTAGTCGACTTCCAATTGTTCTCCATGTTCCCCTGCTTCTTGCTATTCTGGACCATTGCTGACCTGCTTGTGTTGTGTAGAAGTCTGCCCACCTCTTCCTTGGTCTGCCTCTGTGCCGGTCTCCTGTGCGCGGGTCCCCCATGGTGGCTCTGTATGTCCATCTTTCGTCTTTCATCCGCGCGATGTGGCCTCCCCACTTCCACTTCAATTTGTTTGCTCTTTGTGTGACGTTTGTTGTTGATGCCATTTGGGACAGAGACTCATTGGAAATTCTGTCTCTCATAGTTATTCCCAATATCTTTCGTTCCATTTTCCTTTGGCATATTTCTAGCGCATTCATCTGTCTGTTTGTTGTCGACCATGTTTGGCATCCATAAAGTAGTGTTGGGTAGACACAGGTTTGTAGTACTTCGAATTTGAGTCTTCTGTTGATTGTCTTGTCCAGGAGTATAAACTGGAGGGACCAGAAGGATTTCCAAGCTAAGGATATTCTTCTTCTTATTTCTTTTCCAGTCTTGTCTTTAAAGGAAATTAGTTGGCCTAGATATGTGTATTCCGTTGCATATGGTAGCGTTGTTCCGTCAATTGAGATGGGGATTTCTTGTCTGTTTGTCATCAGTTGTGTTTTTGTCATGTTCATTGATAGACCTGCGGTTTTGCTTTGTGTACAGAGTTGTTGGAGCATTGGCTGTAGTTCTTCTGTGTTTTTGCGAACAGGACTACGTCATCCGCGAATCTTAGGTCTGTTAGGTGTCTTCCGTTTATGTTTATTCCCTGTTGCTTGTTCCAATTCATTTTTCTGAATCGTTCGTTTATTCCAAGGTTATCTATTCCATTGTTAGCAGAATTGGAACAGAGGTTGGCAATACTTTAGATAAGCGGTGACCAAACTGGGTATCGTGATTACATCGTGTAATGAAAGACATTCGTACTGGTAAGGGGAATTTCCTGTACATTGTTCTCCGTCTCGCTCACGTACTGAAGGTAAGCAGTGTCGGTACCATGTCGCTTACAAACCCTCTGTCTCTAGCAGAAACATAAATTTCGTACACAATGGGAAGAGGAATTTATTCGCTGTTCTGTCGGAGAAAATGTAATATGTTGCTTTGCTCAACGGTTCAATTAATACTGGTAATATATAGAAGCGACATTACAGGGCATTACGCTGAATACGCAAGCATAAGAGGTATTATTATTATTATTATTATTATTATTATTATTATTATTATTATTATTACTATTTATCAGCAGTGTTACCATAATTCTTATATACGTGCCTGAATATATAGGCCTACATCTTCCCTTGACGGATAAAATAATTACTAGACTACACTATACTTCCATTTAAATTTTTTTTAATCTTTTGATGACTATTATCAGTTATTTACTTACTAGTTATTGATTTAATAATAATAATAATAATAATAATAATAATAATAATAATCATAATCATAATAATAATAATAATAATCATCATCATAATAACAATAAAATAGAAAACTGATTGAATATTACGTGCTAGTGTAGTAATGAAACGAGCTATTAAACTCCAAGAACTGAAATCAGCCATAAATCATCGTCATAAAGAGAACGATGGCATGAATAAATGGAAGCCAGCTATCTAGCTCGTTCTTTTAAGCCTTCCAACGAAGGAATCTTTTTAAAAGCGTAATGATCAAGGTGGCTGAAATAATTTAATTTGTCTAATGAAAGTTGTTAATTAATTTTGAGAAACTACGCTTTCTCGACTAAATATCTAGAAGAGAATTCAAGAGATTTCTGATTGTGTTCATGAGGAATATTTTAAAAAAAGCAAGAACATATATATAAATATATATATTGGCTCTTGATGACAGTACTGACATTACTGATACAGTAAAGCTTGCGATTTTTATCCACTGGTTGATGAAGAACTCAATGTTATTGCACGAACCACCACTGGTTGTAGTTTTCATGCCAAGTATCTCTCCTCCGTCTCTTTACTTCCTACACTGTCTCTCGCGTGCAATCACTGCCGTTCGAGTTTTGGTCACCGCTGCTTTAGATCATACGTCGGGATTTTGTGACTCGCGAGCCAACTCCTGGAAAACGAAGCAAGTGAAGGGGAGTAGTAGAGGCTATACACCCGCACACAACGGACTTGCAGTTCGTTGTACAAACGTAACTAATATCTAGACATCGGATTTTTAGGCACTAAAAATTGCAGTTTTAGGGACCTAAAATAAGCTCAAAATTTGTAAAATTAGGCTCTATTTTAATGAAAATAGGCATTTTAGGCACATCAAGGTATCATACTTATTTCTTTCACTGAAAGTTTTAGTTATACACTAAAATACGCACAAAAAAGTATGTTTAAACATTAAAAAAGAATACTATATTATATTTATAAACAGAGCTGCACAAATTTAATATATTGAAACTAATGAAATAATGATTATTGATATCAAGATTACTCATTTTAAGTTATTGAAATTCAGTTCCATGCTCAGACTTTATTATAATTATCTGCACAGTACACCACCAGAATTTTTTCTAAATTCTCCACAGTTAACCTTTGCCTTTTGTCGCTGAGAATCATTTTGAAAGCAGAAAAACTTCTTTCAACCGAAACTGATGTGGGAGGCGCAAATTTTAAATTGGGTACAATAGAAACATCAATACTTACTGGAACATTTACACTTTCCCCCGATATTACTCTTGATACTTTTTCCAACAATGAAAATCCTACATTCTTATTTAATACGTTGTCCCACTTATTTTTAACTTTTTTCCCAGTTTCGCCCAAAGCAGAATGTATGTTCACTTGAGCTTACTTTACTATTGCTATTTGGCTACAAAGAGATTGTTTTTCACGTTCTAATTGTTCAATGCTTGCAGGTATGAAAGAAAAGTTTGATGTTATGTAGGCAATATCGTTTTTCACTCGTGAGTCATTCAGACAATCTTTCACTGCTTTCACACACGCTGCACTACCAGTTTCAGGTAATTTATCAATAACTGTGACCACTTGTTTAAAATACTTAGAATAATACACCACTGACTGAATCCAGGTTCCCCATCGTGTAACAACCGGCTGAGGTGGGAGTGGGATATCTGGAAAGTTCTCTCTGAATATTGAAATCCTGGATGGGGCTTTACAAAAACATTTTTTTGTGTTAGAAATAAACGAATTGACAAGAGGAAATTCATTCCGGATTGTTTCAGAAACTCTGCGAAGGCCATGTGCTAGACAGGTTACATGCGTGAGGTTAGGATAAAATGTTTTAAGAAGTGGAGCTGCAGCAACCATGTATGAGGCAGCATCAGTACAAAACAACAGAACTTTAGAATCGTCTATATTACCTGAGTATAAAGACTGTAGGCCTTTATTTACAAAATAAGCAATGGCTTGGCTATTCACTTTCGAAAGTTCCTTAACACATACGAGGTGTGGAATCGAAGGTCCATCAGGACTAAGTTTTCCTACTACCATATTTGCTATATACCTATTCATAGGATCTGAGGTTTCATCCACAGAGACCAATATGTAAGAATCACCTATATCCTTCCGAATGGAAGCTAAAGTTTCATTGTATATTCTCTCTAAGTAATTTTTTCTTAGGGTCGACTCAGATGGGATATTTTGTTTGCAGTATTTTTGTAAAAACTGTCTTAAAACCGGATTTTCAATTGCATTCCAGGGAATGTTAGCAGCAACAAACGCTCTGGTTAAATCAGTATAGAAATTGCTGCTGAGATTGGGTGAAGTAGGCTGTGTTAGTAAAGTTTGTTGCAGTTGATTTTTCTGCTGAGCTTTAGCCTTATGAGCCGCTCCTTGCACATGCTGCTTTAGGTGGCACTTCTTTTCTTGCGAAATCTAAAAATGTAAAATAAACTGAATTAAAATAAAATCCTAATTGTTGTATTGCCGTATTTCTATCACAAAGTTAGTGGGTTCGAACAATCAAAATTTTAATGACCTGCAAATACTTTTAACTATCGGAATTTAAAAGGTTAAAGTGTAGTGGTCTTAAAAAGAATTATACCTCAGGATAGCTCAGTCAATATATAAATATTATAGGCCTACTCATTAAAATTAATAGAATTTATATATTTCAACTATTGTTACATACCTGTTTGCTACAAATCTTGTAGAATATTATTTTTCCATCATAAGTGAATTCTGAATATTCTGTTAGCCATTGCCGGATCAATGTAGATTTTGCACTTAGGCCTATATTTTTCGGCATTATCGCGTTAAACTTCACAGGAAAACGTCCTACCGCTCAAAACTTCTCAACACAAATAAGGTGAGGGAAAGAGCAACTGTTAACGAGCATTCAAATGAACCGTTGTTATTGAGATTCAATTGGACAAAAATACAAAGTTCCACTTATTGTTGCATTTCCTGGTAGTGTTAACACTAGGAGGGCCATTCTTTTAAATATTTTGTAACGGTTTACCCTACTAATTCGCAGTTTTACGACTTTTCATAAATATTTCAAAAACACTCTTTCTCCAAATATTGTGATTTTATGACACTCTGAAGGGCAGTACAGCTAATCGGTTTCAGACCGAAAACTGTCATTTTTATAGTATAGTATATATCTGAATCGGTAACAGCACATGTGATTGTTGCCTGCTTCAAAACTAAGGTTGGTTCTTTGTCGGCATTTATGCCTCCAAAAATGTTAAATTCGGTGAAATGGCCGGTGTGAAGCAAACTTTCCACTTTTTAAATGCCTTAAATTTCGCAGTGAATGCATGTATAAATTATAAAAAGTAAGAGTAAAATGCGAAACTTTACAGTGAGTTAGGTATTTTTAGGCGAATATTAACAAATTAGGCTCTAATAACCGTTTTAGGGCATTTTAGGGCACTATAAAACTCTTTGAATAACTTTCAATTTCCATGAAACACAAATATTAATAATTATTTTTACTTTTCTCCTAAAGAAACAAAATAGGCATTTGCCCTAGAATCCGATGTCTGCTAATATCACTGGTGGCTTGGCTTCATAGAATCATGTCAGTTTACAGCAGAACGCCGGAGAGAGCAGTCGCGTGTGCAAAACTCGCTAACACAGTATAAAGGCTATTGGCCTAAGGAAGAAGCGGTGAATACAGTAAGAGAAGATGGAACAGTGGTTACGGAAAGAGATACCAGGAAATGATAAAGTAAGTGAATTAAGTAGAGAGGAAAGGAATAATAATGCAGGCTTGAATCAAGTAGAAGTAGAAATGAAGAACCAGGTTTTAGAAAACTTAAGACTAAAGGTAGAAAACATGAGTGAAAAGATAGAAGAGTTGAGGGCAGAGAACAACAAATTAAAGAAGAAGATGAGTGACTACGATCTCAATATGAGGAAAAATAACTTAATATTTTTCGGGGTCGAAGAAAGGGGCCGGGAAAAAAGAGATGGATATCTTTGAGAAAGTGAGAGAATTATGTGAAGTGATCTTTAATATCGAGTTGAGAGAAGAACATGTCGACTACACGTACAGGTTAGGGAACGGGACCAAAAGACCTATCTTCTTGAGCTTTAGGAATACAAAAGTAAGGGAAGCTATTATGAATAACCTAGGACGGCTGTGTGGTTCAGGAGTGAGAGTGGAAAAAGATATGACATTTGAAGTAAGAAATAGAAGAAAACAGCTACTACCTTATATGAAAGCAGCGAGGGCGAAGGGTCACTTTGCTAAAATGTACGAGGATAAACTGAAAGTGAACGGAAAATGGTATGATCTGGAGTTTTGCCTGAGGAATGAAGATCATCCAGAATTTGGACTGACGAGAAGAAAGAAAGAGGACAGTGGACATATTTCAACATTGCAGAGGGAGGCAATGAGAAGGCAACAGAGAGTCGATGTTAGCTACATAAGCGGACGGACGGAGCAGAAGAAAATCATCCCAACTTCAAGGACGGAATAAGTGATTGTCGTAGATCAACACAGGGTAACAGGAGCGAATAGTAATGAGTTCAGGAACCCACATACTGACATACGAGGAAGTGTAAAGATGCTGACACAAGGAGAAGGTAAGTGTAACGTGATCATGCAGAGTAAGCGGATTCCTAGTCTCCATACGATGGCGGTAAGGTTAGCGCACTCCAGAAGGAATGCTGACAATAACGGAATAAGAAACACGGGCGCTAGAAAAAAGGCGAATGGTGATAAAAAGAGAAACCAAGATTCAGAAAATGATAAGGAAGAAAGTAGTGAAAAGAATAAGGGTGCGAGTGTAAGTGGAAATCTAGTATGTGAAAGTGAAAGCGTGGGGGAAAAAATAAAAAAGGAATAGAAGAAGAAATGAAGGATATAGCAGAGATATTTGATACGTTTAAAAATGTGGATGTGATCAAAAAGTGCAAATAAAGGGAAACAGGAAAAGATCGAGAAGTATAGGGGAGAGAGAAAGTGTATAAGCAGACTGTAGAATAAAATATAAGGAGGCTATTTATAGGAAGTGAGAATAGGGACAATAGATTAAGTGTAAGCGGAATAGTGAGAAAGTGAAAGTGAGTGCAAATAGGAATGAGAGAAAATAGGAAGAAAGGGTTAAGAGAAGTGAACAAGTGACAGCATAAAATTAGTACTAACATTTGAACGTTGGAACAGTAAATGAATATAAGAGAAAGCTAGGAGAAAAGGTCAAAGAACAAATAGGACAAATAATTAAATGTATGGGTGCTGAGCAATATGATAATTTATAGAGTTAATTTGAAATTGAGAGTTTAGTAAATAGTAGTTAGAGGACAAAGGGGGTTTGAAAGTAGTATAGAATATTAGATATATTAGGATTAAGGAACAAATAGAGAATAGAAAATGAAATGTAGGAGAAATACTGAAGGGGAGTTTTGACCAAATAACAAAAAAGGTACATAGTGTAATTGGGAGTATTTGTGTAGACGTGTACTGCAAATAATGTGTTATTGTAATAATATGTTAATAATGGCACCGGATACAGAAATGTGAGGTCCACCATTACATGTAAAGAAGTGCTGTGACGAAATATATCATATCATATCATATCATAGAATCATGTATTTATCAAGACTCTTGGAAAATTAACGGAGATGTGAATTTCGGCCAGAATGTCTATCCTTGTGAAAGATAGATAAATTATTATTATTATTATTATTATTATTATTATTATTATTATTATTATTATTATTATTATTATTATTATTATTATTATTATTATTATTATTATGAAACTTACAACTTCATTTCCTGTAATTTCACAATTAAACGTTGATAATGATATAACTTCCTTCCAGTATAATTCACCAAGAAGCACTAAGGAGCAAAACAACAAATAGGCCTATGAAAAATGTTATGGAGTTGGTTGTTGGCACTACAAAACAAATAAAATCAAAGTAATTAAAACATCGGCAATTCCGAAGAATGACAGATTTTTCATATAGTTATATTATAAAACTTTAAGATGGAATAGCCATGGAAAAAAGATTCGTCGCATTACCGAACAGATCCACCCAGTGGGCCTACAATCAGTAAATGGTACACTGATATTAAGGCAAGATTCTTCGCAAGCGGTTGTGATTTCATCCTTACTGACTACATTTGCTGCAACCCCTAAAATCAGAGGACAATGTTTCCTGTCCGGTCGTTGTAGAAGATTACAAGAAATATATGGAAGGAGTTGACCTTGCTCATCGTGTTCGGGTTGTGTATGGCCTCTGTCGTCGGTCCAAAAATGGTGGCATCGATTATTTTGGGGAATGATAGAAATTGCATTTGCCAATTCATATGTATTGTATTGCACACAGTTTGAGAAGATATCATTATTAGAATTCAGAAGACATGTAGCCCAAGTATTAATAATACAAAACTCATTGCCTAAATCATTGCCCCCTTCAACACAAATGCCAAACTGAGAAAATCTAGTACAGAGAAAAGAAATCCACCAAAAAGAAGGAAAAATAATTTTTCTGTACCGAAGGATGTGAGACTTGAGAACAAGGGAAAGCACTTTGTCAAATTCGCTGATAATCGTGGCTGGTGTGAAGTCTGCTCCCAGAAGAAGATCCAATTTCGACCATACTCATAATGCACAACATGTGCAGTATTCTTGTGTTGCAATAACAAAAATAATTGCTTTGCTGAATACCATTGTGTTCAAATTTAGTATCAGTAATATACAACTAAGTGAAATTACATTGTTATTGGGTATCAATGAGTAAATATGTGCGTCATTTGTCAAGATATGTGACTTTCATTTATTCATTACTTTTGTATGAATGTTATGTCCATAACATATCTTATACACATCCATGTTAATCTGAAATGTAAAATTGTCAGAAGAAATTAAAGTTCACAATAAAGTCTACAACAGAATATTATATTTTGCACATGTACCAACGGTTAGCCTGACGGTACTTACAAGTACCATGTCAAAAAATCCCCCAAATATAAAAATTATTTTTTTTAATTGAGTGATTTTCATATTCATTCAATCAATATTTCGGTATGTAATTACATTTCATTCATTGTTTTATTCTAGTTCGGAACAATATATCAACTTTCTTGATCATTAACCACTGATCCTAAAGTGTTTTATTATATAGGTATGACAACGAAGATCATATGAAGGTTCCAAGAATGAAATGCATGAACATAAGGAACATAGAAGGAAAATAAGTGATATATTTTAAGAAACATGGAAAGACAGTATTGTGGAATGAATATCAATTTAAATCACTAGTGAAATTAAGTAAGGTATTGTAAAACATTTAGAAATATGTGTAAAACAGATATTCGAACGAGTGTTCTGTCACCTTTTGGTAGGAAAGGGAACCATGAAAGCCAAACTGTTAATTTCTCACATTCAACGGCTATTTCCAACGGGTTCAATGTGTTCAATTCATCAACATAAGGCGTCAGAGCGTGTTTCCCCTTTCAGAGCAAAGTTAATGGAGCACGTGAGGGAGAGTAATGTAGTTGTCCTGGAGATGTCTGTAAAACGGTAATTTAAACGACTTTGTAATATCACATAGGGTTGTTATTGTTGTTGTTTATCAACTGTTCAAAGACAGGTTTGGATCTCATAAATGATACCAATAAGGTATTACTCATGAATCAACTAAGCCAGGAGATAATTGGGTAGGGTGGCCTGGGATCCTGAATATGTCACAGATTTTTCGTCACACGGAATACTCGTCACACAGTACAAACTGGCTATCACCCACAATCGTCTCACATTACAAACTGGTCACGAAATACTCGTCACAGTACAAGTTGATCATCACCCACAATCGTCTCACATTACAAACTGGTCACCACCCACACTCGCCACATATTAATAACCGTGGCTAACGAGAAAGACAAGCTTCGGCTCCACGTCACATTCTTAGTCACGCAGCCACGTTTAGTCATAACATGGCCAACATTGAACAAGTTTATATGTAAATGCATGTTTAACATGAGTTTAATATAGAAATTCCTTTGTTTTTTTAGAACTTGAAACATGTATTTATATTAGACGATTGTCAAGATGGCCATGATAGATCATGATAACTACGTGACTCCGATTCGTGCCGAAGCCTGTCTTTCTCGTTAGCAACTGACCACACTCGCCACATATTAATAACTGTTCACCAGGGTAACAGTACGATTGCATTGTATTGTAGTGCGTTGTCATGGATTTGGATAATATTTTTAAAAATCGAAATCTAGGCTGACTGGTGAAGAAATTCGGTTCACAAGAACCCAGCGGGATGCAGAAAAGTTCATATATCAGGATTTATGTATACAAAACATCGGACACAAAAAATAGTACAGTTTGACGATGTGATACACGTGATGAGTGCAACGCCACAGTAGACGTAACATTATCCCATGACAGCTCACAGTAATTAAACAACATTCAGAGCACACAAATCATGTCCCAGACTGGGAAAGACTACATGCAGCGGAATGTGTTGAAAATAAGAAGCAGATTGCCACTACTTCTAGGGACCCAACATCTGTGATTCTGCAGAATTCTCAACGTGTATCCAGCGAGACAAATGCAAAATTACCTAAAGCAGAATCTCTGAAAAGGACGTTACGTAAAGTCCGTAGATCCCATTTGCCATCGGATCCAAAATCCATTCACGATTTGCGGGTCATTGATAAATATAAACTAACTGCAGATGGACAGAGATGGCAATTACATTTTGATCCCGATGCGGATGAGAAGATGCTAATATATGCAAGTAATAAACAGTTAGAATACTTGGAACAGAGCAACTATTGGATTATGGATGAAACTTTTAAATCAGCACCAAATATTTTTTGCAACTTTATGCAATACATGTGAACTTACGAGGAAAATGATTTCCAAATGCGCTGGCTCTCATGCACAGAAGAAACAAACGCTCTTACGAGTTGCTCTTCAGTGTTTTGAAGACTAAAGTTTTGGAACATGTTGGACGTGAATTGGACCCGCCTACAATTTCTGTAGAGTTAACGGTGATGAAGGCTGTCTCGTCTGCATTTCCAAGAGCAAATATCGCAGGTTGCATTTTTCATCTGGGCCTAGGATTGCCATATTTTGAAATGATGAAATGAGGACACTTCTCTCGACATTGAATGAGTCATTACGTAAGATTTTAAAAATATCAGCACCCATTGTATATATTTAATTATGTAATTATGTCAATATTCAGTAACTAATCGCAAGAAATTATGTGCTTTATTATTGTGTACACAACATGTTCAAAATTTGTTATATGACATTAACCTACAAATATAAATAACTCCCCAAATATACAATTACAATTACGTTTACACTTATGCAGTGCATATTTTCCAGATGACCTGATTTTTTTTCAGATTGTCATTCTTTTTAAGCAAATGTAAGTAAAACTGGGACCATGTGAAATACTTGAAATTAAATTGCATTAGTGCAATTGATCTCACTGAATCAACACTTATTCCATGCCTCTCATTTCGAATCGGGACATATTTAGTTATTAGAAATTTGGTACACCTAGTGAATGTAAGCTAGGAAATAATGAAGAGTAAATTACTGATGAAAAACAGCGAAGAAACAATTTATATGACTTGCTATATCCGAGCAAGAGATTACAGATTGAGTTAAACATATGAAATTAGAAACATATACAATAATATTATTGTTTTGATATTTAGTATTAATTACAGTGTTGTTTGACATATAAGACAACATTATTTCGAATTACCATCTTTTCTCAGCAGCAACGAAAGCAAAACTTAAGGGAGGCGATGGGTGAAATTTTTGTCATTTTCAATCAAAAATCGCATTTTCGTTTTCTCGTAAAAATGAATCAGCAATCTCTTATTTATATGTTGAGCAAGTTTCAATGCTCTGTGGCGGCCGAAAGCATAAAAATTACACAATATATAAATGACTGCACCCTTTAACTTCAATTTCATGCAAATTTTACACGCTGTTTTCTCACACTTTTTGTTCAGTGAATTTCGTCAGGTTCGAAGTGTAAAGGCTCTTACAATTTTGATGCTAGAAACATGACATTTTTACTGCATTTTCTATAAAGTACGGTTATTAAATTAGAGTATCAGATTTTTTATACGTTAATTACTTTTTAAATTAAAAAAATAATTTGTATAGCAATAGGTACTAGAAAATAAAGAAAAATAACTTTTACAAAATAATAATTTGTTTCTCTATTCTATTGATGTATTTCTAAAATATGGCTACTTAGTGTTTTTCTAGGTACATCAACGATACTGTAAATTTTTTTCTAGATCATATACTTAAAATTTGTATGAGGAGTTAGATTTTGAAAATATGAGCCAATGTTTTTAGAAAAAAGGGCATAACTCACAAAATATCTCGGTGACATGCATGAAAATTTGTAGTGTATATCATATGCAGAAATGAACCGACTAGCTCAAAAACTACAGAAATTAGAAATTTCACTCATCTCCTCCCCTAACACACATCATAGTGAATGTCAATAACATTAATGAAGGTGCAATTGATGCCAAATTTATTTACTTTCACGACTGTCTTGTAAAATTAATTTTCAATAATAAATTAATACCCTCTGACAGAAAATAAAGATATGTGAGTCATTTTTCTTAATTTGTCTTACATGGCTACAGTTTGGAATTTCTTTCTGTTGAACCAAAATACAATTATATCTTTTCCCTTTTCTGAGCATTTTGTGCGTACATATTGGTGTCACTGTGTATGCAGAATGCACATCTACTAGTGCTGTTATAGGATGAATTAGTCGGTCATTTGGCTTCACTAATTTCAAAGCTTTTAGCCCTTGAATCTCTCTTTTACGAGATTTTATACCTTTGTATCCCATTAAAAATTTTCTTTGGCTCACGGTATCTGTATTGGCCCAGTATTGCTTGTTTTCACACAACATATCATTATTGATATGAAAGAGGAAATTGGTACTGCAAGCTATAAAAGCTGACGCAGATATGGTATGTTTTGCTGTAAAATGTAAATTTAGGTGACCTCTATACTCGGGATTAGGTACTTTTTTTTTTTAATTCTTTCGTCTTCAGATTCCGAAACCTAGTAGGTATGCGTTGCCACATGTAACTCATTTTTCGAAAATTTTGGATTTGGTAGTCTACCTTCTGGCAACAAGCTTCACAAATGTGGAAGGAAGTTGGTGAAACCGTAGGCAAGATTGGTAAGGCATATGTATTTCAACACAGGTTAATTCTATGTATGTTCCAGCATATTAGAGAAAGAATAATTGAAATATTATCTATTTTTAAAGACAATGTTTATAAAAAAAACAAATTTAGCATTAATGTATACAGGGTGAGTCACGAGGAGAGGTAAAAAATTTGGGATGTGAATTCTGAAGTCATTCTGAGTCAAAAAGTTCCTATGAATATGGGTCCGTTTTCGAACTGTTAACGGAGATATGGCTCTTTGATTTCACAAAAACTTCTGGGATTCCATTGTACTAACTCGCATTTAGGGACAAATAACGGACAAATTTAAAGTTTATATTTACGTATGCATACATACCTCATATTCTAGATGTCTGGGTCGATGTTTTCGCACATTTTCAAAGGTACCTCCTCCTGCTTCAATGCACTGTTGCGCTCGGGAGTTAATTGCGCTCATCGCTCGGGAGAGTTGGACATTTTGTAATGCCCCATTACCCGGTTTGTGAGGTGAGTGAACTTATCTTATCCACGTCGCTCACAATCCAGATTCCAATGTTACGTCATTCATTGCGATCCGTGGCTTTGTCTCACATCTCACGTCAGCAGCATATGGTAACATCTGGTTCACATTGGGGCGAGACATTTTACCAAAAAAAAAAAGCATCTAGCTCCGCCATTGTTCGAAAACGGACCTGTGTTCATATAAACTTTTTTACTCAGAATGGAATTTTTTACCTTTCCCCGTGAATCACCCTATATATATGTATATATATATATATATAGTATCAAAGGAATAGGCTATTTTCTCCGAAATTGCAGCCTATAATAACGATATTAATGTAATCAATTACTTGAGATTATTTTAAAATCCAAATGAAGTGTTTTAGAATTAGTTTTGAATTGAATAGTTTTGACAAAAGCTTGAATGTTGCGACCAAAATAATTTAGAAAGAACGATGTAATTAATTTTGACACGGAAACTCATTCGTAAAATAATTTAAATAATACGGAACGTCTCTGTTTAAAGTGGCATAAATACAGCAATGTATAGCGCTGATATCATTTAGCTCTTCCTTCTTTACTAGAAAAACAAGCCTTAAACTTGTCTCCAACCTCCAATGCTAATGATTCAGCAGAATTATTGCCTCCAAGCTCAGTGCTAATTTTCTGATGGCATAGGCCCTAATACTTTCGATAGGAAAAACGAGATGTTCGCTGTAAAGAAAACAGCTCAGTGACGTTGTTCGCTCGGCGATGATCGCCAAAGCTGTACGCTCGACGATGATCGCCACAATGGAACCATAGCTTAAATCCATTACCCTATTTCCTGTATAGACGTTACTCGCAGTCACAGGTATTTCCACAATTCCCATGTAACACTTATTTCCCTCTACGTCTGCTCTTATAATTCATTTTTCTATTCATCTCGCCCTCTTCCTTTATTTCTTTATTTCTGTCTTTCCTTTTCTTGATTTTCTTCTTTTCTCAACTCCTTATTTATTTTTTCTTCTACTTCGTTTTCTTACTAATTTGAATCTTTGGGGGCCGTTCCTATTTCCTTCAAATGATTACAATCCTACACACCACATAAGGGAACTTTCTTGCCACGGACGAAATTGCAATCTACGGGCTTATAGGCCTACTTAGAGAAACGTAAAACAAACTGAATATGATACGATGAACAAAATACTAATGGAGGAGTCTTAAAATGGATGGAGACCCTCCCTTCCTACCTCAATGTGGGTTCTTTTCAAAGCAGTGCTTTTATGAGTAGTCATACCTCTCCTATTACTGGAAATTTTTGTAATCGGTGTGGTTCTCTTTTTAAACCAAAGCCATGAACTCGACTCCATGTAACACTTCATAGCAGCACCGGTTGGGGCAGTTTGTACCACAAATGCCCGTATGCTTCACTGTTCCACACAGCAGTAATCAATTGTTTCACTATTTGCAGAATATACTGGAAAAGGGGTAGGGGAGCAATTTTATACGTGCAGAGCGGAGTTGTGCGTTGAATTTCAATGTGAAACACATTCAATTTGTGAACCTTCACTATGGAAAATGCTTTTCCAACAGAAGCGAGAGAGCGAGACAGAGAGTGGCAGCGCAGTGCATCATTAACTTGTTATCTAATATTGCGATGATTACGCCACACAGGCGGAGTAGGTAGTTAGTAACCAATACGTTCCGCGATACAATGGACGCATAATAAGAGCAGCTCACATGACACGAACAGCTATCAGCTCGCGACGGCAACAATGTACTTCTGCCTTTGGCATAAATCCCCGACGCATTATGTCAAAATACGGCAATGATGATCGAGTGTAATGGAAGCAACACGTAGACATTATTTTTTAAAAGAGTGGAATGCAATCGTTGTATTGATATCCTGTATGTCTGCCACAATAATTAGCTTTTTAAACATGCATATCAGAAAGAACATAGGTACTGTTTTCATTCACTTTTCACTTCGTAATTGTTTTCATTTTTTAAGTAACCTGATAAAACTTTATATACAAGGATAGTCCAAGGGAAAAAACAGGAATAGTGGAAGAAAATTATCTCAACTGCAAGGACGGAACATCAGTGAAGGTCACCATACGGCAACAGGAGATAGTAACGAGGTTAAGAACCCACATGATGAAGAACGAGGAAGTATAAACATAATGACCCTATATGGAGAAGAAAGCAATGTCAAACTGTAGAGTAAGAGAAATGCTAGTCTTCTAGAAAGCACTTCAATATGAGAATGAATACACAAGGAGCACGGGAAATGTATAAAGTTTAATTAAGACTGGTTCAATGTAAGATAAATTGTTTCATGCAAGCAGACAGACATAGCCTACAGATACAAAAACAGATAGAGGGACAAAATGACACTAAAAATAATTGTATGAAGGATTACGAAATCTTCTAAGAACAAACACAAAATTTTGATGGAGACAGCCCCCAAGTTATCTAAGAAGGACCAAAAGCGAAATCCATGTCGAGATCTCCCCAAAATACAGTGTCGAAATCTCACCGACTTTTACCTTCAGCACACCTGAAACAAATATGATTGTGTGAGGGTGATCATTTTGGCACCTTTACTAATCTGTAATATATAGTCGTGGCTGGTTGCCTCGGGAGTCTACGCGCGTCCGGCGGAGGGGGAGGCGCGGGAAGCGGAACTCGGTCTTCGGCAGGCGCTGAAGCGCGGCGAAGGGCGAGAAAAAAAATAAGGCTACGGGACAACGGGGCGGAGAGAGCAGAGGAAACGTCTGAAAGTAGAATGTTGTGGAAACCCGGAGGCTTTGCGACGCAGAACAATCGAGAACGTGTGATTTAATAAATAAAAGCGCGAGCAGCCTTCGAGTCAGTTGAATCAGTAGCGAGAGAGTGAGCCAGCCTTGGACAGCGAGCGAGGTGGACCTGAGTTCGAGCAAGTCAGTTAGTTTAGTTTGTCAGCTGTGAGAGAGCTAGCTAGTCTTCAAGCAAGGTGAATCTGAGTTCGATGTACAGTGAACTTGAGTAGGTCCGCAACTGTGGCATCGTTCAGGCGAGTGCGGCGTATCCGGAAGTCTTGGGTTCGAAGTGCAGTAAACTATAACTGGAAGTCTTGGGTTCGAAGTGCAGTGAACTGTATCTGAAAGTCTTTGGTTCGAATTGCAGTGAACTTTATCTGTAAGTCTTGGATTCGACATACAGTGAACTTGAGTGAGTGAGCTAGAAGAACTAGCCAAGGCGAACGAACTGTGAACTGAGAACTGACAGTTTTGTTTTGCACATAGTGCTTTGTGAACATTAGTTGAAAATAGCAGTACATTGTTGTTCATCTCAATAATCCACGTGAATTGTCATTGTCGTTTGGTGGAGTGCAATAACTACTACTGTGTTGCTGTGTTGACTGGAATACCCATTGTTGACGGGTGTGTGATTAAAATTAGAAATAAAAGTCACATTATTGTTGTGAATAAAAGTTACAATATATATATATATATATATATATATATATATATATATATATATATATATATATATATATATATGCGTTTTCAGTCAAAATACAATAAACTAAAGATAGTATATTATATTTCCTGACCGAAAATAAAAGTGTAACTCACATTTATTGTGTTTATTGCCTTATGTGAATCTAAAACACAAGTTGAAGTCACAAGATTCACTTACACAGAGATTACAACAATAGCCAATATATTGTTCGAATCTTTTTACTAGGAACATTGCTCGCAATGTCTACTTTTATTAAAAGTGTCGAGTTCGTCCAAAACAGCCCTATACAGAGTGTAACAGGACCTCACCGACACACTTTGAGAAATGATAGATCACACAGAGAGGGTCATTTTTTGTTAAAGAACATATGCTGGATGACACGTCCTTCATGAGTTATGCATCCTTGTTAGAAGCGCATTCCGCATCACGTATGTTGCATAAATGTGCGCCTTAAGTCCTATCATCTCTATTACACTGCTGTAGTTTATTATTGGTTTGTCTGGTGCATCTTCAATCCGTTTTATCATCCAACAATCCAACACAGAATTGTGTGATGAATACTGCTAAGGTGTCAAAAATATAATGAGGTGCTGTAGCAGGGTATGTAATTTTAACAGCTATTGTAAATTGTCAGAACATACGAAATACGAAATACGAAAAGCCTTAAATCCCATAAGGGCAACGGCCTCCTACAGGAGAGTGTAGGGTGAGCTGAAGGTCTACTACACTTGGGGAGCCAGTCCAAGAGAGCTTACACTATACACTTACAAACTAAACACATAAACAAATTATACTAACTTAACACTAAAAACAATACAGACTAAACACATAAATTATGCAAACTAAACATCCACACAAAAATATGCAAACTGAACACATAAATTATAATCCGAACACAACTGTTCACACTAAACGCACGATAAAAGAAAAAGAAAAAAATTGCACAAACTGAACACATACATAATCTTAACTCACACACAAACTAAATACAGTACATGGAAAATTAAATTTCATTTCTGTAAAAAAAAAATACTTAACATCTAAATTTTATATGCATAGTTCCTAAAGGACGTGTAATTGAGCTTACGGTCATTAACCAAAAAGATCCTCTTTATATGAACTATCATTCTTAAAGTTTGTATGTGATGTCCTGTTAGACTCTGTATACCAAATAGCCTTGAAATGAAATATATATCATTTGGTCCTGAATGATAGATGAATCGCCGAGAAACCAGAGAATTAAAATCACGATTATAATTTATTCATTCATAGTTTTCTACCAGCATATTCTTCACTGCAAACCCATCCCTATTTTTGCCTTCTTCTTAGTCTTCACGTACTATTCTTATTATCTTAATGTTGCCCATCATCTGATATTTTCTCCTTCTTCTGCCCCAAAGTTTTCCCTCGTTCACCATCACCTTCAGTGCATCCTTAAGTGCAAAGTTTCTTCTTAGCCAGTGATCCAGCCAATTTCTTTTTCTCTTCCTGATCAGTTTCAGCATTATTCTTTCTTCACCTAATCTTTCTAGCACAGCTTCATTCCTTATTCTGTCTTTCCATTTCACACTTTCCAGTCTTCTTCATATTCATATTTCAAATGCTTCTAGTCGTTTCCTTCACTTCGTCGTAATGATCATATTTTTGGGCCATAAAATACCACATTCCGTATTAAGCACTTCATTAGTCTCTTCCTTAGTTCTTTTTCAGAGGTCCGCAGAAGATACTGCTTTTTTATTGAAAGTTTCCTTTGTCATCACTATCCTCCTTTTGACTTCCTGGCAGCATAGTGCAGGATATTTAATTTCAATATTGCTATATGAATGACGGCTAATAGTTGTTCGAAATGCATAATACCTTCGTTAAAAACAGATTCACCTCCAGTCTCACATTGTAAGTAGAAATACTAGCTCGGATGGAGTAAATCCCCGCGTATCAAACACGATTAATGTCATTAAATCCGATTAACACGTCAGCACACTCTGATTAATTCATTAATCGGAGCAGCACGTGTCTGGGATGTGATGGCGGTTCGTCGTGTGATGAACAGCTCTGTTCCTTGAATTAATGAACAGACAGACGGCTAGCCGAGCCTCAGCCCGCTTTTGTATGACTGTCCGTCTGTCGGGGGGGGGGGTAGCAATGGGATCCTCTGTGTAGTTGTGACTCAACGCGTGGTTTAGTATACACACTGCGACAACTGGGAAGCATATTACTGTTTTATTTACGATAAAATCCACGTTTATTGGCACGAAACGCAACAGTGTCCTCCGCACCTGTGTGTGAAGTTAGTCGGTCAGCCTATCAGCAATATGATCACTGATATTCCCTCGCGAAAATCGCTGTTAGCTACCTAGAATGTTGAGGAGTTACGTGTAAAAATTAATTTTCAAACAACGCGTAAAATACGCGCAAAATGCGTAATTGTGTCATAAATGTAAAATATGCAATAGGCATAGATACAAAACTTGCAGTAATATATTAAATAAACATAGGGTTAAATTCTTAATTAAGTTCCCAGGCTACCAGCGTGCATTAATTGCGGTAATTTATTCGAGCTCTTCATGTTAACTCTTCATTTCTTGTATCCTTTGAAATGATAAGCCGACACCACAAAGTGTTTCCACATGTTGCTTACCTTACAGCTCATGCATTTTGTCAAGACACTCGCGATGCGCAGTAGGGAAACAACGTTTCTGTAGAACGGGTAGGAATAGAAGGGAAGGTTGGGCGTGTGTCTACCGAGTTCAAGGCAAAGAGTAACCCATTCCCCTATAATTCGTAAGTAGACTCATCCGATGTACGCAGCTCTGTAGGAAGAGTGGTGGAGTGTCTTCACAAAATGCATGATCTGCACTCGCCACACCAATACAGATTTCAGAGTTTACTATTCATCAAAGACTGCCGATGGTTTTTATCATTTTGTCATTGTTTCCCATGATTCCTATCGACATCTTTCATCTTTAAATTTTTCCAGAACTCCTTATATTGTAGTAATGAATAGTGTCTTTGTCCGCAATGCTGACTTCGTTTATTTTGCTTTATCCTCAGACCGAGAAAATCCTGTTCACAGAAGTCAATGTTGAAAGAGAAAACACAACATTTGTAATTCTTTTGAGAACTCTCCGACGAAACTTTCCCAGAGGCGGCACCTTTGAATGTTAATACACATTCCTAGATTGTTCGTGATCATATTGTGATCTGACAGTCTAGAAATTTTAAAATGATGGAATGCATATCGTTCAGTTCACAGCGTAGTTACGAAGCGTTCAGTATAAGTTTATAATCAGTTATTTTAAAGTTAGTAAGATCTTGCATTAAAAATAAAAGTTGAAGACGACATGTACGCACGAAGACCTTTGAATAGCAAGTATTAACTTGGTTTTATTCCCAAAAAACGTGAAAATATAAACTGTAGAAAATGTATTTTGCCGCTCGATAATTAAAAACTTTCAACACAACGTCTTCAAATACATAGTAGATATGTGACATAAATTTGTTTCCATGAAAATAATTTATTACATCGTGTAGAAAATCGTGTAAAGTAGGCTATTAGTTTTTGTACGCGTCGTAAGTTACGTATAATTTAAGTACAATATGTATAATTTAATTTACGCAGCCAACCCTGGACACAAACACACTCCTCTACTGTTACCCCTAGATCATATATACTCAGATTGCTCGGCCTTATAGGCTTTGACAACTTCTGCCAGGTTTACTACGCTGACATCTAGTTCTTACATAAGGAGTCACGTCATAACTCCCATTTGAATTGCATTAGCGACTGTACTGCCATCTCGTGTTCGTTTACGGCGGACTGGTGGCAATCCTGGCGGTTGTTCTCTTCAAAGTGCTATCGATTTTTATCATAGGGATGAGCAATCTGTTACGTGATCTAGGCTGAACTTCTCAAGTTGTTGGTCATAATGTACGCAACAGATAAGACACTGTTCAACTTTGCGTCATGGGTTCGAATTCCTACTACTCGGTTTTATAAACAGACCTAAGAAAAGTTTCGTTTTGTCTGTAATTAAGTGTCATACTTCTTGCTAATGAATTTTATGATAATTGATTTTGTTTTCTTAGTTCTAGATAAAATAGTAACCGTATATCGAATGTCATGTGTGATGTTACGATCTTTTTTGCTTTCCTGGGTTTTGGTCAGGCACGCTGATACAACACATGCCACATAAATATAAGAGGGTGCGCCAGCACAAAGCTCCAGAATTAATTGTGATAGCACAAGTAGTCCTGCAATGATGAACAAGCGTTGTGGATTATGTTTCTATTAAATATCAAGAATGTTCATTAAGATTAAGACCAGTTTTAAAAAGTACAAAAAGAAAACCAGATGTGCCTTTAAAAATAATCAATGTGTAGCACTGGTTTCCTAATTATTTATGTAATCTCCCCAAACAGAATAAATTAAATTTTACAATAACCATAATATTATATGCTTAATGGCAGATATTGTAAAGTGGCTGCAGTAAATCGATCCAAAAAAGATCCTACTTTATCGTTTAATATTTTTTGACCATGTTCACAATGGTCTCGTATCCAGACGGACTTTACACGATCGTCTACGGCCGAGATTATACTGTTAGTGCGACCACGTCACTTTCATATAAGACCGAGCTCGAAGAATGTGTACCAGCATTATACTAGATGCAAAGTAGTAATTTACCAATCACTAACCTATAATCAGAATGAAACCAGGTAAACATTATTCTTCTATGTGTGAAAATTTCGAAAATTAATCACATTTTCGATAAACTTAATATTTATAACTTATAACTGAAATTTGATTAATATAATAGTTTATATTAATATTGTATTTATCCTGGAAATAGGAAATGGTTGACTCATAGACATCTTGCTTCGCAGTATTAATTTCCATAGTTGTATGTTAGAAGATATGAAGAGGATGGTCAGATATATCTTCGACTTCATTTCCATCCCCCTGATAATGCATAATATAATATCAATACGGCGCGGCGGTTGCTGTCGTCTGTGACATAATGAACTTTTTCGTGGACTTCAGTTTCTTTCTTTTTCTTCTTATTCTGATCACAATACTATATGCTTACATAAATTGAGTTATAACTATCACTGAGTGTTTTTAGGCCTATATCTACTTATCAACATTATTGTTGTTATTATTGTAATATTAGACTATTATTATTATTATTGTTATTATTATTATTATTATTATTATTATTATTATTATTATTATTATTATTATTGTATTATTCCAATGCTGTTGTTTTTATTTAATTATTATTCTTGACGTCTGCGTAAAATTTATGTAAAGTCTTAACTTTTTCTCTACTAGACTGTAACCAAGCACGAGCTCATCCTCATTTCAGGTAACTATAGTCTGAATCATACCATTTGAAAGAAAATCTTGAATAAATATGAGAATTTAAAATTTGATATATCTCCTGCAGAAAGACTTCCATTTAGACAGGGTAAGACAAAATACAAAAGTTGTTTTATTAAAAACTACCATTATTGTTCACTTTCACATTTCCATAATAAAATTTTCGTGCCATTTCAATGGCTTATGCGTGCCAAAAAATATCATATGAATCAGAGCATTTTCAATGAACTGAAAATTTAGATAAACGTAGTCTGTTTCTACATATTTCAATCAGATATACAAAGACTCCTGTGCTTCTGATATGAATTTATATTATTTTCTGTATTGCTAACTTGCATCTTACTTCAGACAACAACATTTTAAAAAATTGTCTGATCTAGTAGTACAACGGCACAGAATTTGAAAATATTGCTCCCCTTCTGCCTCATTATGTCATTGACTGAATAGCATATATAGCCTACACAGTTATTCCGGGAGATCTCGATATTTGGGAAATCTCGACACTTTAAGAAAAGTAGCCATTGCGAGCATTGTTGCTAGTGAAAAAAATTCGAACTATATCACATCTGCATTGACTGTGTTTTTAATCTCTGTTTAAGTGATTTTCGTGACTTCAACTTTTGTTTTACGTTCACAGAACGCAATAAACACAATACATATGAGTTACATTTTGCTTTTTGCTCATGAAGTATAATATACCATCTTCAGTATATATATATTTTTTGCAGGTTAATAAAGGCGCCAAAGTGATTATCCTAAAAAAATCTTTGTTTCGGGTTTGCTGTCATCTTTTGAATGCAGGTGTAACTCGAAGAGATTTCGACACTATGTTTTTGGGAGAACTCGACGTGTCAATTTCGCTTTTGGTCCTTATTAGATGACTGGAGGCTGTCTCTACCAAAATGTTTGTTTTTTGTCTTAGGAGCTCCTTCATGGAGCTTTTTAGTGCCACTTTATCCGTCTATCTGTTTTTCTCTCTGTGTATCTGCCTATATGTATGAAACTACTCATCTTCCATTCAACCAATCTTAATCAAACTTTACATTTTAATTTTCATTCATATCAAACAAATAGGAAAAGGCACAAATCTCGATACAAACATGGAAGATCAATTGGTTTCTTCCGAGGTTTTCCCCAGCCGTGGGACTGAAGCTGGATGATCTATGGCGAGTCTTCGGCCTCACTTCATTTCACCCCTTTGGTATGATTACCTGGTTGGGTTTTTTCCGAGGTTTTCCCCAAACAAAAGGCAAATGTCGGATAATTTTTTAGCGAATCCTCGGACCTCACCTCATCTCACTACAGCTCGCCAAAATATTGTAAAAAATTGTAGAACATTTTAAAAAATTGTAGAAAATTACAATATTGTAAAACTGTAAAATTTGTAAAATAATTGTAAAAATTGTAATTGTAATATTGTAAAATTTTGACTTGTTCCACATCTTAAAGCTTCATTGCTCATGTAAGATCTATGGAATATAATAAATGAAATTAAAAAAAAATGAAAATGTTCGGCATATTCTTCGTAATGAACCTGCGGGTTCCTTAAAAGCCATTGTAAATAAGTTAAGTATCCTTCGCTTAGGTTCTACAAGCTATATAGTCTACACTTGTGGAGTAACGGTTAGCGAGTCTGGCCGCGAAACCAGGTGGCCCGGTTCGATTCCCGGTCCGGGAAAGTTACCTGGTTGAGGTTTTTTCCGGCGTTTTCCCTCAACCCAGTATGAGCAAATGCTGTGTAACTTTCGGTGCTGGACTCCGTACTCATTTCACCGGCATTATCACCTTCATCTCATTCAGAAGCTAAATAACCTAAGATGTTGATAAAGCGTCGTAAAAATAACCTACTCTAAAGGCTATAGGGTTTTACAAATTAATGACGTAAGAGAACTGGCATCCTAACTTTCTGCAGGATAACATGTTTGAGTACGATGTGGTTCTAGCTGAAAAAAATGGATGTGAAATTCGCGTTGAAGAATATTTACCACTACCCCAAGAACACCACAGACACCATCTGTTCAAAGTCATTTAGGCTTGCCTAGTTCCTCACCTACTGCTACTTCCTTTGAGGAACTGTAGCCAGTTTCGCTATTAACACTTCATCTGGTGCCGAAAGAGAGAAATGCAAGACACAGACGTAATAACGTCTGAAAACTATAGAAAACAGCTGAAGGAGACTAAACAACATAGGTTTTCCCAAAGATGGAAGCCATATAATCTCGGCTGTTATGGGGAGAAAGCTAGTTCATCAAACAATCTGGACAATCCAAAAAAGGCTATTGTACTGCGAATAGTGTGTATTAGACCTACTAGATGACAATGCTACAGAGCTTTGGTTTCAGTGTCTTGGAAAATACCAAAAATTGTTTCACAAGTCATGTGTGGAAAATCACACCAATGAAAAATTCTCATGTGACCAACGCGAGTGGGGTACTATAAAATATTTAGAAATACTTCAGGAGCAAAGTTTGTTTTGTAAATGTTAGATTTTAAAGTAGTTCCTAGTTTGTCATACTAGGCCTATGTCGAAATCTCCCCCATTATGGTAGACTGGAAGTTGACAATTCAGCATCGATTTGAATTTTTTTTAAATAGAGATATAAAATGATCACATTGGCATCAGATATGTGAAATGTACGGAAAATATATCCATACCTATTAGGAAAAATATAGAATAAAAGTTGCATAATTGGTCCCAAATTAACATTTTTTTCTTAGCGTGTCGAGATACCCCTATATGAACCTATGTATTTCAAAAGGATATGCATTAAGGATGTATGTATCTGAAATCATTACGTCTTTGGTCTCAGAAAAGTTTTTGCTGAGATGAAAGTAGAGAAAATATGTATGCATCTTTCTGATTTTATAGCGGGATATCGACAAATGTTTTTATTTGTTTACATATATTGAAGTTATTCCAGTCCACCTACGTGTAATTGAATCATTACCAAAACGAATAACTTTCAAAGGATTATAATTACATTTGACATCAGGATTTCATATGTCATAACTCGTTACAAAATTATACGTCCTCAGGATGTGTTTTGACATGGCAAGCATTCATTGAACATTGTAGTAAATAGTATCCTGCTAATTTAAGTTCCTGATTGGTTATTCCCCGATTAACAAAAAGTAATTTGCTACAATCTCGCAACGATATTTTATTTCTTAAATTTACAGATATGTAATTACACTCCTGCATAAAGAGGGTTATTCTGCGTCCAGGGATGACTCAAAACACAGAAGGCACAATTATAAGACGAGGGTATTCTAAAACGTAGGAAATGCTTCGACAAAGTCTGAAAAACAATTTTAAAAAAGTTATATTCCAGTAACAGTTAAAGTTGCGTTTATTTTGAAAAGTTCTCCATTTAGGTATTGTTGAGTCCGTATCTTGTTTAAAGAAGGCATAACTATATAGATACAGTCCGCGTCACCGTTTTTGGCATGTGAAATAAGTAATGGGAACGTTAAGTGCGAGTGTTTTACATTTGCCATAGTCAGTCTGACAACTGCGTTTGGCAAATATTTCGGGAATAGAAAGTAGTACCATTCTTAGCTGCACTAGCAACATGCTCAAAAACTAGGCACTATGTATCTACGACACACGCCAAAACCGCTAGCGCCAGCTGTAATAATCTTTTTAAATAATAACTACGAAGTCCTATATTTCAGTACCGGCTATAGTAAGTTATGTTCACTTTGAAAAGTTTTTCATGTATATACCGTTCAGTCCTAAATCTTTGCTTAAAGTAAATTATTGGAGACACAATAATTATATGTAGAGATAAAAATATAAAAAAGATGAAGTCTTATATTTCAGCAAAAATTGCGTTAACTTTAAAAAGCAAGTTCGATAAATAGTTTCAAGCCTAAATTTTTGTCTGAACAACAACCCTAATCAACGAATAATTATGAAGACTATTTCGTTTATATGACGTCATTCCATTTTCGGCCAATGAAGTGCAATTAAATTTTGAATTCCAACCAATCATAGCCATACATCGCGATAATTTCTGCAGCTTGATTTATCACTATCAATTTATCGCATGGTCGTTCTTTTTTTTTTTTTAGTCAGTCTCGCCAACTGTTTCCAAGTAAATCGATGAACATGAATCCATTGTACTAAATAAAGTGCGAAATCCTACTTCCACATCTTCATCTTCTAATTCCATGTCCATTGTATCTAAAGAAAATGACGCTCCTTCATAACAATTGTCCATTTAATTAATATATTAATCAGATTATTTGAAGGGTTTAGAGTCATAATGGGCCAAGCGCCATTTATTAAAAACGGAGAAAACAAAAGTGGAAATTCAGTGATTACCATAATTTAACGAAACATATAGCAAGTAAGATAAATTATGCACATTAAAATTAAATGATATGTCAATCTTCATTAAATTATGGTATTTACTTAACTTTAACCCTTGCTTTCTCCGTTTTTAATAAATGGCGCTTGGCCCACTATGGTATTTGTAATTATATTATAAAATGTTTAAATTAAATATGATTTCAGCAGATATTGAAAATGTATTTCTGTTATAATAACAAAAGAAAAGAGCAGTACATGTAATTAACATTTTTATTTTATTCACGAAATAGTCCTAATAAATGTCACTCGCTTCGCTCGTGGATTTATCGGCAAATCTCAGACCTCTTGTGACAGAAATAATCCGTGGCGCTACAGCCCGTGAAGGGCCTAGACCGACCAGCTGGCTGCTGGCCTCACGCCCATATGTCGAAGCAGAGGTGGATGATCATCCAACCAGAATGGAGGTATCGTGTGGTTAGCACGATGATCCCCCCAGCCGTTATAGCTGGCATTCGCAACCGGATTTCGCTACCTATCGTAGCTCCCCAAGTGCATCACGATGCTGGGTGGGCACCGGTCCCATACACTGGCCGAAATTTCATGAGAAAATTTCTTCTCCCATGAGGACTCGAACCAGCGCGCATTCCATAACGCGAGTCCTAGGCAGGATGCCTTAGACCGCGACGCCACGGCGCGGGACCTTGTGACATTACTATAGATAATTATTCTTTTGCAGAAAATTTACTACATATCTGTAATGACCATACTTTTGTTAATTAACTTATTCAAAGCAATCATGGTATTTACTGCCCGTGTCTCACGTCCTGAACCGAGAGTTCCCTAGTGCTTATAACCACGCCTCTTAGGTCTGCTCGGAACGTCACGGGAGGTGCAACGTGGCGGCACGGCAGCATATTACATGTTCTGAAAACATTATCCTACGCCATCGCAGGGATCTTTACTGGTTATAATACGGGATACTATAATCGTGGTTACCACTATAGCTATCATCTCTGATGGCGATTTCCTAAAATGTAAGTACACACTAGGCCACTCTTCGTTCAGTTTGGACAACTGCTGAATTACCATAGAGCAGCATTTCTCAAAGTATGTTCTGGGGTTCCGTGAGCCTTATATGATTTTACTTGGTTATTTAACGACATTGTATCAACTACTAGGTTATTTTGCATCGATGGGATTGATGACAGCGAAATGGTATTTGGCGAGATGAAGTCGGGGATTCGCCAAAGATTACCTGACATTCGCCTTACGGTTGGGGAAAACCTCGGGGAAAAAACCCAACCAGATAATCAGCCCAAGCGGGAATCGGACCCGCGCCCGAGTGCAACTCTGGATCGATAGGCGACTGGACTGCTCCGGTGGCTATTTAAACTTAGTGGATATTATAAAAATATATAAATGTTACGGAAATATGACTCAATAATAACATGAAACCACCGATAATAATAATAACAATAATAATAATAATAATAATAATAATAATAATAATAATAATCATCATCATCATCATCATAATCCAAGAATATGCGTAATAATAATAATATGTTTAATGAACATCTAAAACGGAAAATGTCCATAATATTTATCACTTTCATCACTGGATTCTCTGCACATCTGTTCACTAAAACAAAATATCGAAAAGACAAAATGCAGAAGTACAATAGAAATGAGACTACAACTTTCCGCCATAAAACCAGATTGCAGGCTTAAAAAGCAAATACATTCGTCCCACTGAACAGAATTATTGAGATACTAGCTTTCACTTGTCTGTTAATTTAAACACTAATAAAATATTACAAGGATTCCGCAGTTACACTTTAGATTAAAAGAAGTTTCGTGGTGGAAAAAGTTTGAGAAACACTGCCATTGAGGAAAGAGTTTACGGATGTGTACACGTGATAACCGTAATCGCGATTAGGTCTATAATGTCTTGTAGAGACTGTAGTCTACAACTGGTATTAGTGTTTAGTTACAGGAATTGATGGGGACATAATCTGTTTCGTGAGGGGACAGCCTATACATTTGCTTGTCAATGGCTGATCTTGCTCCATAGCTGACGAAAGGAATCCTGAAAAGGCCGATGTGTTGAACGTAGGGTAGTAGGCACATGCGGTACGCAGCTCCTCCTACCCTGTCCCTCTGCGTCTTTCCCCGCAAAGAAACAGCTCAGGAAGTGAGGCACGGGCAGTACATATCTTCAGAAGAAGTTATCAATAATGTAAATAAATAGTTATAAAGTAATGGAGGTTCCATATCGCATTGCCTGTAGAATTATCTGAAGTAAGAAGAATAATTTTAATGAAGATAATCGTTTGCAGTTATTTTCGGGTAATTTGCTGTTTTGAGTTTTTACTTTCAAATGAAGCTCCATTCGTTAAAAGAAGTACTTCAAATATCTCATTCCTGGTTAATTGGCTTATACGTACCTACGAATATGAATAAAATCGTTGCAACAGCTTAGAGGAAATCGTTGTGCTCAGAGGAGCAATTAATAGCGATACTGAAAATGAATTTCCGCGAAAGGGTTGAAGTTATATACTTATTTATCAATTAACTTATGTCTATAGTTATTTAATTATTTACTCATTTATTTATTTATTCATATATGTTTTTATTTATTCATTCATTCAATTATTTATTCACGCATTTATTTATTTATTTATTTATTTATTTATTTATTTATTTATTTATTTATTTATTTATTTATTTATTTATTTATTTCATCTATGTATTTATTTATTTATTTATTAATTGATTCATAAATTCATTAATTTATTTGTTCGTTCATTTATTTTTTCATTTATTTTTCAGATATTCATTTAGTTTTGTTTGTTCGTTTGTTTGTCTAGTTAGTTAGTTAGTTGTTTACTTATGCATTTATTTTAGTACCACGATCATCTTACTTTCCCCTTATAATGGTTGGATTTATGTTCCAAGTGCACCATTCCTCAGTTCTGAATATGAACATAATCCGTGCAATAGTTTAGTATAAGTCAGTATGTAGTCCTATAAAGGAAAAGAAATTATTGCATGCCAAAAGAAGTTTTCTGGATTGTATTAGTGAAGCTCAAGATGTGTGTTTCAAGAAGTATTTTGAAATGTATTCGTTTTATATTACATTATTTTATATTTCGTATGAGACAATAAAAGAATTTAGCAGAGTCTCGTTGTGAGTCTGTACAATCATATATATAGAAAGTGAAAGTATTTTCACATTCTGGTCATTTATACAACTAATTTTACCTGAAAATGACACCATTAAGTTTTACCTATGTATAACAAAAACATGTGCAGGAATCGTACAAACGCATGGTTCATTTTCATTTACGATCTTAAAGTATCGCACCATGTTGATTTCTGCTACACACACATAAGCGTTTTTTCAGTAAATGGAAGAGGATTTCTGTGGGTTAAAATTTGCTAAAACACTCCAATGCATTTACATCCTACCTAATCCCATCGTACAGTACACAGGCCGATTTAAACACAAATAAATTATACCTAGATTCTAAAGGGAATAGCAACACACAAATAGTGCAGCACAAAACTAAGGGCGACGTTTCATTATGGCATCCCATTAGGAGACCGTGTGTGCTGTGTTAAACATAGTAAACACAAAGCAATGAGCCTCTAACTCAGACCTGACTCACAAAGACATGCGTGGTAACAGTGCACTACATCTTAGTCGCTGCTTTCGGAGATTTTAACTGGAATGGGATGACCTAATTGCCGCTACAAAGGTCCAATTATATCCCTGTTCTAACAGTTCCTAGTAGCACAACTCGAAGAATGTTATAGTTAGGTCAGTACTTCTTCCCTTGCATGACGTGAAGTACATGCCAGCTCTAAATATAGACTGATCCCTGAACCAACGAAAAGTCTTCTCTCTATAATAAGGTTCGTTAAAGCATTGTTCTGTACTCTCAAATACCAATTATCTGTTATAAATGAATGGATGACTTACTCTTACGAATTTTAAGTCTGCTCTAAAAAGAGAGTAGAACATTAAATGCATGATAATAAGGTTTAAGCTCCACTTTCCGGTAGGAGACCCAAGTTCAAATCCCAATTTGTCGAAGTAAAGTGTGTTGTACAAAAATATGATAAGAACCATCCCATTATTAACATCCTCTTCATATTTATTGACATTGTTATATGAATCAATACCAAATGAAAGCATAAATAATACATTAATTATAATCTCTAGTGCACATTGCTTGAAAACGCTCCAGGAACTGCCAGTCTCCTGGGAAACGTTAGAAATTGCAATCTACCGAGCGAGATATCTTACAAGCTACATTCGCGAAGTGCCTGACTGATAATGGTATAAAATCAAATGGGATGGAAATTTCAGCTGTAATCAATGCTTATGGTACCAATTGCAGCTGCCCATACTGAAATTATACAATTTTTATGATCCTAAATAGATATTCGTATAATAATTAATACGTAAAGAAACTCATCTATAGCCTATGTAATAATTATTCTACTAATTTTAGCTGTCCTTACATAATATACTCATGCTTAAACATGTTTGTTGGTGTTGATGTAGAAATTCGTTAAGCATAATTAATGTAAACTACAATAAGTACATTGGTTGAATGACATATTTCTGCAGTTGGTAGTTGGGCAACTCGATTCTTCATTCTCCCAGATAACATTGGCAGGAGCTTCAAATGCATCACATTCAACTGGAAAAGTAGCTTTCTTCCAGGAAAGAGTGAGTGTAGCTAGCAATGCAGGTGCATGGGTACCTATTAGGGAACTCTGCGGTGGTAAAAGCAGGGTGAGATTGTAGCTTTATTTGGTTAACCAATCAACGAATCACAGTGCAATGTAAACAAACCAAATTGCTGGAGCACAACGCTGAACCCTACGCACGAGAAACGTAACCCCGTTCAATTGCTGCGATAACATATTTCAGTTGTAACCGGGCCATACCTCAGACTTCACGTCATTCATGACGTAACGACAGTCTAAGCATAACTAACCTAATATCCTCATGTTGTGGTATAAATTCCTACCTTTAATTATTATTTCACAGATAACATAAAAGAGCCGCTCGTTACAGTGAATACACAGCATAAAAGATTGAAATTTTGTCTTTTTATTTCTTGACTAAAAAAAGATTGGCAGCTCGCCTTCCTTTTCTTAAGCTTTTTGTTTCTGAAGAGAGCGAATAAGTCTTTGGACGAGTCTGGAGTACGGCATTCTGGACACTATCGACTCTTGTTTCAATTATGTTTAACATGACTCAAGATAGAAATACATTCAGTTCCCGGAATCTAGCGTGTTTCTTTAAAATTTATTATATCTGTTGTATATCAAGGCATGGTCAGTCAGTTTCACAGCATGTAAGATGAAATACAAAAATAAAAATAATGCATTCTGCAGAACGTTAGAAGGGAGAAATGTTACAGAAAATGAGCCGTGAAGAACTTGCGCTTGGGCAGAGATATCTGAGCGGGAGTTAAAAGTGAGGGAAAGAGAAATCCAGACAAGTGGGTAGACTGGAAAAAATCATCCAGACCTCGGTAGCCTCTTGAAAACAAAGAAAATATGAAAAAATGCGGTAAAATTGCATAAACTTCAACCTCTTCTTATATTCCTTTCACCCATATGAAAAATTGAGGTATGGTCACGAACTGAAGAAAATGACACCATAACATCAGACAAGCGCAAAAACTTTCACGAGTTAACGACTCAGGAATCGATAATGGAACTTTCTCAACTGAAATTAAGTGAGGTGGAGCTTGCTTCGACACAGAAAATTTATGACATCGCCTATTCAGCTGCAATCTATTATTACACACGAGTGAATGACTGCTTTACACGGGGTCACAATGTCAAACTATTAGTCTGAGCCTTCGAGATATTTCACTGCCGGTAAGTATGTTCAGCGCAAGTACGAAATTCTAAGGACGGTAGAAGAAAGTTAACAACATAAATGGAACTTGAATGTAATAATAGTAATAATAATAATAATAATAATAATAATAATAATAATAATAATAATCTAATCTATCAGTACAGTTCTAGTGCCTTATACATATATCGAGACTGGGTTTCAGAAAAGTGATATACTTGCGAATATCTTAATTACAGTTGACTGAGAAATAGGTGATCTACTTGGTTGAGCTTCCTTAAAAAGTGTCAATATCTATTTCTTGTTGTGTACGTCTTCTGTCCCCAGATCCTACCATACGTAGGCCAATCTCAATTGTTTCATTTTCTTTTAAGAACGTCTTGCTTTATGTTGAGTTCATCAATAAAACTCCTTTCGTAACATGGGGACTAGCTACATATATACTTAGTCACAAATGGCTTTTAGAGAACAAGGAGGTTCATTGCCGTCCTCACAAAAACCCACCATCGGTCCTTATCCTGAACAAGATTAATCCAGTCCCTAGCATCAGGGACTGGAATACTTTACCTGCAGACTTACTAAAGGCTATACCAGTAAACAAAGATGTATTTAAAAATAGGCTTAAGGACTTTACTAATAGATGGTAGTGTATTGTACACACTATTTAAAGGGTGTAATTGATATTTTATTATTGAAGTGTTGTATCAGTGAAGAAGTGTGTTGTGTCAGTGAAGAGTGAAGTGTGTTGTGTCAGTAAAGTGTGTTGTGTAAGTGAAGTCTGTTTCTGTCAGTGGAGCTTTATAGTTTCTAGTGCTATTGCAAAGTATTTGAACAGTGAAATGTTTTTAAGTGTTAGTAAAACCAGGAAAGAATCAGTGAAATGTGTCGTAGTTCCAGTGCAGTGAGTGAGTTGTCACCGAAATGAGTGTAGTGCTGAAAGGTACTTGTGCAGGTATGAACATATCATATTCGTGGGTTTTAGTTCGAACTTAAGATTAAGATACAAATTGGATTTACTTTAAATGTTATTTTAAGTGGTCGTGCTTCATTTAATTTAGGATGCTCCCTATTATTATTATTATTATCATTATTATTATTATTATTATTATTATTATTATTATTATTAGTCACTGTGTTTTTATTAATTGTGTTTATTATTAATTGTCATTATTGGGTGTAATTAGTTACCACTGTCACCGGGTATTTACTCATTTGCAGTGTGAATAAATACATACATACATACATACATACATACATACAGACATACATACATACATACATACATACATACATACATACATACATACATACATACATACATACATACATACATACATACATACATACATACATACATACATACATACATACATACATACATAAATATCCCTGCCCTCAAATCCATTTTAATACATGTTAAATAATTGTTGATTTTATTTAATTTTATGTATTATGTAAATGAGTCCATCTGGAAGAATTTGTGAAAGAAAGATTCAATTAGAGTAATTTTGTGTATGAAAATGTTACTGCTTTATTTATAAAATCCAAATGTGTGAATATCAAAGTGACAGGCTGTAATCCGATAGTGTCTCATTGTCTCACTTATGGATTTTTCTCCTTGTAAATTCTGAATGGAGACAGGATGAGGTTATAAATACTGGTGATATAAAAGAGGACGTGTATCAGTGATTCATTTACGTTATACTTTGCCTCGTATTACCAGTCATTATACACTTGAACTACTCACCTATTGTTAACAAAGCGTATGATATTTCATATTACTTACTGTATATTATGTAAATGTAGTAAAATATCTGTGAAACACGCGTAGCATCTTGTCATATTAATTAACTTCATCCGTTACGTAGCTCTGATTACACAAACACTTGCACGCTGGCTGACATTCATCTAGCAGATATACACAATGGATCTGACTGGTTCTGACATGGTCTTCATGTGCATATCGGTGTGACAGGAGGCATTACATGTAACAAACTGGTTATCGAATAGGGGCATTGTACGGAGGGTAACAACAGCGAAATCTATATGGATCTATGGAAATTGAGTGCGCTCCGCGACCCCTTGTCTTTATGTCGTATCATTCATTTTTATTTACGATAGAATATCCATTTTCATAACTCCAGTATCCCTTACATGCAATATACATTTTATTTTGACAAATATTTTATGTTTTCCGCTGTGTTTCAAGTCACAGGTCTTCGGTTACAAATCCAGTGGTCCTCGGCTCCATTTCCCGCAGAGAAGTGGAGATTTATCAACCTGCTTTAAAGATTAGATATGTTCTTTCATCATATGCTTGTTTAATGTCGTGTTAAATAATTTTTGAATTGAATGAGGAGAATTGGGAGGACAAAATTTAAAAGATACGCAAACGCGTCCTTGCAAGGGTTTCGCGGCTGTAAAAACTAAATATGTGAGCTCCAAGTCTGTTGGCCACTTGTCTCACTCCGGCTTACGTTACTCCACTGAAGGAGCTCTAGAAAATTTTGAAGGGGAAAGCCGAAAATAGACGTAACCTCTTAGGTACCACATACGCAAATGTGTTAAATAATGTCCTTGTGTCATCTTAAATTGCATGAACAGGGACTCCCTCTCCTTGTGATTATCTAGTAAGTTCTGAGTGACAATCTGAAGAGCATTCACAAAATTTAGAAGCTTATAAATAATAATAATAATAATAATAATAATAATAATAATAATAATAATAATAATAATAATAATACAGTAATCGGGGACCACGAGATAGTATTATGACGGATAGTGATATGTGTTAAATTAAAATTATAATTCTTAGAAACTGTGATTTTTACCGACACTTCAAGGCATCTATCCGTTCTAACTTTAAAACTTGTCTAGGAATCATATAAATAAACCTTTAGATCATCGATGCAAAGATTCAACTTTCTTAAGATCTTATTCTTCATTTTAAGACTGGCATTTTCTAGAATTTAAATTTCAAACCCAGAACTTTGTAGAAGGTTAGTCCGATTCTCCGCACTATCGTGCCATTAGAGTTTTCTAGACACAGTGGTTCAGGTCATGTAAAGATCTGAGGAGGTCGCGAGATGATTTAGAAACAAAACAAAAAATATCTTACTAAAATTAAGTTATGTTGTATTTAAATACAAAAATATAAACGTCGAATACAGAAATAAAAAATTTTCAGTACATATAAAATAAAAGACAACAATTAATGCGTCAAATATGATTGTTTTTGAGAACGTATCTGAATTTGAACTCTATAATCGATACACATATACTGATGCCATTTTCAGTTTCAAGGACATATTTCACTTTTGTTTTGATGATAATCATAGACTAGAAACTTACTTGCATAATTACAAGCTTGCAAGTGATATAAAATTGTAAGAGCTTCTTTTGCAAGCTCGAGGTACTTTCCGTCCGAGTGGTTCTGTCGCAGGGTCGTCGAAACGGAGGAAATTACGCCACAGTTACTTACTTAACGGAGCCCTTTTCTTTAAATGATTTTAAACAGTTGTGTAATATTACATAGACTTCCAATTCCTTACAGAAAATATTTTCACGAAAAAGCCTAACAGCCCAGTCACTAGTCTATAGAAAGAGGCCAGCAGAAATGAATGAGGGAAACCGGGATGCATACCTTAGATCCAAAATTGACCTATGCTCTGTGAAAAAAATTGTAGTTTCAACATTCTATCAGTAGGTACATATTCCAGTGAGTCTTTGCTTTGTATCTTGAAATTTCAGCCAGTTGAACGCAACTATCTGAAAACGGATTCAGTTTACATCTGTGACTGTCATAGGCAATTTTTATTTTAATTTCTTTCGGAAAATACTACAAAAGTCAGTTTTTAAAATTATGCAAACATAATTAAATGTCCACAAAAAATCCTGTATTTGTGGTACGTACCTACTTTTTTTTTTGTCAAGTAATGTCGCCCAGGTATCACGTTTCCTTATAAATCTGTCAATTTTATCCCTAGCTGTAATTATGTTAACATATTGGACTTGGCATACTACTATTCAAAGTGTTTAAGTGTTCGAAAGTTATATCAGCAAGGAAGGCCAGTATAAGAAAGGAAAGGGAATTGGAAAATAGGTTTCCATAGATCTCAGTTTATTTGATTTCTCGTGTTGCAAGTACCTGCACATTAGAAGTTAAGCGGTATCCATTGGTTTTGAGTAAAATTATTGTTGTTTCGGATTTTACAGCAATTTTTATTTTTAAAATGGGGTTAAGTACTGGTTAGATAGTGGGGAGTCACAAACAAATGTCTCGCCCAAAAGTGGGTCGCGCCTTCGAAAAGATTGGAAACCACTGTTCTAGAGTAATATAACGTGTCTAAGACTCATATGCTCTCACAGATCTGAGACATGTCTAAAGACGTCTCAGATCCGTGTCATTAGCCACAACCGAACTTTACTTCTCATTTGTCTTTATTTTACTTTGAATGTCATAAATATGACTTCCAAGAACTAATATATTCAAGTCTTCCTTTACATCATCTGGACATGCACTTTCTCCTACAACTTCTCTTAATAATGCTGGAAACAATATACTCCAGTTCATAATTTTGATACAGTAGTTAAGGAAGTTAGCACAGGCTTCAAATCTGGAGAAATATTTCAATTATCCAATTTAAAAATTTTATTTTCTTCATGCGATCATAATTCAAGAACATTTAATGTCCATATTTACAATCCATCCATCCATCCATCCATCCATCCATCCCGGATATCAATAGGTAACATCATTATTATGTACGTACAAGACGCGTTGTGATTGTGCCGTCTCTGACACAGAGGAAACCACACTCGAGTGGCATTCAAGGTACGGCTGCTGCGTGTGTTTGTGGGTGCTGGTGGACACACAAGAAGCAGCCCTCAGACTTGTTTCTCGGAGTTGCTAAACTCGTCTTCCTTGCAGCTAGCCACATCATTAGTTCCCTCCATATAAACTTCACCCATGTTAATTGTACATTCAAACGTCAGAGGGATTCAAGATGCCTGATGATGAGAAAGAGGTCATAGCTAGCTCATCTTTTCCTGGAGTTCGAAATGAGACCGCCAAGATGAGGAATTTTATACAAATATTCTAAGCTAAACACTTCCCTTACAATTAAATGTAGATAGATAGATAGATAGATAGATAGATAGATAGATAGATAGATAGATAGATAGATAGATAGATAGATAGATAGATAGATAGATAGATAGATAGATAGATAGATAGATAGATGGATAGATGGATGGATGGATGGATGGATGGATGGATGGATGGATGGATGGATGGATGGATGGATGGATGGATGGATGGATGGATGGATGGGTGGGTGGGTGGGTGGGTGGGTGGGTGGGTGGGTGGATGGATGGATGGATAGATGGATGGACGGGCGGGCGGGCGGGCTGACGGACGGATAGATAGATTTATTGAGCAATATTATACATACAGATGTACTATATTGTCAGAATTTTCTCTTAAATCCAATGCACGGGTCTTCTGATCGTACGTGCTGTGTACCTAAAACAAGTCCTACTTTGTAGGTTTCATCCCCCTCACCTATGATTAGATCCAACCACTCTCCAAAAGAACACACAGATTAAAATGAAAATGGCACAAACAAAACACATTATATAATATATCCTAACCTAAAACAGACATAAAAGTGTATAATTGAGTCAGTTCACATCACAAACTTCAACAGCTGGAGTTCTAATCTATCTCGCCTTCAAGAGGAACAATCCAGTCTTTTGTTCGTATTCTCTATTCCCTATGAGGTCAAGACATGGAAGCGAAGTCCTATGCTGATTTAGCATCGAGGGTGGTAGATATTTTCTCCGGATATGTTCCAATTCGACACACTGCAATAAAATGTGTCTATTAGAGTCCTTTTCTCCGCACAGTGGACAAAGGCGCTCTCCTTTTTCGTGTAAACATATTATTAAAACTTTAAAATATACACAATCTTTCTACCATTGTAGTTGTCATGAGACAGCACTACTGTACACTGATCAATGACACTTATTTCTCTTCCCAATCAATATTCTCCAAATGCTCTCCCTTCCTAACCTCCTACAACTGCGTTCCAGTCGCCCATTATGATTACGCAAGCTTCCTTTTTCTCCTTCTCAACTATCTGTTCTATCTTGTCATAGCTTTCTTCCACTTCCTCGTCTGCTAATCCACTATGTGGCATATAAACTTGCACTAGCACTAGGTCCTTTTTCTTCCCTTGTAATCTCACCATTATCACCCGGTCATCTACATAACGCACTGATATCACTTTATTTTTCAGACGTGGTCCCAGTAATACGCCAACACCATGACTTCCTTTGCACTGACCATTTGAATAAAACAACCTAAATTCATCACTCACCAACTCACCACTATTTCCCCACCTCACTTCCGATATTCCCATCACATCCACTCTGTTTCTTCTCATTTATTTCTTCAAGTTTTCCAACTTAACTGCTTGCAATAGAGTTCTTACATTCCATGTTACAATTCTCAATCTTCTTTTCTTCTTTTTATTGGGTTGCTTCATAATGTGTCTTTCCCCAGCATCCCCATCCCAGATATTGACTTGAATCACCCTGCAGATTAAAAATCTTTGTGAGAGGGGTTATTATGAAGTCAGTGATGTTCTTTAGAAGATTAGACGTGATTCCATCTTTCCCAGGTGCACATTGTGCTTGAAAGTTTTCGCTGTAGCAATAATAAAATGTCATTTTCTGTAATTAATGAGAAAAAAATTGAGGAAGACTAATTTATATTTATGTGGAAGGAATTGTAATTATCTTGACCTGAAGATGATATAGAAATTGGATTTACAATGACATGTCCTATCTCTGAAAAGTATTTATTAAATTCATGGTAATCTGTTTTCATTTTCTCGCAGAACTGCACGCATTGTCTTCTTCACATGACAGAATTAGGAACAATAAATCCAGATAAAGGACAGGGCATGTATCAAGTATGGGCGAATCCATAAATGCATATAGAGTGTTAGTTGAGAGGCCGGAGGGAGAAATACCTTTGGAGAATCCGATACGTAGGTGGGAGGATGATATTAAAATGGATTTGAGGGAGGTGGGATATGATGATAGAGACTCGATTAATCTTGCACAGGATAGGGACCGATGGCGGGCTTATGTGAGGGAGGAAATGAACCTCCGGATTCCTTAAAAGCCATTTGTAAGTAAGTAAGTTGTATGTCTTTTCTGCGTGACAATTTCTATAAAGCATGCATTTTCTAAATTACGGTATTAGTGACTTTGTTTATACTTCGCCAGATTTTTTGAGGTTAGAGTTATATTCATCGAATTTTTTAAGAGATTTATAAAGATTTAATTGCATGCAAAAATGACATACAATAACAAATATTTTACATTACTATTGTAATACTCGTATATGAATATTCTTCAAAATTCTAAATTGATTACCAATCTCATAGTGAAATAGCCTACATATTACAATTCATTGTTTAAATATAATCTAACTGGATCACACCCGAAAAAGCAAGATGCTTGAGGTCGGGTGTGACCAAGAATGAAAACTGGATAGAAGAAAAGAAATAATAATAATAATAATCACAACTTTGATAAAACTGTTAAATGTAATTACACATAAAGTTTAAAGAAAATAAGGAAAAAAACAAAAACAAACAAACAAACAGTACCACAGCCTACAGTATACATAAACATACTAAGTTAAGAATACAACATTGTTAAAGTGACAGAAATGTTTATAATGCATTTTTCCTTTTCTGAAAACTTCAGTTAGCCCCTACAATATTGTAAATCTTGTAGACTACATTTGTTTTGTAATTTTACATTAAAGAGTTGTGTTTTACACTTTAATTCTCAATATTTGAAGGGCGTCTGTTGTTTCTTTTATGTGTATTTATTATTATTTCTTTTATGTGTATTTTTATCAAATATTTTCTTACTGAAAAAGTAACTTGAAATGTAAACAATCGATCTATTACGGAGAAGGAAGTTAATAAAGTCGATTCCTTTTGCGAAGAAGGAGAGATAACTGTAGTAGGTATCTCCCATAGTTTACGTGTACCGCATTCTTTCAGAAGGAGTCAAAAGTCATTGGCTTCGAATGGAAATGGAAGCGGTTTCATTCCGAGAGAATATAATAGATATTATCTTCTGCATTATCTTGTAAGAACAGCTCTACTGTATTTTCCAATAGTAATACAGTCTTTTCTCCGCCACTTTCAATCCTTATTTAACGATGCTGTATCAACTGCGAGGTTATCTAGTGTCATTAGAATTGGTGATAGACGGTATTTTGGCAGTAAGAGCTCAAAGATTAGTCATGAGAATATCCGACATTAACTTCATAAAATTTTTGGTGGGAATATTAAGAAACACCGATCAACAAGCCTTTCGGGATTCGTAGCGAAGTCCGAGCGCAATCTCGAGTATGAGCGTGGCTTGCGATTCACAAGATCACGCCGACGGTCTCTTAAATTATCAGAGAGATAACTGTATGACGTTACGTCCCATCTCCTACATAGGTAGATAATGTGAAAGAAGAAAATAGTACTAAACATTTTTAATTTCGAAACGTACCAATTCCGATCGTCGCTAAAGACACCATTTTCACCGTGTTCCCTTTCCCCCTCAAGCAGTTTATATGTTGTTAAGAAGCGACATCTGTTCTCTGTGCAACTGTAAATAAATCATTAACGTAGCTCTTATATAGATCGATCCATATAAACCTTTAAAATTTTAATGGCTTATAACTTCTGAACCAATAATAGCAAACGCGTGCAATCTGTTATGAATTGCAGAGTAACTGTTTATATGGATCGTTCTATAGTTTCTATGTAGTAAGCGTTTCAAATGTTTTACTTTTTGGGACATCCAAAACTCCGTACATACTAGGATGAAACAGATTATTAGAAATCTTATACCGTCTAGAAAAGGGAGAAAGTACATCTTCCCTGGCATATGAATACAGCATAGGTAAATCCATATCACTGATATAAAACGAAATAAAGACAGCATTTTACAATTTGCGACGAAGCTTGACTCAGAGGATGGTTCGAAGAAAAAAAACTATGAGGGATGTACATGATTCCATTCTTGAACAGGCCGTTTACAAGTGGTTTGCATCTTGACTTCAGCAACGAAAAATCAACGATTTCTTCATGCAATAACATACTTACTGTATTGTCATTGTTATCATTATTATGTATAGTACATATTTTTTATGTGTAGTACAGCATTTTAACGGTACATTACCGTAAAGAAACTTTATACATATTTTATGTACTCTCCAATTTTTATGTTCCGTTATCCGAACTATAGCCTACTTGGTCCCAATTAGTTCGGATAATCGACGTCCCACTGTAAATAAATAAATACAGGATTTTTCCGGTTTTTATGAAAATAATTTCATAACATTAAATTATATAATTGTTTTCTTTCTTAAGACTTCAAATTCTGTGAAATTCAAATTGATTGGCTAAAGATTTATTTAAACAATTTTTTTAATTACTTTCTTAAGCAAAATTAGTGGGTTAAAAGTATTTCTCGAAATTGCTTCCCACCTTAATATACAGTATTACAACATTGGTTCGACTAGAGCTAATAGAAGTACACTAGACATAACGGTACTTGGTATAAATGCACGAAGTATCACTTACTTACTTACAAATGGCTTTTAAGGAACCCTGAGATTCATTGCCGCCCTCATTTAAGCCCTCCATCGATCTCTGTTCTAAGCAAGATTAATCCAGTTACTACCATCATATCCCACCTCCCTCAAATCCATTTTAATATTATCCTCCCATATACGTTTTGGTCTCCCCAAATGTCCTTTTCCCTCACATCTTCCAATTAACTCTCTATATGCATTTCTGGATTCGCGCATACGTGCTACATGCCCTGTCCACATAAAACGTCTGGATTTAATGTTCCTAATTATGTCAGGTGAAGAATACAATGCGTGAAGTTCTGCGTTGCGTAACTTTCTCCATTCTCCTGTAATTTCATCCCTCTTGGCCTCAAATATTTTCTTAAGCTCCTTATTCTCGAATACCCTTAGTCTCTGTTCCTCTCTCAAAATGAGAGTCCAAGTTTCACAACCATACAGAACAACCGGTAATATAACTGTTTTATAAATTATAATTTTCAGGTTTTTTGAGAGCAGATTGGATGACAAAAGCTTCTCAACCGAATAATAACAGGCATTTCTCATACTTATTCTGTGTTTACGAAGTATCACAAATTTACAAATAGTTTTCCTTAGTCTATTGCCTAAGTAATTAATACGTTGTATCTGAAGTGCCAATTTATGTATATTCCCAAATTTTTTACATATATAAGAAAATTCATTTAAGATAGAACAAATACAGTCCGTAAAATTTGTACAGTCATTACAATGGATTTTTACACTTATTTATCTTATTTCATGTTTTTCCGCATCTGTGAGGCAAATGTCAGGTAATCCCATAGCCTTGCCTCGAACTCAACCAGCGCAATACTAGCTACAGTCTATACAAAACTAGAAAGGTATTGACATTTCAGCGTCTTCAAGGCGTCACCATAGCAACCGCTCAAACCAGCCAACCAGACTGTTTCACTGCAAGCACGTGGTAGCCAGCTGTTTTGTTCGGAAGAGATTAATCTTCATTACTGTGCCATAGAAAGTATTGGTGTTCTGTCGTGGCTATTGTTTCCGTAGTTATTTCGGCGGATTATGTATTTATATTACTGGCTACATTTAAAAAATGATGCGAAGTTTGCTACGAGATGCGGAAACTTCCACAGCAGTATTTCTTCTCTGCACACTATCGTAAAGTATTTAGCTTTTAAATATAAAAAAAAAAAATCAATGGCGCAAGATGTTAATGGAGAGAACCGACACTATCTTTGTTGTTTCTCATCATTCTTCATGGTTCTATAAAACAAACTTTTACTTAAGTATACCTCGGAAAGACAATATAGGCCTAATGTCTGCGTGAATTTTTAAAATCACAGTCCATATTTTAAGTAACGTAACTTCATTTGGCGAAAAGATTAATTAATTATTAACCTTGTAGGAACGTCAGAAATAGGATTACTATAATCTTTCGTCCTATTTAAGTCATCGGACTAAAATTAAATAGGCCTAATTGATCCGCGTCATTATTACTGATACTGATATCTGAAACGCCTGGCTCAGATGAACCGCACTCCCCACTATTTTCTGTACTATGACATTATGACACACAGATTTATGTAGGCCTGACCTTTCTCCACGAAGTATTATTAGTTGATGTGTGGTAGTCCGTGGAGCTAAATACTGTATCTTTCCCTTGTAACTTCAAATTTATAGCATGAAATCTTGATTATGGTTTATACCACATATCGTTTGCACACTGTACCATATTCACATTCACTCTTCTATACCTTTTATAATAAGAAAATAATAATAATAATAATAATAATAATAATAATAATAATAGTTATATACAATAGAAGTGATATAATACAGTTATATGAACATATAACTGTATTATATTACTTCTATTGTATATAACTATCTCACTCATGAACACTGTTGCATCTGACCTAACTTATGTAATTTAATAATAATAATAATAATAATAATAATAATAATAATAATAATAATAATAATAATAATAATAATAATAATATAATAATAATAATCGCCCGATAGGTATTATAGGTATCCATTATATCAGCATTATTATTATTATTATTATTATTATTATTATTATTATTATATTTGTCTAGTCAAAGAATCCATATGATACAAATTTACGAGTTCCGACACTGCAGACAGGTGGCGCAATCGGCCATACCGCACAACTTTACAATGTCTCTTTCTTCCCGCATGTGAGACAGAGAACTGTCAATACCTTTCTAGTTTTGTACAGACTGTAGCTATCACAATTTCCCCGAAACTTGATAACCATGCAGCATAGGCGGAGTTATGGGGGGGGGACATAGAGGGGTACTGCCTCCCCAAATTGTCTGAACTCTTTTTTTTATTAACGGTAGAAAATATTGAATTCAAAAGTTTTTTTTTTTTTTGCTTTTGTTTATGATTAAGTTTCTGTACTTAAATTGAGAGATTAATGTCTTCAGACCATGTGTCTGGACTATAATATTTATTTTAAATTTTTGAATGTATAAGAATTTCTATACCTCATTTGAGGAATGGAAGCACTGTAATGTTTCTTTTGTAACAGCCTGTACTCGTGTTAGAAGTCTGCAGGTGTTCAAGCCGCCACTTGGAGAAATATGAATAACATACTGCACAATAATGCAGAAAAAAGAAAAGTGATCCCGGTGTAATGTGTAAACTTAAAGACGAGATTTAATAAAATACAGACCGATTATTTATTCCTGACAGCTCAGCGATGCGAAAGAGGGGAAGTAATAGGAGTAGTGGAGAGAGCTCCAGAGTACAGATAAGGGCGAGCGGTCGGTAAAGGAATGCAGTACAACTTAACTGTACTAGAAACATACCGCTCCACCGCACGCATGGCATCCGATCGCTCCGAAGACAAGCGAGTGACTAACCCAAACACCTCTTGGCGTAACTAAATGGACATCTCCGGCGACTGTCAGGACTAAATAATCGTAGTGTAATTAGAATTTAAATTTCATATGCTATCTTCAGAAAAACTTAATATAAAAAAGTTTCTGATAGCACTGTTACGTAGTTTTATTGATGTATAAGTGTTTCTGTGCGAGAGAGAAGAAGAAAGGGATTGTTCTAAATTATGCCTTATTATAATTTGTAGTAGATTTACAGTTCAAGCCCTGTAAAATTCGGTCTGAAGCATCGCGCATTTGGATGTGACACTGTAAGAAACATGCGCCCCGAAAATACCTTTATTAAATGATCATATTCCGATATATTATACTGTACGACGGTCAAGCTATAACGGGAGGGGGGGAAAGAGGTAAATGATGTCCCCCATAACTCCGTTATATGGGGATTCTATGGTTTTGCTTTGCCCCCTACCCCCAAGGAGACGGTCCTCTCTCCGCCTAAGCCACGCAGTTTTTAAGAGCATCATTAAATAACTGATAAATGACTCATCTTTCCTTACTTTTCGTACAGTTAATTCACCACACATTTCTTTGCCTTCCTTTTACATTATTCTCCTCTCATTTCTTCCTTTAATGTCCTTATGTTATTTTCATTTACGTTACTTTAATTTACTATTCTTTACATTACGTCACTTCCTCTTTCCTTGTTGCTTTACCCAAACTCTATTTACAAATTTCTGGAAACCGACAATCAAGAATCGACTCTTGAATGTTTAGCGATTACATCACTGCTCTACTCCCTGATGTGAAAATAGGAGTGCCAGTTGTGTTGTTTGTGGGATACCCCAAGTTTGTTACGACAATTTTATTATGTGCCTCTGCAGGAATGCATTCAATTTTTGCTTGCTGTCAAAATTCCAGACCCTCCCAGAGCGAATGCCGGCTGCTTGATTTGGCGACCCCGCTGTGTGTCTGCTTGTTTAGCAGAAACCCATCAGTCACCGGTACTGAATTATCGAAATGTACAGAATGTGGATGAAGAGCGACTTCTGTTGCCATGACAACCAGTTTATACGATTTACTAATTGGAATTCTGTGGCTTCAGTCATTCATTGTAGCGGAGTTAGTGTATTGAGAGACACGCTTATTAATGAACGTGTACATGCTGATGAAGACCTCGTGTTTAGGAAAGGATAAGTACCTGGAGGTGCCGAGTACGTTGTGCATCTACGTAATTACAAGGTTATTATAATGGTACGCAGTTAATTAACATGTACCAGTTCCGTCCTAGGATTGCGAAAAGAGAGACACAGTCTTTTAACCTTATCTTATTATGAAGGAGTACATTCTTTTACTTTTGCTACGTGGAGCGTATATTCATTAACAATCAGAATGTATGCATATACAGCTAAGACGAAGCTTAAACACGACTTGGAAAATAGGGTCGAGGTTTTGAATCCCACCTACATAGGGTGACCAGACGTCCTCTTTTGTCCTGACATATCCTCCTTTTTAGGCCTTTTTTTCCGGGATCCGGGCGGATTTTAAAAAATCAAGAAATGCCCTCCTTTTCGTAACATGTATTCCTGATATTTTGAAATTATCTGATTTGACGCCTTTTCAAATAATTTGCCTGTAGGTTGCAGCAGCATCGACGGAATATACTCTTTTTCAGCGATCATAACTCCCTTTGCTCCTCCTTGTTACGATCGTTGCTCAGAGGTAGCTAATAAATCGAGGTGCGAATGTAAATCTAAATGCAGTAGATATTTTCTGTTCTCTTTAATAATTTTATTATAATTCCCTTGACTTTCATGTGGAGATAACTGTAAAAATCATTATTATCATTATTATTATTATTATTATTATTATTATTATTATTATTATTATTAATATTATTATCATTATTAAGTTTTTTTCATAATTATTTTGTAAGGATAATTATTTTTTGTTATGGTAACAATTAATATTAGAGGAGAAAAATTCAGTCCGGTTTTTTTGTTCCTACAGAATCATCTGTTATGGTAACATTTAATATTAGAGGAGAAAAATTCGCTCCGCGTCGAACCCCTCTCCTCCAGTGTTTTTTCCCTTTGTGGCCAGACTCCCAGTTGGGCATCTTTGGTCGGCGGGAAAAGGCACGTAAGTAAAAAAAAAATAATATTTCAGGAGAGATTTTCTTTTTAATTTACTCTTAACTGAATGTAAGTATAACAATGAAATTCATGTATTTTGATTAAAGTAAGATCCTTTTCACTTTAAAACACAAGAAATTTCTATTATTTCAAAAATTAGAAAAAATACTAGACTTATGTGATTAGGTAGAACAGAAAAATCGATTTTTTTTTTTTTTTTTAACTTATGTGCCTTTTCCCGCCGACCAAAGATTTTATATTAAGTCAACTGCCATGTGGATTGGACTTCGGCGTATCTCAATGGTGAGAGCGCTTGATTCGTAGAACCAAGGACCCGGGTACGATCCCCGGCCCCGGAGCGAGTTTTTCTCCTCTAATATTGTTAGATATCAACATACTTTTAAGTATGATATAAGCCTAAATCGTACTGTAAATATTTTGTAATAAAATAGATATTGACGTAATTTAAAGTATAATATAGGCCTAAGCCTAAATCTAAGTACATATTTTCTGTCCTCTTCTTTCGAACAATGTCCTCGTTTTTTAAGCTTTGTGTCCTCTTTTTATCGATGTGAATCTGGTCATCCTACACCTACGGTGTATAGGTTTTCTACCATTGTTTATGGATTATGACTGGAATATGGAATGGTCTCGGGAGGGGGGCACTATGACCCACTATGACGATATATTGCTCTATCCCTCAAGCTAGGTACATTCCCAAACCCACACCGGCTGACTATATTAAGGTTCGCTGCGTACCCTGATTTCGAGCATGCAATCCTACTCGCCCCTAGACCAGCCTCCTCCGAGCATCGCCAGCCGGCGTTCGGGGAATGCTATGGAACGATCCTATAGTATTCCCCAAGAGGGCTGACCTAGGGACGAGTGGAGTTGCCTGTTCGAAACTTGGGTACATAGAGAACTTTAGTGTAGATAGCCGGTGTGGGTTTGGGGATGCGCCTAGTATAATAGAACTTGAAAGTTATCAATGCTGGATCGCAGTGTTCGCCATTTCATAGATTCCATTCCATTCCGAATACAATACACTATTCGTTTTGACAGCCAAAAAATAACAACACTGTAAATATTATATCAGCAATGATAAAAAAAGTTATTTTAGTTCCAATCTGACAAAACACGAAAAATTTGTAGCATTATTCTTACGAACAAAAGATGTCAAATCGTCACTAGCAATAACTGAATAAACAAAACGTCGTTTACTGCAAGGTAGCTAGCGAATGTATGTTGCATTTTTTTTTGTTCAAAATTTAAAGTGTAAGATCAGTTCAAACCTCGTTTTGACCATGATATCCTGAGAGCTTCGAATTTCAAGTCGATGAGGTTATGGTCCAAAACTGTTGTGTGAGATTGCACTACAAGCTATCTCTAACGAATGAAACGTAATAGCGCATCTCCCAATGTCAGTGAACCAGAACGACAAACATGTACAGCCGGGTGGTAACCAAACATGTGCTCCAATCGTCCACAGCCTTAGAACAAGAAAATGTTAAAAGGATAATATAAAAATAATAATTTTTTTATTGTAAACTTCGTAACTCCCAAACTAAAATAATTTACCCAAACTTATAAAAATAACATTGGCCTACAAAGTATACATTTGCAAGAATGATGGATGTCACTTTCCTGTCGAAAATGAACCAAGACTGTCAGTGCATAGCTTAAGACATATAGAATGTACGTAGAGAGTTATATGGCATTAACACTGATAGTCATTGTCCAGTAATGATCGGAAAATCACAGTTAAGCTTCGAGCGCTAAGAATTTCAAACTTTCAATTGCTTCTCCTGCAAAATGTATTCCAAATGACATCCATCATTCTTACAGTGGACTCTTCAATTATGATTCTCGTCTCATTATAACAATTAACAATGAACATTTTTATTTTATTAAGAGAAATACTCCTTTCATGTTCAGAAGAAAAAAAAAAAATTTTTATTCTGAAAATATTCGTTCTACGTCACAAGACGTTACTGGAGAAAATCTGATATAATATATCTTACTATCATCAGGTGAAAGTCTACTTTGTGAATCCATTACCGTGTCTCGTTATGTGACACATAATATTAAAGTAGTGCAACTGGCCCAAATCGGTGATGTGACCGCACATGAGTTTGTCTCGCTTTCCGTGTATAATCTAACCAAGCAGAAGTACCGAGTGGATATGTTATTCTTGAAAAGAAAATAATTGTGTTAAAATCATGATATGTGATTCATAAAAGAAACTAATCGTATTTACAAATTAGCATGGAATAGTTGTAACGACTTTTGCATCGGACAAATTGGAAGATCTTTTCAAAAACGATACAAGGAACACATCACAGCTATAATCACATCGCGCAATATTTCCACCTATACAGAACACATCACCGACTTCAATCACAACTACAACAATATAGAAACATACGTGAAAATTCTATATACAGAGTGTCCCATTTATCTTGTGCGCCTATTATAACTTTTTTTGTTTGGATAGGTATTGGAATTTTTTTTTAGAGTTATGTTAGAACGAGGGGCTAAAATGAGTGTAGAGATTTGGTGCATGTAACTACATTATGCTATAAGATACACGTGACTTAATCAATTTTTCAATTAGCACTATGTACTTTAATCATGTTACATTGATTACACAAATTAAGACGAGTTCAAAAATGTATCACAATGTCACCTCTCCAATCAATAACAACAACAAAATGCAAAATGAATGCCATCAGAATGTGCCGTTTGTTTTGGTGCCCCATTAATCTTCTGCGTTAACTTAAAAACGAAAGACGACTGACGTCCGTACACGTCGTGTGTTGTGTGTTTGCTATCTTAACATGTAAACAATCCACAACAACTGTCGACGCCACAATCCACGTACAGTGGCCTTCACGTTCTCCGGACCTGTCGCCACTCGAGTTCTTCCTGTGGGAAACTGTAAGCCTAAAGGACAGTGTGTATCAGAACATTCTGACAACACCAGACGACATGCAGCAATGCATTCGACAGGCTTGTGTGTCCATTCAGCCAGCAACATGCCGGGATGTCATACGGTCTTTCGGGGAACGCCTTCGAATGAGCATTAATGTGAATGGTCACCATTTGGAACATCTTTTGTGACTCTCAAAGCATAACATAATCACATTGGAAGTACGTTTCAGTTTCGTTTTATTGTTGTTATTGATTAGAAAGGTGACATTGTGATACATTTTTGAACTCGTTTTAATGTGTGTAATCCATGTAACATGATTAAAGTATGTAGTGCTATTTGAAAAATTCATGACGTCACGTGTATCTTGTACCATAATGTAGTTACATGCACCAAATCTCCACGCTTTTGTTAGCCCCTCGTTCTAACATAACGCTCAAAAACAAAAAAATTCCAATACCTATCCAAACAAAAAAGTTATAATAGGTGCATAAGATAAATGGGACACCCTGTATTGAACTGAAAGTCTAAACTAAACACAGTAGAAATAATACAATATTTATAGACATAGGTACAAAAACACATCATCAACACGCAACTGTATTTTAGAACGCAAACTCTTTTCGACACAACACTACCAATCATAAACACACTGGTACCCCTACCTACACACAAACACTAAAATATCAGCAAGAAGAAACCACTAGCAATCTAAAGATGGCGTACATTCCCTCCGAAACAAACAATTAAGATAAAGTACCATAATATCTTCAATTTTAACACAGTGTGTGTGTTTGGTGCTTACCTACTTCACTTATGTGATTAGGGTTTCACATATTGTAGATAGATGGCAGGACTGTGAATCATTTTCAAGTTACACACCACTTCGGCGGGCCACGCTATGCATGATGCGTATTTGCGAAGAGTTATATCTTGTACTAGGATGAGTGTATGTGTAAGTGTTCGTGTAAGTATAGTTTATGGAATGGGTAAGGATGATAATGAAAGTGAGGAAGAGAGAAGAGGAAACCCGTTGCCGGCTACTCCTGTTGAATAGCACCAAGGGGGCCGCCAGGCTTAAAGTCCCCGTCCGACGGACGAATCACTATCAACAGTGACATATGCCTCCTTGCACTGCGGATAGATTTGGGATTTAATCCAGGAATTTTTGTGAACAATCTAATGATTAGAAGTTGTGCATCGCTACCTCTCCTAGTCCAGAGGTAGAAATTTTACACAAAAATCTCTGACCCGCGGAACTCGAACCCGGGCCGGTTAGTCTGGAGGTTACTAAAGAACTAATTCGGCAAACATTTTTGAACACAGTAAAGTTAAAAGATTGTTGATTTAATAAATTTGCCAGTAATAGGAAATATTATGTGATCAGTTTTTATTGATTAGGTCGTCAATAATTTGTCCTTTTATCGCTTCAAATTAATAATAATAATAATAATAATAATAATAATAATAATAATAATAATAATAATAATAATGGCTTATTTATTTATACTTACAAAGTTAAGGCCATAGGGCCTTTTCTTACACTACCAGGTGACAAGGTATTCAAGGATTAAAAATTTAGCAAAATGTTAAAATAACAGGATACTAACATATTACAAAATATAATAGCATAACAAAATCGACACTAAACAACATGAAAATTGTACCATAATAGAAAAAAAAAAGTAAAATACAGATCTAAAGATTGAAATATAGAATAGAAGCAATTCACTTTGTACAGATAGTTAACAAGGAAAAATGTAAGGAAGGATACAACAAATGCAATGTAATAAAATAATAAAAAACACGAAATTTAAATGGAATCAACAATAAAAAGGGGTAGATAATAAATTCATCTGGTGATCAAGAGAAAAAAAATTGTGTCCACTTTTAGTTAATTAGCGCCTTACTAGTTGAATTACGTTGTCTCAACAAGTATAAACAGCAACAAATGTAAGAGAAAAGATAACACAGATAGTAAGAATTCAAATAGACACAAAAATTTATTTAATAAACATAAACAAGTTGAAGTAATAATAACATTAAACTCTGGAGAAGAATCAAACCGTTACTTTGAGTATTTATATTGATATATGTAGTACCCCTCAAACATAAGTCGTTGTAAAATACAAGTAACTGGACGTCTATAGTAAGTCCAGTTGTCAGTTAATTCTTGTCAGAATGGTACAGCATTGAGTTTGCAAAATTTTTCCTTTGTTCGGGATTGTACATGTTGGCAACGTTAGGACCAAGTGTCTAGAAGCCTTGGCGAGAAAGAAAAGGAATATGGGTGGCAAATGTATAACTCACACACATTTCTTTCAGTGACACTACATCAGAAATTCTCTTTTAACTCTTTCTCACTCCCACTCTTTCCATCCTCTTCTTTTTTGTCATTTCCTTTAACCACAAACTTTCTCGCGTTCCTTTTTTTCGTCTTGTCTTGCTCTTTCTCCCATTCTTCTTTCTCCTTCTCTTACATCACCCCATAAATCATTTCTCAACGACCTCTAGCCCTACACTTTACCCATAGAAGATGAAGAAAGAAAAGAAAAAATGCGACTTTTTCTCTTAGTACTATGAGTGCCATTGCGAACTTCTGAAAAGAGAAGTGGGGAGCGAAGGGATGAGATGAATTTCTGGAGGTATAAAGAATTCGCCAAGGTGTCGACATGAGGTCATTGCTGGCATTAGTAGGACTGTAGGCGTTCTCTCTTTTTGTCGTACTCTCTGGCGCGATTAAGAATGTATCTCAGTTGTCAGATATCTTCCTTACGTGACTTCATCCATATGTCCGGAGTGAAAAAAAATCTATACTAACAACTTCTTTGCAGATTTGTAAAAGTTATATTCTTTGGAATTCAAGATGTCATGTTCTCAACGACGTGCGAAATTCTGCTTTAAATATATAGTGTTTCCCATGTAAAACAAGGCTATTTTATTTGAAGGGTTCAGAGCCATAGCGGGCCAAGCGCCATTTATTAAAAACGGAGAACGGAAGGGTTAAAGTTAAGTAAATACCATAATTTAATGAAGATTGACATATCATTTAATTTTAATGTGCATACTTTATCTTACTTGCTATATATTTCGTTAAATTATGGTAATCACTTAATTTTAGCTCTTGTTTTCTACGTTTTTAATAAATGACGTGGCTCTGAACCCTTCATTCTATTTGATATAAAATGCTAATTTATATTTGTGGTCTTCAATAATAAGTGACTTTCGTTTTAAGCAATTGCGTAAATATAAACCACATTAGATTGATATTTCGTACCGGTGTATTAAAATATCACAGATAAGTCAAAACTGACTTAGGGGAGAGTCGGGTAGTATCGGACATCGGGTAATATTGGACAGTGAGTTTCTTTCATCTACCACACGATAATAGTACCTGATTGACATGGTTACGTTTCTGTGATGTCGCATAGAGAAACGTAACCATGTCATTCAGGTACTACCATATAGTGGTAGATGAAAGAAACGCACTGTCCGATACTACCCGACTCTACCCTACTAGATATTAACAAATATAATTAAATTTAAATAGTGATAAAATATGAACACTTTATTTCCAACGCCGAAGTTTTAAGTGAACATATTAAATGGAGTCGATATATGAAATGAAGTGACAATACAATTAGTGCAAAGTATTAGAAAACAATTTTACTATACTCATCAATTACATTCGGCAACAGATTTCTAATAACGACTAAACTTTCCAGTGTGGTTTCAATCCGAAGGGAAGAAAAGCCGAGAAGTGCATTACATTTTCATTGTGATAAATCAATAAGTTCGATTTCAAGAAGAATTAATTAATTTCACTACACAGAAATTAAGAAAATACGCAAAGGCCACAACGCAGCATTCTCTAGGGAGACACCGATGTGAATTCAATCCTGAGATATCATTCCTCTGTTGCCATTGATAAAGATATATAGCGTTATGCTGATATTATGTCGTGGGAGTATCATCGTCTCTTACCAAATCCATAAATTTAACCAGAGAATGGACTTAGGCCGTGATTCTTCAAGGACTCTAAATACCATAGCATTGTACATTATATTCTACATACAGTGCGCCTGTTTTATACATTTTCCTACCGTTAAGTGGCACTTTTATAAACATAAAATTATCTCCTGGAAAGTCACTTGCCATTATAACTGATTATTATATTAACTAAAAAAAAAGTAAAATGCGTAGCTTTACTTAAAATAAAACCTTCCACACGAAAGTTAATGATATTTAAGGTTTCCTGCTTCGAACTAGCCTATAGCATATTGCTTCTTCCTACGTATTTTTTTGCAAACTTCCTACCTCTTTCCCATTCAATACAGAGTGCCCCACAATAATGTTTAAACTTTTTGAACGTTAATAACTGAACAAAAATAAGAGAAACTATGAGTTTTATGTCACAAAACTTTAATGTTGAAGATGTTCAAAATAACATCCATTGGCAGCAATACATCGTCTGCAACGCTCTGGAACAGATCGACAAACATGTGATATGGTTTCAATATGAATGGATTTACAGGCAGTTACAACAGACTCTCTCATGGCATCCAGTGTACGTGGTTTTGTGGCGCAGACATTACCCTTCAAAGTTCCCCACAGGTAGAAATCTAAGGGCTCTAAGTCGGGAGATCTGGGTGGATACTCGACACTTCCTCGTCGGCCTATCCACCTCTCAACAAAAGTTTCATCCAGGAATTCCCGCACGTCTCGATGGTAATATCATAGTCTACTATATACAGTCGCGAAGCTCAATATGTAGTAAAAATGCAAACATGGGTAGTTGCCCACCACTAGGATCGCTTCTATCGCCTCATCATCGCAGATCTCTCTCCTAGCAGACGAGAAAATATGTTACACTTTCGTTGTCGTGTTCTTTTGGAAAAATTAACACCTTGCTTCCATTATTGAAATATTAAATGCATAAAGTTAATTTATTATTTTAATGAAGTATATTAAATTCCACCATAAACTCGAAGATACCTGCAAGAAATAGGTTAATATTATTTTTGTTTGTGCAAAACGAACTGAAATTTACTAGAATCGCTTCACTCATTCAAGATTATAGCGATAATTAACTATTAAACCAATAAATATTAATTTGCATTTCCCTTTACAACAATAATAATGTAAATATGAATTAGTCGAGTAACTTACGTGTACCGGTACTTGTAGTGTAGGCTTACGTAACTAACAAAGTGGGATGAGGTTAAGCAATAATAATCACACCAGAATTGGAAATAAAACGTGATCAATAAATTTTATTGTAACAGACTTTTTCTACGTCTCTAGTAAAGTAACAAATAAAAATAACAACAAAATTAACAGCTATAATTAAAAACATATCCTTTGAAAAAAAAAGTAGGCCTAAGCAATAATAATCCCACCAGAATTAAAAATAAAACGTGATCAATAAATTTCATTAAAACAAACTTAGTTTTTCTACGTCTCTAGTAAAATATTATTATTCCAATTATTGTATTTTAGCCATTAACATTTTCATTACAACCAATAACGAACATTTCACAAGCATCAATGTGAAATACGCAACGAGCTAGCACTCGATGGAAATACGACACAGTCCAAAGTCGACCGTGGACAGTCTATTGTTTCTAGTTGCTAACCGCTTGGAGCGCTTTATCACGAGATTTGCAAAAAATGACCTCAAGCTTCGCGACTGTATATAGTAGACTGTGGTAATATGTCGGTGCGCAGTCTTGTTGAAGAATACAATCTTCATCTGGGTAAAGTTGGTGAACAGCTGGCACAATTGTTTCCCGCAACATGTTAAGATATCTTTAACCTGTCGTGTTACTTCAAAGAAGAATGGTCCTACAAGTCCTCTGACAGTCATACCATACCACACTGACAACGCAGGAAGATTAACAGCTCGTTCTTCCATAATATGGGGATTATCTCTTGCCTAGTGCACACGGTTGTGGCTATTGATGGTTCCATTCAATTTAAAAGTCGCCGTAACAGACCACAAAATCAAATCAGTAAACTGTTCATTATTGCAAATCCATTCACAAAATTGGAGGCGCCTATCTGTATTGTCCTCATTCATTGCTTGAAGCAACCTGGGAATGTAGGGTTTCCACTTTGCTTGCTTTAAAATGCGATGAATACTTGATTTGCTTACACCTGACTCACGCGAAACTTGCCGTAAGAACTTCTTAGGGGATCTTGTGAAAATTTGTAACACTGCTTCCATCCCAATTTCGTCCGCTACTATTTTCTTCCTGCCACACTGTCCCTTCTTCACATCACTCACAGTTCCTTCCCTTTCAAACTTGCCGCGGAGTTTCGTAATTGTTACACGTGACGGTGCCGCAATATCAAATTTTGCCCGCCATCGTCTCTGCACCTCAATCATGTTCTCACATTTCCAAAAACAAGTGGCTGGACTCACTTGCTTTACGAGTCTCTACACGTTACAATCAATTACTCTAAACATTTTAAGTGTTTCAAATGATAAATGTTCCTTTTTGATAAAAAACATATTCTTCTTTCATAATGACGTGCGCGCTACCAGATTCTGTTGAGCACACATTTCCAACCGCCTAGCTTTGCTTTATTTTGGCATGTTCATTGAACAGCAGACCTGAACTAAGTAGTGTTGGATGCCGTAGAGCTATAGTCCATACATACCTACAATGTTGTGGGTTGCTTGGAAGCTTTAGATAACTCAGTTCTCTTAGATTATGACGATATTCATTAATACAATTACAGTCCAGTTAAATTTATTTTTTTATCTCATAGTGTATGTTTATTAATTGATTTCAAAATACGGTACCGTCCTTGTCTCTCGTCTCTTGCTGGCTCCCGACTTGGGTTATGGTCATACCATTTATTTATGTAGTGGCATTATTATTATTATTATTATTATTATTATTATTATTATTATTATTATTATTGTTATAATCATTACTGATGTTATTACCATCATTATTCTTTGTTCATATCCTACAAGACTTTGACGCTTTCTACCGTCGAAGATGCTTAATTAACAATTCACATTCACAAGTAATAGGACTCCCTAAAAATGTGGTTAACGTGACTCAATCCAGCTACCTAAAACAGCACATACAGTCCGCATTTCAGGAGAAGATCCGAGCAAGGAATGTGAGTTTTTCCCCTTCTCTTACAACCAACTCCCCAACATGTAACAGGAAGGCCAATGACTAAACCTTGTTTGTCCCAGCCGGCCAATGACACCATCTCCATCCACCGCTCCTTCAGAGGAGCTGAGTTACTAGTCGAACCTCTCCTCTTACCCCGCAAGGACCATACCTCCCTCGCAGGTATCCTCTCGTGAAATTTGGACAGTACCATGGTGGAAGAATATAATGTAATGCATTACGTTATGTCACTGTGGATCTTGGTCCCAGCGTGACGTCATCTGTGCAAGTGAGAGGGGATGATACCTGCGCACCGCCTCACCAGTATTCTTCCACTTCAGGGATGCTCATTGTTGACTCGATTGAGTCACAAACACCATCCCTCCTTTTCTCCTACCCTTTCGCAGTGCAACAAGTGCAGTTGTTTGTAGCGAACAGTAGGAGAACATCGTAAACATTCAATGCCGGATTCATTATGGCAAGTCGATCTCGGCACATTTCCTTAACGAGTGGGAATTAGAATATTTTTGTGTACAGGAAGGAGTGTATGAGGTCAGATGCCTAATATGTAAGGCATTAATTAAATCGTTCTCCAGTTTCAACATTAAAAGGCATTTTAGACTGCATGATCGTGATTATGGAAGTCACGTTTTGTCTGGTAAGTGTAGTCATATTATCCGCAGTAATTTAATATCTCTATTACGCAAAAAATCGCTGCTATTAAGAATAATTTTGCCAGCACAAGGAAAATTAATTGTTGTGGCATTCCAGATATCATAGACTGCAAAGTTATTCGAAATTATAATGAAGTTCTTATTGATGATCGTTACCTGGCGACTTTTGTGCCAATATTACATTCATGTTGTTAAGAGTTATATTGTACTGTTAAAACTTATTAATTTCATTCAACGTAAACAGCGAAAAATATGATTTTATACTGTAATCATTTACATGCATTTTCTCCGTAATACTATCTAGAATACAGGAAAAGAGTAATTTTGGCTTAAAATATGATGAGCAAATGCAAATATTCGACAGGAAATAGTGGCATTGAAATGTAATAATCTAAGCCGAACACCAGACTAAACTTATTCCGTCGTAATCTAACATAACCTAACCAGTCTACATACTGGAACTTTTATTACAAATCGATAATGTAATTTTTATTCAAAAAAACAATAATCACTTTCTATAATCGAATGTAAACACTCCCGTCAACAATGGGATTTCCACTCCACACAGCAACACAGTATTCGTTATTTCACTCCACAGACGACAATGACAATTTACTTGGATTATTGAGAACAACAATGTACTGCTAATCTCAACTAATGTTCACAAAGCACTATTTACAAATCAGAACTGTCAGTTCTCAGTTCACATTTCGTTTGCCTTGGCTAGTTCTTCTAGCTCAGTCACTCGAGTTCACAGTATCTCGAACCCCAGACCTTCAGAGACAGTACACTGAACTTCGAAGTCAGGTCCCCCAACTGCGGTCCACTGCACTCAAACTGAGGACTTCCGGCTCCCACAGTTACAGACACAACTCAAGTCGAACTCCGGTCTCGAAGCTGGCTTCACTGCTACACAAGACTGCCTTGCTGTCCAAAACTAGCAACGACTGCAACAACTACTGCTGCTCACTTGCGTCTCTTCTTTTATAACCAAACCATAGTTTCGAGAAGCTACGATTTCGCGAACAATCTTCAGATACCGAGAGGATGACGCTTCCTGAAACTACTCTGGATTTCTCCCCTCAGTCGCAGGCGCATTACTCCCACCTCTCTGCCGCGGACTAGAGTGCCGTCATTCCCCTTACGTCGCGCCCCTCCAGACCCGAGCGGCTGCAGCCTTCCTCGCCGCGTTTTCTCGTGCGCCCCGCCCTCTGCGGGACGCGTGATCGAGCCTCGACGTGGCTGTCACACAATACTATGCACTAGTGTCCTGCAATGTTCGAACATGAGAGAAGCAACCAAGACATTACAAACTTCGTCTTATTTCATATGAAAAACTAATCGCAAGATCTGTGCTAAAATCTTTCGGTTAAAACAAAAAGGTGTGGGAGAAGAGGACAGCGAATATTTTATATTAAGGTGGAACAACCAGAGCGAACACCGCACACGACAAACTTGAACCGAACATAGCGCCTGTAATGCACGACGTTAGTATGCACCCTCTCGCGCTTAGCAACAATCATTGCAATCAGAATGATGTAAGGACTAATTTGTAATGTAGGGGAAGGTTGCCATTAATGGACCACCTAACGATTTCTTATTATATCTGACAAAATCAATGTTTTAAAATTCAGTTTTTAGGCGTGAACAATCACTTTACTAATAAGGAATGATAAAATAAAGTTTTAGGGCTACGTCTTATTTCTATCTGTTTAAAAATTAGCTCATTAAAATTCGGCTATTGGTCCATTGAAGACGACAGGTTTCTATGAATGGACCGCCATGTTGCCATGAATGGACCAAAAGAAAAATTTTAAAAATGTCTCAAAATAATGTCTACAAATGACAAATCATAACAATGAAGAAACATAGATTCGATTAATGGATGTTGAACTTACTGTTAAACCAATTGTAATCGTATTTTGAAACTGAAACCATGACAAATACAGTCCTTATCATTTCACTATTTTAAAGTTCTAGACTGTTTCAAATGAACTACTATTATAGCTAAAAAATTTTAGCAGACAACTTTAAATTACGAGACAGCAACATAATGATACATATAAAATTATTTTTTCCAGTCTGAGATTATTCTTGTACTGCAGATCAAACAGTACTTCACTTTCAAGACATACATGGAACGCAAAGCATTTCTTAACTCCGTCTAACATTTGCGCAAGTTTCATGTACCGTACCCATTTCCTGCAAGACATACACTGAATCATATTTTCCTCAATGGTTTCTTCACACATTAAACAAAATAAGGAGTTGATTTTGATTGCTTCCTGATGGATTCTTCATTGTTTTCTTTTTCGGCTCACTTGTTTAATTTTCTTCTCCAGTAGTGAATATCAGTCCCTTTTTGAGGTTGACCTTATCTTAGTCTTAGACCCAAGTTTAGCTTCTTCAAGAGCTCTTTTGTAAGGTGAGGCCGTTAACTTAATAGCTCTCTGCTGTGGTCTCTGGTTTCTCAACACATGGCTGCTGCCTGGGATAAAGGAGAGAGCGAGATTAAACTTTGTGTTCTCTTTGCGAGATGTGGCAACATGACAATGCACGTGAATAATGATGGACGTGTTAGGCCTGCAACTGGCGTCAGAAATGGCGTCGCCTTCAGTTGTGAAATCCACTGAAGAAGCAAAGTGATGATCTTGAAAAATATCTCTATTCACAGGCCAAACTCTTGCTGTACGAATGTATTAAATGAACTAATGGCTGTGAACAATGAAGCTGCTGTAGCATATGCCTTGCCTAAAACTATACTGATTTTTTGTTTACTTTCAGTCCCATGTCTCTACGATATTTCTCAGTTTCTTCAATCATCTTGCTGGGAGAGGCTGGACGAAAGCGGAATCGAGAGGCTGAGATGGGATGAAACTGTCAAGTTCATTTCTACTGGAATTCATTTCCATGAATGATCCATTTTAAAATGCAGTTCCATTCATGGGAACTTCAGCTGGTCCATCCATAGTGACTTCGTCATTTTCTAATCACACTTCAAGAGCGCTGAAGAGGTTATACAAAATTTATGAATAAACAACTAAAAAGGAAGCAGACAGAACACTGCTTCCAGCTATATATGTCATTTCATAATTTAATGTCATTTAGCCAATGTGCTGTGTACTTAAAGCTACTTTGAAATTATAGTACAATTAACAAAAACGTATTTGAGCTTCTTGTTGAGCTACTTGTTTGCTGCCGCCACCAAAGACAACTCAGAAGTAACATATGCGAGGAGGAAACCTTGAGGTGACGTTTCACGAACACGCAGTCAATATGACCAAGAATATACCAACGGTCCATCGATGGCTAGTCTCCCCTACAAGTTTATCGTTATTTATTCTTAATTAGAAGTTTATTAGCTAATTGAAAAATAACAGATACAAATGAAAATTGAAGAGGCGAATTCCAAAACCAGCTAAGTAAAAAAGAAATACTTTTTTTCAGGGTAGCAATAAATCTGAAATAGGGTAAACTAGGGTCTGTTGGACAGTCGGGCATGTTGGACACTCTGTAATTTAACGTGTTACCACGCCACTTGTGGGCACCACATTCTGCTAGAAGTCAATGACGGAAGTAGCCCCACTCGTGCCCACTTCCATCATTGACTTCTAGCTGAATGTGGTGCCCACAAGTGGCGAGGTAACACGTTAAAGTGCGGAGTGTCCAACATGCCCGACTGTCCAACAGACCCTAGTTTACCCTAATTATTTTGGAGCCGATTGTCTGAGTAATTTATGTTGTACCACATCCGTCATAACATAGATATGACATTACGAAATGTTTGTGGCATTTACGTTTATATCTTAAAAATTATAAGCGCGTTTTTTTTTCAAAATTGCACTAAGTCATGATTTAATTTGACTTGGAAAATATTTCAGAATATTTCTCCATATTGGTTAATTCAAGTATGCTGTTTTAACTCAAGAAAATGTTACATATTTATTACTAAATACTGTAAAACGTTTTACGTTTTAGTTTTAACATGGAATATTACATTTTCCATTTACAGAAATAAAGAATTGAATTGCAATGCTCTGTTATCTGAAAAAGAAATTACATTGTATGTACTATGACAAATACTTTAACTTATTACATACCATTCATAGTTGTAACGTAGATTTTACACTTTACATTTACAAAAATTGAAAATGGTTGAATTGAATATTGCAATGTTCTATTTTGACTGAAATTTAAATCTAACTTATTTATTACTAAAATAATTGAACTTAATATGTACATGTTAGTTTCAGTATGAAATTTTACAACTTTTTCATTTTCATATAAACACATGGCTTTTCTTAGTCATACATACGAACAGTATTATCATTATCCCCTTCAGGTTCCTTCAGTGCTTGTTCATAAAATTGTTTGGATGTACTATTTTCCTCGGGTATGTATTTCATCAGCTTAAGAACGTCATTCCTTTTTTTTAAAGCTAATGGTATTTTTAATGTCACATCAGGAATATCAGTAGCGAACTGCAACGTGCAACTACAATAGAAGGACTGAAATAAAACGCGGCAAACACTGCTAAGTCAGCTGTGTCGATAGTCAGTGCGCATGCGCACCTACTTAGTTGGGTTTGGAATAAATCAACAGTTGACTTACTTGGATTTGGAAAACACCGTCAGTTTTGTCATTTAAAATCGACATGCCTCAGTTTGATTTGACTTATATTCTGTTATTAGAATTGTGTAACATGTATAGGAGAACACACTAAGCAGCATAGCTAAAAATCACCAAAAATTGACTTAGTTGATTTCACTTCCCCCTTTTCCGCAGCGGGTTGTAAGGTTGCGAGAATCACTAAATGACACATTAGACATCTCACAAATGCGAGTCTCCTTGGTCATGTGGTTAACATGGCAGAAGGCCACCGCAGAGACATCACAGGACAATCACAAGACAACGGGAAAACCCGCAGTCCCTGGGCGGAAGATAAATTTCTTTCATTGCCCACGCCGAAAATCGAACAGCTTGGTCGAGAAAAGCACGCGCTATCCACATAAGAAATGAAAATATAAAGCAAAAATAACTATTGAACCGGTCACGGAGAGATTCCTTAAAAATATGTTCTACTCTATGACACGACTTCAAAAAGTATTTTATTCCTGAAAAGTGAGTATTGCAGTGTCACCTTGCGGAAAATATTGCAACTATACTCGCGGTGTGTATAGCGGTTGAAGAGTTCTCGTCGAGGGGTCTGAATGTACATGAAGCATGAAAATATCTCCGTTTCTTCTACTGTGTTGCTACGTAGTGAGAATGGATGAGATCTTTCAGATCTAAAATGTGAAGGAAATAGGTCTATCGCTTTGAATGCCTCGCATGTCAGAGGCACATTCTCGGGAGAATGTATCCAATTACTTCTTAGATTTACTTCTCGTTCCAGTCGGCGTTCTTTCTTTTCTGTTATTCGAAGGTAAGGTTTGCCTATCTATTTGTCTGCAGGTAGACACAGGGTGTGTAGTGACATTTTATATTAACGACTAGTAAAATTCGTTTGGTTCAAGTCTTGCTCAGTCATTTTGCAGACAGCTTCTCACCAAATCGTGACGTAAATTTTTTCACGAACGCAGTTTAAAGTTTTAGACTAAATGTAGAATTAGGTAAAAGTTCTTATGCGAAAATATTTAACAAAATATCACAAATTATAGGCCACGGCTTTTTTTATTATGGCACTATCCACTTATTACAAAATGAAAGTAAATGCACAGTTATTTTACTAATTTTAATAAAGTTGGGCCGGGTATCGATTCCGGGACCGTTCGCTTAGCGCACGAATGCTCTACCGACTGAGCTACCTCAGGAACTATACTATACAGATGTAGATAGAACTCTCTGGTTCTCAGTTTTTCCAACAATGGTAGAGAGACCGAATTTGCTTGCATGTTACTCAGAGATAATAGACTTTATTAACGTAATTGTGAATAATTAATAATAGAAATTACTCTTAAGAATAATTTAAAATAAAATCAAAACAAAAAAGTGCAAAAAGTATAGAGAAAACCCTCTGGTTCTGATCCCACGAAACGGGTTATGCTAGGGTAGAACGACTCCACGAGTACATAAGCCTCTGTTATAGGCTCGTGCTGCTTCCAAATTTTGAAGTGCGCAAGAAATGACTGGTGAATTTTTCCTAGAACTTTTCATCAGCGACAGAATTCTTTTACGTGTTTTAAATCAATTACACTTGATCTCAGCGTTAGTAGCCTTCTGAAGAAAGCAATGCTAAAAATTGTTACCACCCCTAGAAATGCATTTCTCTCTAGTTGGATCCTCGAATCTCGAATACAATGGTAAGCATGGTAATCCAAAACCATTGAGGACGACTAAGGGAACGAAGACCACGAAAAAAGAGTAGATAAAGGATTAAATATCCAATGCTCATCTTCAATTATACAAGTGATAAACATAAAAGACGTTAACCTGAACTGAAAAGAAGCAATCCTTAACATCATAATTTATTTTAGGAAGCGAAAAGAACGTGAGTGAGACAGGAACAAACAATTTCGATATTTTTACGAAAATATAGACACTGTTTTGCATTTTTCAGTTTCCTAAATTATTTGATGGAACATAAATTTAATTTAAAAGTTTTGCGTTGTGCGAGGTTTTGGAATTTTACACTGTGTCGTATATTCGGAAAATTGTGTTCCTGCACTATGGCACTATGCAAAACCAAGGATTTCTTACCGTGCTAAACACCGTGAAAGTTTCAGATCTTATTTGACTCGACTCTACCGGGAGAATGTTTAAAATGTGAGGATCAGGCAGATAAGTTCTACATTCTTTGTCTTCCCTGATGATAATTCCTACACAATGGTTTCATTTACATTTAATACCTACTAATTAAACATTCTTCAAAATACGTGCTGTATTCTCATATGTACATATACAGCAATTTTATTCGAATACTAGCTGTACCCGTGCGCTCCGCTGCACTTGTTAGAAATAAATATAAAGTAATTACATAATCTGGCCCAGGGAACATTCGTGTTTGGTAGAAGGATAAATCGTTTAATAGGTCACTTAATTTAAATTGTATTTAAATAATTAAAATGCGATCATTTTGCTCCAGAGACCACTCATTTAGTGCAATGATAATTCCTTTAACATGTTTCTTAATTGTTATCACATATAAATAATTAAAATGTGATCATTTGGTTCAGAGAACATTCGTTTTTGGTGCAATTTGGTCCCATCAAAATTTTGCTTGGAATGAAACGTATCGGAAATTATTTTTAAAGAAACTTTTGTTATTTTACATTTTTCAGAAAAATCAATAATAAGCGAGATATTTTGGTTTATTTAATTCAGGCCCCCTTATAACCTCCCTTTTAAATAAAGTATTTTGAATGCCATATAGCCAAAAATCTGACATACAACGAACTTAATTTATATTCCAATTTTCATCGAAATCCGTTCAGCCATTATCGCGTGAAAAGGTAACAAACATCCAGACAGACATACAAACAAACATTTCTGTGCGTAAGAAGCTATTTTAATCTTACTTGTCCTCGATTCACTGAGAAGTTACTGTAATAACATTATAGCATTATGTCCATCTAGAAAAACTACACTTTCCAATGTGAAATAATAATTAATTATACAAATCGGTTAATTTAGCTTCCGATATTACTTCACACAAACACAGAAACATTCTCTGTAGGCTATGTTTAATAGCTTTCGATTGTTGTTGTCCAAAGCCCCTTATAGACGAAGTCATTTGTTTTTATTTAATTGCAGCGCCATAGATGGCGCTACTTTAATTTTAAACCTCATTTATCTCATTAAATATCAGTGCTATCAATATTTTGCATAGAATAAAACTTAGCGGAAATCATTTTAAAAAAACTTTTGTTATGTAACATTTTTCACGAAAATTAATAATAAGGGAGATATTTCGATTTATTTAATTCGAGCCCTCTTATAACCCCCTTTTAAATAAAGTATTTTGAAAGCTATATAGCCTAAAATCTAAGTTACAACGAACGTAATTTATATTCCAATTTTCATATAAATCGGTTCAGCCATTATTGCGTGAAAAGGTAACAAACATCCAGACAGACAGACAGGCATGCAAACAAAAATTTCAAAAAAGCGATTTTCGGTTTCAGGATGGTTAATTATACATTTTAACACCAATTATTTTTGGAAAATCGAAAATTACCAGAAAAATGTTGGCTACAGATTTATTATTAGTATAGATAGATAATACATAATTGTCTCGCGCCATGGTGTTGTAGTCTAAGGCATCCTGCCTAGGACTCGCGTTACGGAATGAGCGCTGGTTCTAGTCCTCATGGGGGAAGACATTTTCTCATGAAATTTCGGCCAGTGTATGGGACCGGTGCCCACCCAGCATTGTAATGCACTTGGGGAGCTACGATATGTAGCGAAATCCGGTTGCGAAAGCCAGCTATAACTGCTGGGGGACCATCGTGCTAACCACACGATACCTCCATTCTGGTTGGATGATCGTCCACCTCTGCTTCGGCATGTGGGCGTGAGACCAGCAGCCGGCTGGTCGGTCTAGGCCCTTCACGGGCTGTAGCGCCAAGGATTATTATTATTATTATTATTATTATTATTATTATTATTATTATTATTATTATTATTAGTATTAGTATTATTATTATTATACATAATTTTAAGCTCCTGTATAAAAATGTACTCAACAAATGCCAGTGGTTTCTTAATGATTTCTCTATATAAGCAAGAGTGATGAAATATGCAACAGTATTTCACTTAAACCGTCTCAAAAATATTTAGACCAATCAATTACTATTTTAGCCAAATAAATGCGCCTGAAGTTCTAAGTTGCCTCAGATAACTGTACTGGTGCTTAATGTACAGGATTGAAGCGATATAACTCGGCAGATTGAATAGAACAATATAATACATTAAAATAAATAAAAAACCTAATATTAATTTTGTAATTAAATGCATGGCTAATTAGAAAATGAAGCTGAAATCTGCATAGTTCCGCAACATCGAGTCGCGGGCTCACGTACAAAAGCACTAGTGCAATGATTGGTTGAGACATTTTTGTACTCAGCTTGACATTGTAAAAAAATGCATTTTGGGGACGGGTATGAAATATATTTTGACCCTCTACGATAGGATGATTGGTGGGGAAGGCTAGGACTAGCGCGGTGAATGAAAATGGAATTTAAAGGTTATCTCGAGTACAAGAGGGTTCGCTTGCGTGCCACTTACTCAAATTTCCATTATACCAGAAAGACTATTATTAATTACTATTAAAAGCTGTCGTCGTTTATAGAGTTTCAATCTCCGATTCTCGGAACTAATACAGTATCTATGAAGCTAGCCAAACCCCTACCTAGAACATCTGAAAAGTTTTGCATTTACTTGGGTAAGTTTGATCCGCTCATGTCTATATATTTTACAGGCTCCAATGGCATCTTACCTACTGATACTGGACCTATTATCTCTGGTTGAGGTTCTGGCTGTTATGTACAGTAAAATTAAATTAAAATTGCACTTTTTCAATTCAGATTCTTTTCAGTTATAAGCCCTTTTCTCTACGATAGTTTTGTAAAAATATAGACTATATATTTCTTTCCTTCCTTTCCACTTTTTGTTCTCTTTATCAGCCGATGAATTTATTATCATAGCCTTTTTATTGTGAATTTTGTTTAATTTTCGTATTTATTTTCTTTTTTATTATTATTTTGTTACATTCCATTTTGTTATATTCTTCCTTACTTTTTCCATATTAACCATTTGTACTAAATGAGTTGCTTTTACTATATTCCAATGTAATTTACTTCCTTTTTGTCTATTATGGTATTATTTTCATGTTGTTTAGTGTCGATTTTATTATACTATTATTATTTTTTTTGTAATATGTTAGTATTCTGTTCTTTAACTTTTTGTTAAATTTTAACTGCTTGTATACTTTGTGACCTGGTAGAGTGTAAGAGAAGGCCCTATGGCCTTAACTCTGAATTATTATTATTATTATTATTATTATTATTATTATTATTATTATTATTACAGTACATCTCACTTGACGGTATATGTCAGAGGAAAAGCAATTATTGTTTGTATACATCTGAAGTATGATTAGTGTAATATCTAACTAGTCAGCGATGTATGAAATGGAGAGGGAAAGAAACTGGCCACCCTATTTCATTATCGTCTGGCTTAGTTGCCTCATGAGTGATACTTTATTGATATCACTTATAAGGTTCAAACTTGTCTTCGGACAGTTGACTAAACAAAAACTTTGGTAGGTACTGTAGTGGCCGCTACGATCCGAGACCGCGACTTTGTATATCTTTGTGAAAACACCCCAAGTTAGGTGCATTACCAACTCACATCACCTGACTACTCTAAGGTTCCAGGCTTCGAAACTCATCTCTGAAACATATAATATGTTTCTGCGTGTCGCCGGAAATCGGGGAATGCTATGGAATGGAAATCATGGAATGGAGCTCGGACGGAATAATATTGATGCTTAACATTGGGGACATACAGGAATATAATTATATATATATATATAATTTTTACTTCAATTTGTATTGTACCTGAGTTTCTGAAACTACGTCTCTCCCACCCCTTCTATTAATGAAGTTCCAACTGTCCTCCACACAGAACCAAGGCGCATATATAGTACGTTCCAGAAATATGTTCGCGTTTTCCAGTGACGAAAGAGATTTCTATATTGAATCATATTTTTGTACATGGCTTCCACTACATGATTTGCCAGAACAAGAAATTCCACCAACCAGACGCCGACTGTATGTGTGAACTTTGCGGGGAATTGTGTGACCGATATCACGTAATGACGTGCAAACGCAGAGCTGTGTCATTGACAAAATTTTGCAACGGTGACTGAATCGGACTGTCTTGTCCCTACACAATAAATGTTGCAAATTGTGCGCTTTTCTTCTTATTATTATATTTTTGTACAGGTACTGACGTCCGTTTGCCTACGTCGCATCCCGATTTCCCCCACTTGCTTCTGCTCGCTCCTCTGTAAAGGCTAGTGGCTGGGCTGTCTTAGCTCTTTTCTGAAAACATTCATTTCTGTTAGGAATTGGACGTCTACGTAATATTATACAACTGTTTAAAATAACTTAAATAAAAGGGTCACGTTAAGTAATTAACTGTCATGTGATTTCCCCCCTTTCTACAATCCTGCGACATAACCACTTGGACAGTAGGTCTAGATAGCGTGTCTGAGTAATTTTATCTGTGCGGGTCGGAGAGAAGTGTAGATTGAATTTACAGTACGTAAAGTACTCTTTTATAGAGTAGGCACAGAATTATTTCAACATGAGTTACTAGTCCGAAGGAGAAAACTGGTAATTGGAATTAGATGTAATAGTCTATAGTGCGATAATATGCACAAAAGAACTGAAGCCTGTATCGAAATGAACGGCCACCATTTTCAAAAATGTGTTTAAGTATCCATATTATGATTATTTTTCAATTCAACTACATTCCCTATATATTGTACGCTAATGTGCTGTAGACAGTATAATATACATAATGAATACGTTCGCATAGATAACTTAGTCCGTGAGTAAAAACACTTTTTGTTAATACTGTACTTTTATTTGATTAAACAAAAAACTAATGATAATTATCAAACTCAAAATCGCGATATTTCCTAGTTTACGTCAATGGACGAACTACTTTTCTTCCCTCTTATAGGCCTACCTAGTAAAGTGATTTGTTTGTATTTTACGCCAGTATCGTCGAACTCCAGTCGTGGAAGGGGGTAGAAAACGGTGTTTCCGGTTCTCAACCGTTAATCCAAAGGTATAGCCAGGTTAATATTTAAAATGTTATTAAAAATAAAATGATGTCCCTGTAGAAGAATCCGAAGAAAAACTCCAACTGTGATATTGCCCGTCACTACACATATTTCAATGCATATGCTACTTTGAGGGTTGACTGGACTCGAACTCGGACTTTCTGCATGGCAGACTCAAGGTCTAAACCATTTAGCCACCGTAAGGTCATATTTTACCTATATTTTGTATGAATAATGAGAATTTAAAGCAATGTATCGTAATATTAGAGTTGACAGTCCTACTTATTGCAGAGTCCGTGGATAAACCAGGGTAGCGCAATCACCGAGTCGGCCGCCATTGTTGGTCCTTTTCAACACGCGTGAGATAGGAATATTTAAAGTAAAACTCAGATATTTTTAATTTGAAGGGCAAAAACGTCTAAAGGATCGTCTTACATTATAGAAAATTATTGTCAGTCAACATACTAATGTAAAAAAACTTCATTTAATAATTATAATAGCATAAATATACATTTAAGTGTTCAATACACTCCCTCATAAACGTATCAGTTGTAGGTATTACAGTAACAAGAACTTAATACATTACAAGTAACAAATGAAAACAACAATGTTTCAAATAAAATAACAATAAATCTAAACATTTGCAACTACATTCCTCGTGCGAACTCTCCGGCTTCCGCATATAAGGGGACACTATACTAAAAATTTCGCGAAATTCATTAGTATTAAGAGTTCACAACAGTGAAATCCATAACTACCATACTTACGGAGCTAGATTCATCAAACTTTTATCACCGATATATCTGCTTAATAGTGACAAGTGTACAAAATTGCATCCGCCTATGATACGTGGTTTGCATTTTATATTTAATTAATTATGTTATTAAAATATTGAACTGCTTTATATAAAAAGGCGCTTGCACTACAATTGACATTATTCTTAAGTGATTTTCACTTATATGGATCCTTACATACATGGAATCAAAGCTTACTATAGGGTTTGCTGTAAAATTAATCAGTAGATTACTAGAATTTTTTATTATAAAAAATAAACAAATTAATAGCCCTAAATTTCCTAGTAATTTACCCATTCGCTGTGCAGAAAATTCCAATAGTAATGTTTGTTCCAATGTATATAAAGAATCATATAAGTGAATATCAATTAAAATAATGTAAATTGTGACGCAAGGGACTTTTTATATAAAGCAATACAATATTATTCTATTAAGTTATTAATAAAATGCAAACCACTTATTGTAGAGAGACGAAATTTTCTACATGTGTTATTACTAACCAGATATACTACTGATAAACATTTTGTGAATTTAGCTTTAAAAATATGGAAGTTTGTAATTTCAGTATAATTTCCCCACGGATACACTGACGTGAGGTTTTGTCATTTTTGGTCAAAAAATCGTTTCTTTGTTTTTACGTTTAAAAATTCATTTTTGGTCTAAAGATGCCCTCTGCCAATTTTCATGACGATACGACTGGTCTATCAGCTATTTAGGGTCACGTTTTTAAAAGGCTGCGGGCTCTGACTGTTAATTTAAATGCTCCGTCCACGCCCTCCACTCTGAATTCTGCGACCATTTGGAAATTACGCTATATTTCATACATTATTTATTATATTAGATTTCCGATTGAGCCAGTGTAGCTTCTCGACTTCTCGAAATATTTCTTCATAGAATCCAACAGGTGTTAGGCCTACTTCAAAGACTGCTTTCTTTTAAAAAACATTCAGTTGCAAAGGAGAGCACAACTCTTGTCTAAAGGAAAATTCCACTTGTTGCTAGTAGCCATAACAACGTGTTTTCCATGCTTGGTTTTTGTTTGTGATAAAAAGAAATATTTGCAAGTTTCTAACAGTTTTATTGTTAGTGTTATAATAGTGTCTACAGTCTATAGTGATTTGTGAATAATATTTATCTATTATAGTGTTTTCATAAGTTTACATAGTTTTTAGTCACCTTTATTTACTAGTGTAGGTTAGGTGTGCACAGCGTGGTAGTGTATATAAGGGTAAGTTCTGTATATAATATGCTAGGTCTATATGTTTCAAAATGCCTGGAAAATAAAAAAAGACAGAGACCTGGTTCATTATTATCATCCAAAACTTTGAAGTGAATTTTCTCCACTTTAATTTACTGTAAATTTTGCATTGCTAAAAATTCTACTCTTTCTACAGATTTTGTACAACGTGCATGATTTTTTGTAGAGTTTTTTTTTTAATTTATTTATTTTATGTCGTTTTAGCTTAGGAAGTCATATCGCGAAAATACATAAACAATTCTTACAGTTTACATAGAGTTTACTGTATTATAATAATCATTAGAGGTTTTTGAATATGTTCTTAACAAAACTTACTATCAGGATTATACCTAACACTCATATTTTTTATTGTTGCTGTTGTTTAGTCAAATGTCCGAAGACATGTTTGAACCCCATAAGTACCACCAATAAGGCATCACTCATGAGACAACTAGGACAGGAGATAATGGGGTAGGGTGGTCAGTTCCTTTCTCCCTCCATTGCATACTTCGCCGAGCTACATATTCCACTAATCAGACTTCAGATGCATACAAACAATTGTTCTTCCTCTGACACATATCTTCAAGTGAGATGTACTGCCTGATTATATGCATATCGTCCACACCTGTGGAGTAACGGCTAGCGCGTCTGGCCGCGAAACCAGGTGGCCCGGGTTCGATTCCCGGTCGGGGCAAGTTACTTGGTTGAGGTTTTTTCCGGGGTTTTCCCTCAACCCAATACGAGCAAATGCTGAGTAACTTTCGGTGGTGAACCCCGGACTCATTTCACCGGCATTATCACCTTCATATCATTCAGACGCTAAATAACCTAAGATGTTGATAAAGCGTCGTAAAATAACCTACTTAAAAAAATAAAAAATATATATGCATATCAGCCAGGATTTCAATAAAAGGTATTTTTTGTACTATTTTCTTTACGCTCGAGTTGAATTTTTTTTCTGATTTTACACTTTTAGTGCATTAAATATTTGTAATTATTTTTTTTTTAGTAAAATAAAAGGCAAATTGTATAGTAAGTTTTGTTCCTAAAAGGTCTAACAAGTATGTAGACAGAAATTCTGGCCGTAATAGTAGCAATTTTTGAAAACCTAAATTTACACAATTTAAAATTACAAATTAAAAGTACAAAATTTCAGAGATATACCTAGAATAGTTTAGAAAATTGAAATTTCACATCAGTCTAACCTTAATAGGGTTTCTAGTTCCTACGGTCTCTGCATTTTCCAATCGAGCCAAACAATACAATCTTGTCTCAAGAATGAATTCAGAACTTCACAAATATATTATGCCATTCTTGCAAATAGCAAGTAGGATTAAATTCAGAAATGCTTGATTTGAAAGAGAGAAGTTGGTAAACATTTGACACTGATCCTAATTGGTACGTGATTTTCATTTGTTTTATGTAGAAATATCATTGCTGAAACAACTTAAATTCTAGATTACTTTTATAAAAATATTTTGGGGCCCAATTTTTGAAAAAATAAATATCAAAATACAGTCATTCATTAATCTCACAATGAATTCTCGCTTAGGTAGTGGATCGTTCCTTTTTATATTTGGGTCATCCTCATGAAACCCGTCACTTTTCAAACCCAAAAACGGCAACAACTGAAATTTAAGGAGATTAATTTTTTGCTAGGCATTGGTTAAAGGTATGAAAGATAATGGAGGCCATATCTAAATCTTCGTGTGCTACGAGAAATAAAACAAAATCAATTTTCAGTTTTCAGATTCCACGGTGTCTACAGTTTTAATCCGTGGATTATTCCTTTGGTTCCGTAGGGGCAATTGGATTTACACACCGACTTGAAATCAATACTGAAAATAAATGTCACAAATTTTATTATTCATAATAATATTAACTCATTTTTATTAGATATAATGCGATTGAGCCATGTTACAAAATGAAATAAGTATTTATGTTCGCTCGCAAACATATTTAATTAATAATGTGAAGTATGACTAACAATTATAAACGCATTAATTTATATGTTTATAAATAATAATACCATATTGAACTATACTTTTTTAGTTGGTTATTTAACGACGCTATATCAACTACTCGGTTATTTAGCGTCGATGGAATTGGTGATAGCGAGATGGTATTTGGCTGGATGAGGCCAGGGATTCGCCATAGATTACCTGACACTCACCTTACGGTTGAAGAAACCTCGAAAAAAACCCAACCAGGTAATCAGTCCAAGCGGGAATCGAATCCAAGCCCGAGCGAAACTCCGGATCGACAGGCAAGCGCCTCAGCCGACCGAGCTACGCCGGTGACTGATTTCACTTATTCCATGAACATGTTTAAATAGAAATATAAGAAATGATTTACGGTTATAGTAATAACAATAATGATAAATATTTTACCATTAATTCTGATTCTTTTATACTGTAAGTGCATACACACATATGCCCTACAAAAAATAAGAACCACTTCTGTAGAAGACACAAACCAACTCCATTACACAAAAGAAAATTTTCAATGACCCATACCACATTGAAATTTACACATACGAGTATAACTCAATTCATTGAAAATTAACAAATTTTCTTCACACCAGTATACTGATGCATCTTTATTGTATTATGTGATGCGTGAACTCCAAACTGTGGCTACTCTTGTGTCTCTAGGAATTATTCTGGCGAACAGCTGTGCGAGAAACTACTCTCTTACAGTGCTGCAGTATTTTATACGTCTTAATTATTTTGCCACTTATGATGCGTCTTACTAATTGTTTACTTTTATATTCTACAGAAGAAAATGCTTTTAATTGTTGTTCTAGCAACTCTCCAAGGATCAGTTTCTTCTTTATGTCAGAAGGAACTGGACGCCCTCTTAGCAAAGTACGAACTGCAGTGCGCGAGGAAGATTGGTTTGCTTTTGCTTCTCTGTGATACGAGATGGAGTATAGCATAGGCCTATTTCATTTTTTTACACGTGAAAAAGTTTTTCCAATTTTTCTGTTAAACGTTTAAGCTTAATGTTTCGGCTTTTAGTTTTCGAAAAACTTCACTTCCTTTTATTAGCAGGAGAGCTTATTGTATCGTTTCCCAAATCATTATGATTACATTGTTGAATACATTTGTTCTTAATTTTCGTGCAATATTCTCTCATCCATTCTCTTCGTTTTTCCTTCGCTCTCTTAATTCTCTATTGGTCATGGCCGAAACTGTCTTAACTTTTCCTTGCTTCTTCCTCTCAGCCCATATCTAACTCTCCGCCGCTATGTAAGCAGCGTGCTTTTCAGGATCTGCTTCCATCGTTAAACACTCTGGTTCTATTTTCCTTGCAAGTTGCACGTTTCGACTTTTGACATTTCTTGAAACGTCAGATTTCTTACTTTTATAAATTTCTGTCTTTAAGCTTATTTTTCTTGTCCTTCCCTTATTCTCGTATTTTTTCTGTTCTCTAGTCAGTTCACCACCACTCATCGTGTAATACAGATACATGATACAGTCGCAATATTGTATCCATATAGAACTATGTAGAGACCGTATTTTTCCAGCTACGTCATAAACATCACATCAATAATAATTATCATGGCCTGTGAACTAAATATCCCGTTCTAAATAAATGCACGGTGTTAACAGCCACGGTGTCCACATTTCAGTCTTTTCGCTGGTGTGTTCTAATTACTTTTAAGCATATTAATTTTTCCGATCATATTTCATAAGTAGCCCATGAAGTCATTACTTACCCAGCAGTTGGTAATTCCCCCTTGCGTAGCTGAGCTGGCACTTTATCCACGGTGTCCACTTAAAAAAATGAACACTTGCTATTCGATGCTGCTTTTGAACTTGATACGCAAGTGCAGATTTTTTTATGTCTGAGAAAGCACCGACAATTCACCGTCTTCATCTTCCGAATGTTCTGGAAGCACCACATTGAACTTGTCTTTTAAAGCGGCAAATTCAAAGTGAAGAATCATCCGCTCCATGGCAAAGCCAAAAACTCGTGGACAAAAACTACACCACTGCTGTAGTGACATTGGGCACTTTTATAAAACTGTTGTATATGGGGGTGTTTACTTTCTTTAATGCACTTTTCAATGCAATGTGCTTCTTTGTAATCGGATTAATAGTTTAAAGGTGATGATCATTGAAATTTATATTTTGTAGTGCGGGACATCTACATGTTTGGGTATTCTAAGCTATGCATGAGGGTGAGAAAATGTAATATCGACCTAAGATTAGGGTGGATAACTTGATGTAATAGTGCTGCATTCTTTATACAAGAGACATTTTTCAAGTTACAAGATATTACAGAAATCTGTGCAGGGGAAAGGAATGTGATGGGTTTTGTGAGAATGACCCATTTATAGTCACTTCTTTCCTTTTTCCTTATTTCTTTCACCTTGTCACAGAGAAAACTAATGTGCGCTTTTTTCAGTTCTCTGTGAACAGTTCTGAACACAGCAGCATTGCATTTTTTCGCACTTAAATTCCATTCTTTCCCTATGCAACTGTATACTGCATAGCGCGCTGGACTAACAATGGCGAATTTGTCGGCATTTGCCGGCTCAAACGATTGCGCTACTCTGGATATCCACGGACTCTGCTTATTGCAGATCTCAGAGCTGAATAACGATTACATTTTCCACGGCAGCACACGGAACTACACTTGACTTGAATAGCAGGCTAGCGCAGCAGCAGGTAGCTTTGTTCTCGCTTTCACTTTCAACGACGTTATTATTAGAAAGGGCCGCAGCCCATCTACTTGTGTTCGAAAGCAATTTGGGCTTCGCAGTAGACAGCTGACAGCTAGCCCGGAAAGCAAGCTTCGTACCCAACCTAGCTTTGGTGTTTTCTGTTTTATTGTTGATCTGATGCCCTATTGCGGTGATCTTTGTACAGTCAGCGCATTGGATAGTTGGAGAATGTAAACACGCCGTAACCTCTTCCCTTTCCCTACAGGCCAACTATACGGGGAAGTAAAGACCATGTGGCCTTGCACGACTATTTACATTCTTCAATTAGCCACTGCGCTGACTGTATATTCTACTGGGTGTTGATGAAGGAAGGATTAACATTTTTCTTATTTTGAGAAAACTAAGCTTATAGGTGATTTAGAGATATAGGCTTCATAAAAATGAAAGTCTTGACTTCACAACTTTCACTAGAAAGATATTGTTCATTCCCTAAAATATTAAGCTTTCACTACTTACAATGCTTACAATTAGAAGTGTATAAAGGTAAAAGTTGTTCCTTTACAGGCCATGGAAAGGCTAAGGTTCCTCCCTTTTCGAACGTTCGGCATTCGTAGTAGTAGGAATATCAGTCCTATGTGTTTTCCACCTTCACCCTCCAAGTAAGTACCCTAAATACTAATTTCTGTTAGAGGCTGTGATTGTATTTCAACCAACGACAATTTATCGGTATATATATGTACAGAGTGTTTCCGGACTGGTGTTACAAACTTTCAGGGATGATGGGGAAGTGCACATGTATCAATTTCAGATAAGAAACCCTGATCCGGAAATGACTGAGTCGAAAGTTATAAGCCAAAAATAGTTGTGTGGAAATGGAATTGTAATTTCGCACCACATGCCTTCCTTCCCTTAAAATTTGGAACAGTCGTGGAAAGATGGTATGGGCCGAATGTCTCCTACGTGGGTACCTGGCCCTATACAATCTGTGAGCTTGTCTACTGTTCCCATTGGCTAATCCGTATTCGAAAATCAGTTCTGCATATTCCGCTCTCGTGTATTCCTCCATTTCACTAGGACTGATCGACTGTACACTGCAACTTGTACACATACACTGCTCCCTAAGGATGTGCATATCAGGACCGACCATGTCCGTTACACATTACGCTATCTGCATTGCTTTATTGTAGTTTCCTGTCCCCACCCCTCAGACAGCGCACTGAATGGAATACTGTAAGTAGACAACGTAAACAACGTCAGATGAATACAGTATGTGTAAGATGTACAGATAAATACACATAAATAAGGTATACAGAGGAATAAAATTATTTCATTTCCACACAACTATTTTTGCTTGTAACTATCGACTCAGTCATTTTCGGACCATGGTTCCTTATCTCAAATTGATACATGTGCCCTTCCCCATCATCCCTGAAAGTTTGTAACACTAGCCCGGAAACATCCTGTATATATATATATATATATATATATATATATATATATATATATATATATGTATTTTTTTCGCGATTTGAAAGCCAGTCTCCGGTATGCAGAGACCAATTCGACCCACAAAATGTCTTCCATTATTCAGTCACGTGATAAATGATTTAAAATGTAAAAAGTATCACAATAAAATTAACGAACGTGCGACTTACTGCCAAAATATAGATCATTCCAATGATATTCTTCAAAGTTCTTCGTTTTGCAACGTTTCTGAAGTGACAACACTATTCCCTAAACATAATTATCCCTTCTCAAAGTTCAATTTATTCAGGCACTGTACCTGACCACTTCAGACCAATATACTGAAGTTTTATTAATTCCGTCACAGAAGACGGTGATATTATGTTAGTCATACAGAGAATGAAATTCATGACATTAAAAAAATGCTGCTTGAAAGCAATATAATATAAGTAGCAAAATTTAATTTATTTTGAATTATTTCAATGTTACAATTGCTTGTTTGTTAAAATATGTATATGATATAGTTATGCAATTTGTGTTCTTTTGTTTTGTGTGTTTTTGGAAAATATAATTTCAATTAATGCTCCGCCATAAATATTGTAACTAAAACCTTGTGCATCCCCTGTGTTTACCGTACGGCTCGTACTCCCCTCACAAGTTACCTGCACTTTGTTTACGTTTTTACTGTGCCTAATCGAGACGCTCTACTATACATTAAATTTCTGAACTTTATTATTCGACCTCTTTCAAGCAACTAAGAAGTAATTTGGTATGTGAGTATGGTACTTTGAAGTCCATGAAAGGTTTAGATATCTTGTTTTTATTAATTCGGTACAGGAGACGAGTAGCAGGTGTCTCTCTGTGATCACAGTAACTCCGATAAAAACCAGAGGATTAGAGTGAAGTGAAAGATAATGTAGTATTCCGTTGTTTAACCCCGCGCTAGAAATTCGGAACATATTCTGGCCTTGTACATTATGAAAGTCGAATGTTCCAAAATCCCTTTTCATAGTGTAAATTCACTTCTTACACGGCGCGTCAGTCCCAAGATTGTACTGTTTGCCTTTCCCGTGAGCAAGTTTCGTCTCGTACTAGGTAATGTTCAGCTTTTCCGTCCCGCCTTCAGCAATACTTCAGTTGAATTGATCATGTGCGACACGAAGGAAGTAGTTAGCCAGCGTGGCGAGGTCACTCTTTTTAGAGAATTTCAAATTTAAAACATCGTGATTTAGCGAGTGGTGAACAGGAAGTGTGGAGGTTATTTAAACATAATGGGTGAGTTTCCATGTTTTTTTTTCTAGTATTGGCTTCTTGGTTTCAACTTTGGTCGTATAAGGTTCCCGGTTTGGTTATGTTCTAGATTATTCTAATGGTAGGGTTTTAACAGAGGATAAAGACCATCACAATCACGAGCCTTATGACAAGCGAATAGTGAAACGATAAAATGTAAATATCGGTATCAAACTACAGAAAATATTAGTTTAGAGCAACTGAAAGTGATCAGAACCTCGGAACTCGTTGAACGATGCAAAAACAATGGGAAACGTATGTATGACGTGAGAAGGTAGACGAAGCCGAAACTTCCGACTAACATAGTGCAGTTTTAACGGTAATGGCCAAATGAATCCACTGGTGAGAATTTCGTTTTTGTGAATAATTCTGAGTACTATTTGTTGATTTTTGGCACTTCTAATAACCTTCCATTTTTAACGGACTCACAGTCTTTACATGGAAAGAAAATTTGAATGGGTCTATTGTCTAAAATTGTTCTACCAATTATTCACTCTACATAGATATTGTAACGGAGTATACATATCTTTGAATATTTGTCTCTTGAAAAAAAAAAAAAAAAAAAAAAAAAAAAAGGAAGAAGAAAAACAATCTACAGAAAATGATTTAACGCAGTTAGTCAAGTTGTCAAGAAATAAGTCACCCTTTGGAATGCTGGCTATCTTTATGAGGGTAGATCCGGAGCCCCAAGCCCTTCCTGATCAGCCGACTTTGACAGGTGGGCCATCCTGTCTCGGCCCGTCATAAAGCCAGGTTCCAATCGCATACGAGTAACCTGATGAGCCCCAGGGGCCCTTCCTGTATCAGCATGCGTGGGCGACTGATCATGGAGGGGTGGTTTGTTTATCCATCACCCCATGATGAATCTATTTTATGCGCTATCGAAGAGAGTAAGGTGACCCGTTTTGCTTTCGCTTGCTTCGTTGCATCAATCTTTTAAACGTAATACTGATTTTAACATATTGCTACGTAACTAATTATCTATTTCCATTGTTAGTAAGAAACGTGTGTAAACGTCCCAAACATCAGTTTAGGATCAGTCGCTCACCATTTGAAATGAGTAGCTATTATTTTCCTCCCGGTATATGGTATTGAAATCAGTCCAACTTTTTTGATAATTTGAATTCATTTTTGAGTTCCAATAATTCAAATATGTTCAAATGAAAAAACATGCAAATATTCAGTTTTTTACTTGTTTTAATGTAAAATAATAAAATATTATTTCACAATTACATTATTAATATTAACGTTTTCGCCCAATTGTGGGCATCTTCTATGTGATATCTGAAAATGCCCACAGTTGGGCGAAAACGTTAACACTAATAATGTAATTTTAAAATAAATAATTTAGTATTTTGCATTAAAATAAGTCAAAAGACTGAACATTTGCATGTGTTTTCATTTGAAGTTTCTGATGATAATATCATTCCTTGTCTAACTGCATGTACGCTACTTAGGTGTAAATTTTTCTGAGTTTTATATATTCTATTTCCTAACCGTTTCAAAAGTAAATCTTTTTATCTTTCAGGTGTATTTTTCAAATTATATAGGCCTATAATACGTTTTGTCAAACCAGCCAACCTTTTCATAAAGGGAGCTTAATTAATTAATTAATTAATATTGTATAAATTTACAAAATATAATATTAAATCATTGTTCCATATATTAATTTGAAAGTTTAATATTAATCTTCACAGCAACCCGAAATAATGACGTATAAATAAATATTTTACAAACCTATAGGCTTAACCAGTTTTCAACACAAATAATTTACACTTTTACTATGTGTACCCGTACATGGTGATGATCCCGAAGACTTCTGAAACCTCTTCCTCTGAACTAGTGCATTAATATCTGGTTTTAAACCGATGAACACAATCGCAAAACTGAAACTAGCTCGAACTGCACACTGTACCTTTTACTGAACGGAAGCTTAAGTCTCAGGTTTATTTGTACCTTTTAGTTCTGTTAGGAGTTGGAGACATACAGTTCCTATTTGAATAAAGAATAAGTTAAATTGAGGTCACAAAGTAATAAATATGGACGTCAATAAGACAATAACGTTAAGGAAAATTAAATAATAATTACCTCAAAGGGCATATGTACATTCTTTTCTGCGTGACGAGAAGTGAAATGCCTCTTTACATTCAAATGAGAAATATAATTACTACTTTTTTCACAAATTAAACAGTCTTTCCTCATGAAGTGCATAAGTATTCGTCTTCCCGTTCCTGATGGTAGTAATTTCCGGAAAAGAAGCCATTTTTACGGCGATGATTACAGAGGTATTATTTGGAGTTACCTGTGTATCCTACTTTCCGCGAACCGCCATAGACGTATCACAAGCAGTGTTTACGTTTGAATCCTACCTTCTCCTACCGAGTAGACTGGTGTGGGGTGAATGAAAGTAGTGATTCTCATTGAGAGAAGACGCCCATCCATGTACTCGTATATCAGCACCGGAAACCCGTACTACCCCCAGACTTCACCCCAGCCTATTTTTATTGTTGTATACAGTATGTTAGACGAAATGAGGGGGAGCTGAAGAGTGCTGGTGGAATGATAGAGGGAAACGGGAGTATCCCGAGAAAAATCATATGCAACGTCCGCTTTGTCCATCACGATCTGGTCGGGGATCGAACCCGGAAAGCCTGGATGGAAAACCAGCGCGCTAGCCGTTGAGCCACAGACGCGACCTAATAACGTTTTCGGCTGTTGTTTTCAGTTCACCCAATTCGATGGAGAAAAGTGCAAATGTAAACTTCTCTACAGGTTACAAAGGTACAATGTAGGTAGTCTGTGTGTGAAATGGTGTTACAGCCTGCATTTTTATATCGTCCGAAGTTGACTGTTTTTTTATCCGGTGACTGGGCACCTGCAGGTGAACAGACAACATAGCTCATATACTATTTAACAGACACGTACCTTTCGCTTGAAGCTTAAGCGAATCATTTCATTGTTCTCACCCTTCAACTGTAATCTTTAATCAAACCTTATTCAGCCTTCAGATCGATACACATATTAAGTGCAATGGTGCGTGTACCTCCCTACCAAGCCAGTACGAAGCGATTGCTGTTACGAAATGTGCGCTGGTTCGAATCCTCATAGGGGAAGAAATTTTCTCATGAAATTTCGGCCAGTGTATGGGACCGGTGCCCACCCAACATCGTGATGCACTTAGGGAGCTACGATAGGTAGCGACATCCCGTTGCGAATGCCAGTTATAACGGCTGGGGGGATCATCGTGCTAACCATACGATCCCTCCATTCCGGTTGGGGGGATCATCGTGCTAACTATACGATACCCCCATTCCGGTTGGATGATCGTCCACCTCTGCTTCGGCATGTGGGCGTGAGGCCAGCAGCCGGCTGGTCGGTCTAGGCCCTTCACGGACTGTAGAGCCACGGATTATTATTATTATTATTATTATTATTATTATTATTATTATTATTATTAATTTTTATTTATCTGTTACATTACACTTTTGTAAATAAATCCTTATCATTCCTAGTTGGGGACGAGTGGTGTTCATGTTTCCTTGGTTCGTCAACGTTGGGACCAGATCGAGATACGATCCTCGACTTAGGGACAAATTTTATCGCGACGTTACGTTTGAGTGAGCTGAGCTAATAAGCAACCTTGTCCCTTTTAATTGTTGATTTTTGTCAGTGGAAATATTTGTGTGTGTCCAATGCCTACCCACTTCACTTCAGTAATTCGGGTTGCGCATATTGCGGATAAATGGCAGGCTGTGACCCATTTTCAAGTTGCACACCACTTCGATGGCATGATGTGTATCTGTGGAGAATTACATCGTGTATTAGGTGAGTGTATGTGTAACTCTTCGTGTGAGTGTATTCTCTGTGAGGATAATGATGATGAGGAGGAGGAGGAGCAGAAGGAGGAAGGGAGAAGGGGAATCCCGGTGCTTGCACATAGCCTCCTCTTAGCGAATACCAACAAGGGGACCGCCAGACTTAACGTCCCCGTCCGACGGAAATATGTCTTATGTCTTTTCTTCATATGCACTGCGGAGAAATTTTGAATTTAACCCAAGCATATTGGTGCACAGTCTAGTGATTAGAAGTTATGGACCGCTATCTGTCCTAACACTGAGGTAGAAATTTTACTTTTAAACACTAGTAAGTATAAGCTATCTGTTTTATGTAAATTTTAGTAGGTTATTTTACGACGCTTTATCAACATCTTAGGTTATTTAGCGTCTGAGTGAGATGAAGATGATAATGCCGGTGAAATGAGTCCGAGGTCCAGCAACGAAAGTTACCCAGCATTTGGTCATATTGGGTTGAGGGAAAACATCGGAAAAAACCTCAACCAGCTAACTTTTCCCGACCAGAAATCGAGTCGATCTGATTGGCGAGTTGGTATGCGCTGGCCTTCTATGCCCAAAGTTGCGGATTCGATCCCGGGCCAGGTCGATGGCATTTAAGTGTGTTTAAATGCGACAGGCTTATGTCAGTAGATTTACTGGCATATAAAAGAACTCCTGCGGGACAAAATTCCGGCACATCCGGCGACGCTGATATAAGCTCTGCAGTTGCGAGCGTCGTTAAATAAAACATAACATTTTTTAACCAGAAATCGAACCCGGTCCACCTGGTTTCTCGGCCATATGCGCTAACCGTTACTCTACAGATGTGGACTTTTATGTAAGTAAATATACAAATAGACTATTAATTATATTTTGTTTAATAACGTTTGCAAATGAATTCAAATCTTTTCGCTTTTTTATTAGGCATTCTTTCTTCATTTCTTTCTTTCCTCCTTCTGTCCGAATGTAAGAATGTCGCTATTGAACGAATACATGTAATATCGGAAAATGAGTGATCCTGATGACATTGTTTATTGAAGTATTTTTCAAAACCTGTATTTCTTTCTCGTGACAAATATTTGAAATCTTGACAGGAGACGCAAGAGTCGATCCCTTAAGATGATATTTGATAAAAGTTGTTAAGGTAGCATACTTCGTTGTAATACTCGAGAAGGCAATTCCATTTATAATATTCCTATTGCTCAGAGTGTGATACGAGTGTAACCCATTAATTCGTTTTGTTATTTCTATCCATTTTAATTATAACTTTTCGCCCGAGAAATGAATAACACAAGCTATTTCAATACAAGAATAAACATTTATAATTTATTTAAAAAATTCTTTTGCATCCCATGCGGAAAGTCGAGTTTATTTATTTAGGAGAGCAAAAAATAATTTAATTGATTTATTAGTCTAACAAGTAAGTGATACTTCGAAGAAAAGAAATGGGAATAGGGATACTATTTGTAGTATGACAAGGAATAGAACTTAAGAAACGCATGGAACACACGAAAAGAGACTTAGGCTCGGTTTCTTCAACCTTTGTTAAATTATAACAGTGTGTTATTCCATTTTAACAATAAACTTGAGAGTTGAAGCATTTCTTCAAATACTCTTAGTACTAACAGGCTGTTAAAACTCATGTTAATTTAACTGTCAATTTCATGCAGTTAAATCATTTAACTCTCTGTTAGCATAGAAGTATTCAATATGGCTGGTACGATAGATGCTGAACTGTTATATGTTGATTATTTAGAAAATGATATCAATGAATACATAAACAGAACTGATTATTTCTCTAATTTGACAGAACAGAAGTTCATACAAAGGTATAGGCTATTTTCTGCCAAGCCTCACTTTTCGGTTTCAACGTAGATCCGTTTGTTTGTTTATTCTCAATAATTGATTTATACTGCGAAATTATTTCCAGCAGAAGGCTTCTCTAGAACGAAAAGAAATTAGTCCCACGATTTATTTTTGTTCCAGTATTTTCCATTTCACAACAGCAATACCAAATACGCCGCTCCACGCTACTGTGATACAGACGACGGAAAGAAGCATAAATTAAACCTGAGAGAATAGGAAGACTTCTATCCTCTCTGAATCAGACAAAGGAAACAAGCGAGAATCGCAATTGTCAGCGTTCAGAAAACAGAATTTAGCCTATACTTGGTTAGAGGTTATGGTTAAACTCTAGAATCTCTGGTCCTAACAGAGAGCTAACAAACAGAATTTCAAAATATGAAATGTAAAGTTGAAGAAACGCAATATTTTTAACAGCAATTTATACTTTTAACTTACACTTAATTAACGCTGTTAGGTGCATTTTAAGAAAGGTTGAAGAAACCGGGCTTATGTGTTAAATTCATAATGATATTATTTATTTATTATGGGTTAGAAAATTTAATTTTATACCTTAGTAAACTTACTATTCACAGGTTAAAGGACTAAAAAAACAATAAATTACTGTATTTCAGTCACATACTTGTTGGTTTTTTCAATTTTTGGTCGTGTTCTATTGTAATCTTTGACCTTCAATAATTGGTTGTTCCATAACTACTCACTTTATGTCTACAAAAATCGATTGCCTAACCAAAAAGATTAATAGGAATTGTTTATTAATAAGTAAATTTGTAATTCGTATCGAATTTATAAAATTATGTGACATCAAGCTATAAATAAATCATAAAGTAATAATGTCAAAAGTGATATCCTGATTCGCAAAGACTTATTCTTGCCCGATCTATCTAGGAGAACTGTTGTATTTTATTACAAGAAACTAAGAAACAGATACAGTATTTATTTATTTATTTATTTATTTATTTATTTATTTATTTATTTATTTATTTATTTATTTATTTATTTATTTATTTATTTATTTATTCATTCATTCATTCATTCATTCATTCAGTCATTCATTCATTCATTCAGTCATTTATTCATTATTGGTTTTTCATTCATTCATTCATTCATTCATTCATTCATTCATTCATCTGTCTGCCTGTCTGTCTGTTTAAATTTCACCACCAACAGAAGCAAGCTTCCAATTATAGGTGGCTTACAATCCTGAATATATGAGAGGGTATTTGGAAACTAGGTCTGCTCGAATATTACCGAAGATGAAGAGTTCCAAATATACTCATTTATGTGCAGTCTGCTGAAGTGTATCATTGTAAAGCCATGTGTCACTTTGTGAGATCGTTTGATTATTTATCGTTGATAATGAGCTAAGTAATCGAGAATCCCTCCAGCTGTTAAGTCCATAGACCTACTACAACTTGCGAGCAATCAAATGCAAAATATGTGGTCAGTTAACTTCTGGAGTCAACTTCTTGTACCATTACGCACGTCCTCAAACCGCACGCTTGAGCTCTTTCGAAATTTCGAGTGGAATTTGTTTGGCCATCTGTCAAACAGCCAAGATATGGCTTCCAGAGATTATCACCTTTTCTTGTGTCTCAAATAGTTTCTACGAGATCAGAGCGTTACGTGAACAATGGAACCTGAAAGCAGCGGTGATGGAATGATTATCTTCATTAAAGGCAGTTTCCTTTACTGAAGCTCGTATAACGCTGCGAAAAATATTTCAATTCTCACGGCTCTTACATAGATAAATGAATAATTTTATTGTTGTAATTAAGAATTATACAGGATGTAAGGGGTATAAGAGCCATTATTTTAACTGATGATTATTCATATCATAAAGAAAAAAAAAGTCCTTACAATTTTTTCTAATTGAAATATGTAACTAATTATTAAAGTTTAAGATACTACACGTTGCTGGATGGAGAGGAGGGGGTTTAGAAGTACAGTATACAGTACAGCTCAAGCGGGAAGTAGGGGGTTTAGAAGTACACAGTACAGCTCAAGCGGGTACAGACATACCCGTACAAAACAGATGCTCTGTTGTAATGCAGGAGCGGACCATGACAAAATTGTTGTTTACATAAAACGAGCAGCAAATGCAAACTTTAAATCTCATTAATAGAACATTATGGTAAACTTACATTTTATGTAACAATATTGCTCCATTTTTTTAATTGTGCGTCTAAAAAATAAACAATAAGGTTTTCTGCACAAAATCACACGAACATTTTTTCGAATGCAACATTTTAATCTCTCCCGCTTCCGTAAAGCAGTATCATTTTTAAACAAATTTCTGGTTGTGTGATTTTCGAAACGGGGTAAGAGACTTCTAGTTTCTAATAATTGTTGAGAAACTGCTACAAAAGTTCTCGGATTAGGTAACCTTCTTTGAGGAAAAAGTTGACGGTACAGCTTTCTTTCCTCACTTGAATTACGACGACTTTCTCCATAAATTAATAACATATGATATTCCTAAATTGTGAATGACATTGTAAGTTGTTTATCGAATACTCTATACTGAACTGCCTTCCGCTCGGCAGTAGAGCTATGGACAGGGAGCTCGAACTCAGCTGACTCGTAATTACGTCTGCTGAACGTTGCCACGCCTCTCACGCCAGAATATTAACAAATTTAAGCATGTACTTTTATTTAATTTCACGAAAACGTAATAGAACACACTAATATTTATTTAAACTAATATTAACTCTCTGCTAGAATGATGTAATTGTTTTCGGTAATTTTAGTAACGATGTAAGCAGTATGACGCAAATAAAATAAGGAAAGAATTTTTTTTCTGGGAAAACTATCGATTTTGACCCTATGTTGTATGGACATTTTTTGATCCTGTAGACCAGTGATGTCAAAGCAAGCGCATTTTTCTGACCTTGACGTCGTGCGCGGGCAGCAAGCGTTAAGTTTGGAAAGAGGAAGGGTTGTGTATATGAATAAGCAACCTGCTGGATTAAGAAAACAGTGGTGCACAAACTTCAAACGGAACGTGAAATTTTATGTCGTTATTTTTATATGGCTTCTTTCTGTTTAATATTATCTATATTGTCTCTAAAGCAAAAGTACTAACACTGATTTCTTAATATTTCACTTGTGTTTTAAATCTTAATAACATAATAGAGAGTTAAGAAGGAATATTCGCTTAAATTCCATAGTAGTATAATATTATACTACATTAAGTGGATGAAACACATCATTCATAAAGAAAGTGATATTCCAAAGAAAGAGATTGAGTATGACATGATAAGTTGGAATTTATATTGATGGTATCTTTAGCCTTACAAAAGTAATCAATAAACTAATCAGAACAATATTACAGTACAAAGCAAAGTTACCTAGGTACTGTATCTGTTTTAAGTGTAACTAATATTACATAACAAAACTCTTATCGCATTATGCTTTTAAGGTGATATTTGTGAGCAACTTCCTATCATCAGAATATTAAATTATTTTTCGAAATCTGCTGAAGCTATAGAGCTGACATTTTTACAACACATGGGCACGTATCTTTTGCTTATGATGTAACAGTAGTTGCTTTGTTAATTCATTTCCTTACAAATAATTTCCATGCGAATATTTTCAAATTTTTCAATACACTATCTTCGGTAATACGTATATACGGTATATTAGATTTACGAAAACATTCTGTAAGGCTACTAAATAAATAGGCCTATACCTGAAAATTTCACTTTTCTATACGAAAAGTTGAGAAAATATTTCTTTTGAATAAAAAATCAAACTTGTGAAAAATGAGCATTAAAATTAAAACTTACATTCTTATAATGCACTTATACTTCTCAGGCAAATCTAAAAATTGACATGGATACAGTTTTAATAACTTCTCTTTCCTTTATCTATTGAATCAGTGCTGGCCATCCCTGAATATAACTCGACCAAGCTGCATGTACCACCTCTTTCGTTTGTCTCTTTCCTTTCCGCTGTAAAGCGCTCAGGTTCTCCTGGGCTCTAAAGCGCGCTTGCTCCTGTGGGCTTCAATTGACATGCCTGCTGTAGATCGTCCCCGACGACTGTGAAAAGGACGGCTCTTATACCCCTTACACCCTGTATAAAAATTATTCACTCGTTTTAGATTTTGTTTATTTAACAGTTCACGAGTTTTCAGTTTCTGAAAGACCATTGTACAATACGGTGTCTACTAATTACGTCCCGCACATTTCAACAAGGTCACATATATTTATACAAACTCTGCTCCATAGGAGCGATTGTTCTATGTAGCTCCGAAACAAGATTTATAGAGAGAAGTAAAAAAAAATACTAAGATTCCAAAATAAATTTTTATTTGTAGTGTTAAAATTTCACATGACTAATAGGCATATTAGATTCATTTTTACTTGTAATTAAGTTACGAGTATCGGTATTTAAAGTATTAAGATATAACATATGTTGCAGCACTTAAAGCTGAAAACCCGGGTTCGAGTCCGTACCGGAGAGAATTTTTCTTCGTCCTACAGATTCTTCACCATATGGAAACGCAGAATTACTGCACTGAAACTCCATATGTACTTCGGTACATCATAGTAATATAAAATATTAAGATTTAAAATATCAAAATTGAATAGCAGTTCTAGTGTTAAAATTGAACAGCGTTAAAAGATTAAAGTTGAGCAGGATGAAAATTCTATGATACAGATTTCAAAAAAATCTAGACCAGATATAATCAACTGCTTCATTTTTTCATCTATATATTGTACTAGTCACTAAGTAGCTAGTCGGCGATGCATGCAATGGAGGGGGAAAGGAACTGGCCACCCTACTCCATTATCTCCTGGCATAATTGCCTCATAAGTGGTGCCTTGTTTTTTTTATTGGGTTATTTTACGACGCTGTATCAACTTCTAGGTTATTTAGCGTCTGCATGAAATGAAGGTGATAATGCCAGTGAAATGAGTCCGGGGTCCAGCACCGAAAGTTACCCAGCATTTGCTCGTATTGAGTTGAGGGAAAACCCCGGAAAAAACCTCAACCAAGTAACTTGCCCCGACTGGAATTCGAACCCGGGTCACCTGGTTTCGCGGCCAGACGCGCTGACCGTTACTCCACAGGAGTGGACGGTGCCTTGTTGATATCACTTGCGAGGTTCAGATGTGTCTTCGGACACTTGACTAAACAACAAACAACATCAGGGAAGGAGGTGCAAGAGAAATGATAAAATTATTTCTTGGATCCGTTATCAGAAACTGGTCCAGTACGATGTAGTCGAAATATATGGCTTGAAAAAGTTGGATAATTTTACATTCATGTTATAGTGTAGAAAACCACAACCTCGCACTTTATTGATCACAATGAAAATATTATGAAATAGAAGAAGTGAAAAAGTGACAGGGGATTTGAGAAAATACGCATTCTATGTTACATGACTGTTGAGCGCTGACATCGCCAATGTCGTTACATACAAGGCATCGTTGGCGATTATGGATCGCGGGACATTGAGGGGATTCAAACAGTCGTGTCCAGTTACTAGTTAGAAGACAGCCATTACCGAAACAGTTTTTCTTGGAGAATTAGGAATCAAATTTTTATTTCGTTATTTTTTTAAATTTCATGTCAGGATTTATTTTCATCGTCGTTTTTATTTATCATTCAATATTAATTTAATTATAACTTTTCTTTACTAACCATTTTGTTGTATAATATGAAGTCTAAGAATGAAATCTTTGTTGGACTGTGGATACTTTCTTAGCCGAAAAGACTATACTTTTATTTCCTTCTAATCAGCCATGAGAAGGTATCCATTGTAAAGCAGCTATTTTTCTCCGTTTTATATATATATATATATATATATATATATATATATATATATAAACTTAATTTTGGTACAGATTTTTCTCATGCTTTTGTCTTCTGGTGTTTATGAAACAATAGCCTGAATTTCAGATTTTCAATCACAAAATATGGCTACTGTTGTAAATCAATTTATTCTGTAAATTAATTTTTGTAAACCAGTATTAATAGCTTCTAATTCACCATCGTGTGTAGAGTGTTCTCCTAGTGTACTGTAAGGGCAAAAAAGTTCACAATAAATACTGCATTTTCTTGCAGTGATACATCTGTCTAAACGTGTAACCACTCTGATTTAGAATAGAATGTCTATATTTTCTAATGCTAGCGATTTCTTGTTTCTGAATTTATGTTCTTTTTCTTTATACGTATTTCTCAAAAGTTGAAGTTAGGGCCTATATGGTATGCGGCAAAACAAATGACACTGAAAGGGACATTCATTTCGTATTAAGCCGCCGCTGGTAACTATGCGAGTGGAAAGATTCAAGTACGTCAACACATCCTGCTGGTACACGCAAATTGGAGAGTGGGGTTGAGAAGTCACGTACTAAAAGTTCTAAATGTACTACATTTGCTGACCTCTGGACTACCAGGTTAAAACAGAGGTTTCAGTCAGTGTTTACAACGTGCTAGCCGTATTGAGATGTTAATACTGTAGCTATTACTCGACCAAGGCGAGTGGAGCGGCGGGCGTAATGTGAACTATCGCGATGCGGTATTACGAACGCAGGAGCAGTAGCGCCACGACTCCGGGCTGCAGGACACCACTGGCCTTGGTCGAGTAATACTAAGCACAGCTTCGCGGAATTACATTTACGTTTATTTCTTTTCTTCGCTGGAGTAGAGGAAGTTATAGCTGTTACAAACAAATTAATTATACTATTTTAGTCTTGCTTTATTATTCTTATAAATACACAATACACAAGAGCCCAGTGCATTCTGTAGTAATATTTTCAGTGAACACATGATTAAGTATTACAATGTATTGAGAAAGACATGCGTCAAACATATGCTAAGCAAGGAAGCAGAGGACTTGGTCTGATAGGCAGTGAACGTAACTCACAAGAATTGAAATCGAACATCAATTAATTTGAGGCGCATGACCTAAGGAGGGTTAAAGCGATTTGTATCTGTGTTCCAATCCACTCTACCATATTGGAGCATAGAGGCGGTAGCAGCAAGCAGTGTCCCGGCCTGATTGAATGAATCCATCCGGCCCCGTTATAGTCGTCTCGGAGAATGGGGGGAGAGGCCGCCTGCGTCTTGATGAATGGGAGATAAGAATATACGACTGCTTGACGCTCCCAGAAACATCTATAGCTCGACTGCAATACCTCTGATATCGTGAGTTTCCGTTACAAGTTCTTGTTGCATAATTTTTGTAATATTTTTATGTAGAATCTTACATTAATGGAGTACCTTGGCTAATTACGCAAGAGCCACTGAATTTTTAACTGAACATTATATTCAAATTAGGAATTGAGGGGTTAGCTGGAAGAAGGGCGTAACTCAGAAAACATAGTTTTGAGATAATAAACAAAAACTATCTGTACCTTGCATCTCTTACTGGAATATGTCACTATTCATATATATTGTAGGGTAATACCACAGTCTAGTATATACAGTCACGAAGCTTGAGTTGTGAGGGTGCTAGGAACAATAGACTGTACCGATACTATTTCGCATTGTCTGTAATGAGGCGATATTAGCGATCCTAGTGGTTAGCAACTATCTATGGATGCATATTTACTACGTATTGAGCTTCGTGACTGTATATACTAGACTGTGGTAATACGTTCTATTGTGATTACAATGAGTTCCATAGTTAATGTTTAAATATTGTACGAGAACGAAGCATTCAATTTTTTTTAATTACGCCCTTCTTTCATAGAAGAGGATTGAAAATACTGCAATACTGTTAAATTTTCTATATTTCTATAGGAAAGACTAGATATAGTTCTATACTACAATAATGAAGACAATTACATTGTATTTATTTTATTTTAGTAGGTTAGTTATTTTACGACGCCTTATCAACATCTGAGGTTATTTAGCGTCTGAATGAGATGAAGGTGATAATGCCGGTGAAATGAGTCTGGGGTTCAGCGCACAAAGCTACCCAGCATTTACTCATATTTGAGTTGGGGGAAAACCCCGGAAAAAACCTCAACCAGGTAACTTGTCCCAACCGGGAATCGAACCCGGACCACCTGTTTCGCAGCCAGACGCGCTAATCGTTACTCCACAGGTGTGGAAATTACAATATATGTTCTACAAATATATAGGATATATATAATATAATATAATACGTTCGCTTACTAAATTGTTATCACAACATTAAAAATAATACCACTTATTTCAGTTACCATTTTAACTAAAAGTACCTAGAATATAGGCTTACAAACACTAGGATATTACTTTAAGTGATCTAATAACCTAACATAACATCTAGAACCTTGTAAGACCTATTGGAGTGTTTGCCTCTCATATCTGTCATTACATTATCACCTAATTTCACTATATTTTGTACAGTTATCACTCGTTTCTTAGATATTTTAAACAATGACAAAACAAAAGACTTGCATAAAAATTCTTCTCAGTCATGATACTGTATACTAAAGAACATTCTCGGTGCTGTTGTTTTACAGTTGTTTGACGTTGCTTAATGGTCCTCCTCTCCAAATATCCCATAAGAAATGTATCTTATTGGTTTTTGATTCCAGTTTCCCAAAATCCCCAATGGTAAATGGCATGTTCCTCTGTAGACATCTCATATTTATTCTGGCAGGAACTGGCTTAAATGTTTTGCTGCAAACTTGTCAGAAATATGGTCGTTTACAAATGACTGACTGCTAGCCTGGATCTAATATTTTATAACACTGCATACGCCTGTATTATTAGTACCTTATATTCATTCTCCATTGACAAAAATAAATAGTAATACTGTATTTCTTTCACCATTTTCCTGACCTACTTGTGTAAGCTTTGCCGTAATTTCGTCATCGCTTGCTAGATTATTTTTTTCATAGTTTGTTAAACAGTTTCCGTTTTCTACCTTTCCGTATATAATTCATTTTCACTGGTAATTTCAACATCAGAAATGTTATATTCGCTTCCATTAGGCGAAAGATAGGATAGATTAGAACATTCGTCAGACAACGCGAACACCCTTGCATTTACCTTCACCGGTCCTCGAACCACAGTAGTGAGATGGAAGGTGAACGCAATTCAATAATACCTCTCTATTGCAATCTATTATAATTTTACCTCTGACTGGGTATGCGCATCTCTGCATAATATTGTGGTGGTTGGTACAAACGTCGCCAAAGAACGCATATAGCCATTTTACGGATAAACACCCTAATTCGAATTACGCTCTTCTTCCAGCCAGCCCGTAAATTATTGATCAGCATTTAAGGTGGGATAAACATATTTCTTCTTTATGTAACAGGGTCCGCAAAACAATACATGAGTTTTTAATTCTTCTCTCCTGCATCCCTATAAATAATGTGCGATTAGTTTCTGTAGGTTTGGTTCAATCTGTCATCCAGTATGTTACAATCGGATGGTAGGTAACAACAAAATCTACGCTTTATCCACTGACATTGCTTAAAAACGAGTAATTAAAATCTGGTTAAAGAAGTCAATTATTCATTATTCAACAAATTGAATTTATTTCGATTTATTATGGAAATGTATTATGGAAAAGTTTTAAAAATAGAGGCATCCCTTCAACACCTAATCTACAATATCCAAAGTTTGTATAAAGAAATCTTAATAAAAATAAAAAGTAAAAAATATTAGTAAAGAAAATATGCATTTAAACCAACGAGTCCGACAAGGTTGTCCATTGTCCCCAATACTGTTCAGTATCAACATTGATGAAATGTTGAATCAATGAAAGATTTCACTGAGGACGAACCTCTTAATCAAGGGAATAAATTTCACAACTTCTCTTTTTGCGGAATATCGGTAGTGATTGACCAGTCTGACGACGAATTACAAGAAACAAAAGTTTCAATTTGAAAATCTCTACCTCCGAGACAAAAGTAATGGCATTGTGGAGCATACCCAGTCAGAGGTAAAATTATAATAGAATATACTATGATAGAACAAGTGAATTCCTTCACATATTTAGGTTATGTTATACAGGGTTTATCTTAATTTAATACTCAAATTTCTAGGGATGTTACAAGAGACCAAGACAAACTTATTTGTTAAGTTAACATGGATCGGAAACTAATTATTGAATGGCAAAACCAGAAACTGTACTATCGTCTTGGGATTGAGTTTTATCACTGGTGCCTGCAGAGATGCGCTATGAGACCTCATTTTGGACGGTTTGTGTTGTTCACTGATGAAGCATCGTTTAAACGAGATGGAATAGTTCATTTACTTATCCAACAGGTGTGAGCAGATGAAAATCCTAACGCCAGCTTCATCCTTCCTACCAACAATTTTCTAACAAAATCTGGGCAGATATTGTTGGGGATTATTTTATTGGGCCGTACATGCTTCCATTATGTTTCTATGAGAACCTGTACTTGCGGTTCCTGGAGAAAGCATTGCCTGAGTTCCATCAAGATATTCCTTTTGACATTCGACGTCAGTTGTGGTTTCAAAAATGACGGTGCAACTCCTCATTTCTCTCGTTCAGTCCGAGAACGTTTCAACCGCAAATTTTCGGTGAGCCGGTGTAGACCTATTGGATGGCCTTCTCGTTCTCCCGACTTCTCACCACTTGATTTTTGTGTGAGTGGGGTGGCATATGAAGAGTTTGGTGTACGAGGTTCCAATTGAATCGAAGGAAGAGCTCGTCGATCGGGTGCTTACAGCTGGTGACGCTTTACAGTACATACCTTCAGTCTTTGAACGTGTACGACAGGCTATGACACGTCGTTGAATAGTTTGTATTGACGCAGGAGGCCGCACTTTTGAACAGTTTTTGTAAATACGTAATTACACATTGAAATGGTTTTAACGAATGAGTGCCATAAGTAAGGCTGAAAAAAATGATCGGTTATAGGCTAGATTGCATTGTACTTAGAGATCTGTATTTACAAAATGCTTGTGTGCACGCTAGACTAGTTACGGTAGCGACTATTTGTACAATCCGCTCCCTATGAATGAACTCTTAATTGTATTTAATTTAGATTTGTCTTGCGACACATAATAATTCACAATACAATTGAAAATTGGATAAGCAGGTTTCAAACAAAAGAGATTAAGACATATAAAAAATATAACCTAGTACAATTTAAATTGAGTGTACACCATAATGATGCTGGCGAAATATCCCTACAGAATATTTTATTGTGGTGGTGACGAAGGCGTATTGAAGATCTCTCTTCAGCTTGTATTTTTCCCTCTACTTTACAAAAGTTTTCGGAATGGTGCCTCTCGCTCCTAAGAAGAGACCGGTGACTGTGATTTTTTCAATATTGCATTTCGCTGATAGGTACTGAATCGTGAGCTCATAGCTTTTTCTCTTTATTCACTTCAGATGGTTGAGTGGCTGAGATTTCAAATCTGACCATAGGATCAATTATTTCGGCTTCTGTTTATTTCTATTTATAGCTATGATATCGATCTTACGATTGTTTCCACCATCAGTAATATAATGAACTTCCTCGTGAACTTCTAGATTTTTGGACCGAAGTGTATCTGCGGTCATAGAACGTATAGTATTGTGACGTTTTATTCTGAGTAGGTACTTCTCCCTGTGGGAAACTCCCAAGCACATGTGACAAAGTTTCATACTCACTGCAGTGCCTACAGTGGGTTGTGCCTCTAGAGCGACCATCACAGTCATTTTTGCCATTTCTCTCCACTCAGAACTTGATAATCCTTCATGAAGTCCACACCTTTGGAGTAACGGTCAGCGCGTCTGGCCGCGAAACCAGGTGGCTCGGGTTCGAATCCCGGTCGGGGCAAGTTACCTGGTTGCGGTTTTTTCCGGGGTTTTCCCTCAACCCAATACGAGCAAATGCTGGGTAACTTTCTGTGCTGGACCCCGGACTCATTTCACCGGCATTATCACCTTCATTTCATTCAGACGCTAAATAACCTAGATGTTGATACAGCGTCGTAAAATAACCCAATTAAATAAATAAATCCTTCATGACTGATGATCCACGAGTTGGCTGCAGGTCTTTCTTCAAACAATACAACTCCGTTTCCTTTTCAGGATTATTTATGTTTCAAATTAATTAACTCGGAACAAACATTACATTTAAAAATAATATCATTCTTATCAATTACGTCAAACACATATTCCCCATGTTCTGAATTCAGTCCCCTTATTATCTGTTCTTTGTTGGATTTTTGTTTCGGCATTCTGATACAACCTCACGTCTCTTAAGCCGGTCTACTATTGAGAAGTGACAACTGTTCAGTCTCTTTGCTCTTTACAGACAAAAGAGACAACCGGCAACGGGAAGCATTTAGCAAACAATATACTGTATATACAAATTACTTACTACCCTGATACCAATACTTTTCTTCGGCCCTAGTCATAAGTGATGTTCAACTGTATTCTTTATTCCTTACAGTATATATATATATATATATATATATATATATATATATATATATATATATATATATATATATATATATATAGGCCTATATTTTCTGGATTTGTCATTCATTAATTAGTTTCTGACCCTTGGTCATTTACGCCCTCTTTCATATTTAGAAAGTAGATATGTAGAAACAAAGATAAACAGATTCCGACATTTTTCTAAAACAACAAAAAGAACATTAAACAAAGCAAACCGTGATATATTTTTTTTTTAATTTTATAAGGTAATGGCCATCCCACTTCTAATATATGGTTCCGAGAATTGCACACTAAAAAAAACAACAACTACAAAAAGGGATCGAATCAGCAGAAATGTGGTTTCTACTTAGAATAGCAAATTATACATTACTGGACAAAAAAAACGACTTAAGAAATCAAAGCAGAATTAGACGTTGAAGAATTAAATTGGGTCACTAAAAGTTAAAGACAGCGTTGGAAACACCACCTATCCAGAATGTACTCTACACGGCATGTAAGAGTCGTAGAAACCTATCGCCCTAAAGGACGCAGACAATGGACGCCTCAATGGAATGACCAGTTTTTGAATGGAGTCGGAACGAACCAATATGGTCCAAATCCTTGAAGCTGCTGCTGTTGCTGCTGCTGCTGCTGCTGCTGCTGATGATGATGATGATGATGATGATGATGATGATGATGATAATCCGATTTTCAAGTTTTTCAAGTTGAACTAATATTTAAATACACATTATTAAAATATGTATGTATGTAATTTTTTAAATTATGATTTATTTAACGACGCTCGCAACTTCAGAGGTTATATCAGCGTCGCCTGTGTGTCAGAATTTTGTCCCGCAGGAGTTCTTTTACATGCCAGTAAATCTACTGACATGAGCCTGTCGTATTTAAACACACTTAATTGCCACCGACCTGGGCCGGGATCGAACCCGCAACGTCGAGCATAGCTAAGGCCAGAGCTATATCAACTACGCTACCGAGGCCGACTGTATGTATGTATGTATGTATGTACATGTGTGTGTGCGTATGTATGGAAGGGGGTCACTACATTTCATCATTGCGACATTTTAGATCTATTGCTCATATCCTCCACCTAGACCAGGGCTGGGCACCGGGAGCGATTCGAAACTCTAAACGGAGACGCTTAATATTCATCCGTCACGGCATCAGCGCTGCGCGGTGTTCGACGGAGAAGAAAGGGGTTGAAGAGAAGTCATGTAGCTCTCCGTGAGAGAGTAGATTCCGCTCTTGGTGCCCAGCCCTGACCTAGACGTATTCTCAAACTACATTAGCTGACTACAATAAGATTCTCTGAGTTTCCACGTTTCGAGCAGGAAACCCACTTATTCCTAAACAAATCCCTCCGTGAATCACCAGCCGATGAGCAGAGAATGAAATGAAAATCGGAAGGAATTATGTTAATGTGTAACTTGGGGAAACGGGATAAACCCGAGAAAACCTCAATTTATTCAGCCACAGACTATCATCTTTAACAATCGATGTATCCACCCATTTATCGCGAGTTTCTCATTCATTTGCTGATTTGAGTTGTAACATTCAGTTAATGTTTGTTTTATTTGTCACATTAACATCTAAGACAAGACAGCGCCTTAAATCACACTTATATACATAGATGCCACACGTTTTCATCTGCAGGTTGTATAACTAACAAGGTCTGAGCACACAATTCCAATTCACAATTCACATCCATATTAGCCCTCCCAGATACGTGTCGTTGCTTCATGACATAAAGGGTAGTAATTAAATTTAATGACAAATAAAATGACATAAAATTTTACAGCCAAAATGTTTAACGATTACCCTTTGAGCGGTAATGATAAGTGCATAGTGCCAGGCAATATCGTAACTCAAATTGTTTCTACTAATCCATGTCAACAGGCGCCCATAATAATAATTTCGATTAAATGATAAACAACATTCATAAATTGATGCCGCTTGACTGTAATGTTTATAGTATAACATCAATAATCTATTGCGAGGTGAATTGGTAGGAGCAAATGAATATCTGTCCCGTCCGACCGCAATACTAGCAATGAGAGTCGACAGGCATTGTGAATATAATACTTCGGTATTACTAAACGTCCAAAAGATGAGTAATTTAATTAAACTATAAAAATAAATTATACTTTAGCTCGTGATGATATTACATTTTGTATTGTGTTTCATAAAACGTGTCTCAGTGAAACTTACAGCAGAGTCGGTATAAGCCTGTTTCTATTACCTGTGGGCTAAAGCAACGAGATGCACTATCACCTTTGCCTTTTAACTTTGCTCTAGAATATGCCCTTAGAAAAGTTCAGGATAATAGACAGGGTTTGGAATTGAACGGGTTACATCAGCTTTTTGTCTATGCGGATGGCGTCAATACTCGTATGTTAGGAGAAAATCCAAACTCGATTAGGGAAAACACGGAAATAATTTTACTTGAAGCAAGTAAAGTGATAGGTTTGGAAGTTTTTTTTCAGTAGGTTATTTTACGACGCTTTATCAACAGCTTAGGTTATTTAGCGCCTGAATGAGATGAAGGTGATAATGCCGGTGAAATGAGTCCGTGGGTCCAGCACCGAAAGTTACTCAGCATTTGCTCATATTGGATTGAGGGAAAACCCCGGGAAGAACCTCAACCAGGTAACTTGCCCCGACAGGGAATAGAACCCGGACCACCTGGTTTCGCGGCCAGACGCGCTAACCGTTACTCCACAGGTGTGGAAGGGTTTGGAATTAAATCCCGAAAAGACAAAGTATATGATTATGTCTCGTGACCAGAATATTGTACGAAATGGAAATATAAAAATTGGAGATTTATCCTTCGAAGAGGTTGAAAAATTCAAATATCTTGGAGCAACAGTAACAAATATAAATGACTCTCGGGAGGAAATTAAACGCAGGATAAATATGGGAAATACCTGTTATTATTCGATTGAGAAACTTTTGTCACCTAGTCTGCTGTCAAAAAATCTGAAAGTTAGAATTTATAAAACAGTTATATTACCGGTTGCTCTATATGGTTGTGAAACTGTACTCTCACTTTGAGAGAGGAACAGAGATTAAGGGTGTCTGAGAATAAGGTTCTTAGAAAAATATTTGGGGGTAAGAGGGATGAAGTTACAGGAGAATGGAGAAAGTTACACAACGCACAACTGCACGCATTGTATTCTTCACCTGACATAATTAGGAACATTAAATGCAGACGTTTGAGATGGGCAGGGCATGTAGCACGTGTTATGATGATGTAGAGACTGTATTAATCTTGCACAGGATAGGAACCGATGGTGGGTTTATGTGAGGGCGTCAATAATAATTATCAATTCGTTTGAATTATCAAATACTTGGAATAATTCTACCTGAGCTTAAAAGAAACATTATACACTATTATAAACATAAAAAGATGGCAGAATTCATTGTGTTGTTTTACTGTTCTGCTCGACATTCCCTTTTATCCGATTTACACACCACTGCGGGAGATGAAGGACCTTCATTGGACATTATTTACACATATTCTCTCGTTTTCTGTGCTTTCCGATATTGTGCGTACATGCGGTAGTGCGTTCGTACTATCGAACGTTCGGATTATTGAAGTTCGGAATATCCAGATTCTACAGTAATAATAATAATAATAATAATAATAATAATAATAATAATAATAATAATCAATATGTAACATGCAAAGATAACATAATTATTATAGTATTAAAACACATTTAAAATTATGTTCAAACCATATATGTTTCAGGTCGTGCGGTCCTTTCTTCAGTGGTCATCTGTAAGGTGAGCAATAACTGTAATAATTATTTTGCCTTTGTAGGTTACATTTTTTAATAAATTGAATGAAAACACTGTCCAATTAAGACTAGGTTTTAACATGTCTGTTACAAGCATGTCTGACATAGCCTATATGTAATTTTAACAAACTTTCAACTAGAAAACGTTATAAAATGCAAGTCAGTATTTAATTGGCTTTTTAGTTACATTTCCTAAATACTGTAAGTTAAGCATGAGAAATTAATGTATTGTAACATATTTACAATAGATCAACTCCCTGGAATTTCAACGATGAACATTCCATGAACCATTGACCGAAACAAACACAGTCAGATGGTTCGATGTCTGACACATACGTTGAATTTAATAAAATCTTAATGCATTCCACTTAATGAGTGTTAGTTTGTGTCAAATATGATCGATGGACTACAGTTGTGAAGCTGGTAAAGAGATCACTTTAGGATGACTAAAGATGAATTTCGATTGCCCACAATGTCGTACACATGTTTCAGTTAAGAATACAGTTCGCTTTTATATAGGGATCGTGTCGACACTTGACGAAGATTGAATGACACGAAAATTACTTATACATATAGGTATGATATATTTAATGATGAGTAATCCTCTGTGACAGAGTGGTCGCCATGTCCTCCATTATATTTTTCATCGTTGAATTAAACGGCAGCGACTTCGATTCGCATCAATTGCCGTCAAGCGTCCACCAAAACTGTTCACACCAGATACTTTAGCCATCATAGTTGACGCGAATGCTAGTGCGAAGTATATCTGTGATAAACGAGATTTAGAATTTATAAAGATTAATGCAGAAACAGTTGAAATGCCGACAGGGTAACGGAAGTGCCTCTCAAGAATCTGCTTTCTTCATAGATAGTAGTTGTAAGACGAGGCGTTGGACCCGAGGTTCTTGGGTTCAAAACCAGCCGAATGCATTGATTAGCAGAAGAGGAGACGATACTAAGGAATTTACTACTGGAGCTAAATGACAGCTGGGAGCAAAATGGGATGAAGATAAATGCCAACAAGACGAAGACAATGGCTTTCGGAAGAAAAATGAAGAAGGTAAACTTGCGAATTCTAAATGTGGCAGTAGAGCAAGTGGACAGCTTCAAATACTTGGGGTATACTATAAGCAGTAACATGACCTGCTGTCGGTTAAAACGCTTGCCTGCCGGTCTGAAGTTGTGCTCGGTCGCGGGTTCGATCGCCGCTTGGCTGATTACCTGGTTGGGTTTTTTTCCGAGGTTTTCCCTAACTGTAAGGTGAATGCCAGGTAATCTATGGCAAATCCTCGACCTCATCTCACCAAATATAATCTCGCTATCGCCAATCTCATCGACAATAAATAACCTCGTAGTTGATACAGAGTCGTTAAATAACTAACTTAAAAAAAAAACATAACTGTCAGGAAGTCAAAAGGAGAATAGTAATGTCAAAGGAAGCTTTTAATAGAAAAAACAGTTCTGCGGACTTCTGGTAAAATAACTAAGAAAGAGACTAGTGAAGTGCTTTGTGTGGAGTGTGGCATTTTATGGGGCAGAAACATGGACATTTCAACGAAGTGAAGAGAAGCTACTATACAAGCATTTGAAATGTGGATATGGAGAAGAATGGAGTGTATGAAATGGACAGATAGAATAAGAAATGAAGCTGTGTCGGAAAGAGTGGGCGGAGAAATAATAATGCTGAAACTGATCAGGAAGGGGAAAAGAAATTGGTTGGGTCACTGATTGTCTGCTGAAGGATGCACTGGAAGGAATGGTGAACGGAAGAAGAATTCAGGGCAGAAGAAGATATCAGATGATAGATGACATTAAGATATATGGATCATATATGGATAATAAGAGGAAGGCAGAAAATAGGAAAGATTGAAGAATGCTGGTTTGTAATGAAAGACCTGCCCTGGGGCAGAACACTTTATTATATATGTGTTATAAATTTAAGTACTGTACTATAGACTCAAAGATGACTAAACTCTGCAGTTATACATTTTTCTTGTAAAAATTTTATTAAATTGACAACCAATATAGTCTCAAATGTTGTTTCAGATATCATTTCAGTTATACGTTTTTCTCATTTATACGTTTTTTTCTTGAGACCGCCATAAAAACATATAAATGATGTTTTACTATACTTTCTTGAAAACAGTAGAAAATTTAATTCGAAATAAAGGAGATAAATTGCCACACGACAAAAAGTTTTACAGCTCGTGGTCAACAGCTTGAAATCGCTGTCGTAGTATATAGGGATATTTGTCGAGCCATAAGTAGTGCATTTCCGACAGACTTACAAAATAGAGGGAAAAGATCTTACAGTGGTGGTAGTCACCGTGGCACAAAAAGTTGAAGGGGGAAAAAGAGTAGGAGTGAAATTTACCGCCTTACAGAAGTTTTGTTCGTCCACGAAGCAACGCACCAAGCGCCCTCTCTGTCTCTCTCCCTTTTCTGTCTCTCTTGCACCCGTCTACGAACCGCAAAAACCTATTAACGTAGTTGGTTCCAGTATCGATAACAGCATCTTTGTATGGAGAGGGGCAAACTGTGGTGTCACGTTCATATTATGATGGAGTGACTCCACAACAGTTTACCTATTAGAGGAAGTCATTGGTTTAGTTCGTGAGTATGAAAGCTGACAGATATCTAAATGGACAGGGGAAATTGAATATTATATGACAACGAATTATATGCAGGCCTATTCTAAAATTAAATTCAAATCTGAGGACTCAAATATGATGCATGTAAACTCAAAATGTATCTAAAAAAATTTGCATGTGAAAATATAAAAGTATGTTACAAATAGTTCATAGTTATAAAACATGTCGTTTCTTTTCTCCCCTTTCCTTGCGTATATACATTCCTACTCCATTTGTCTTTTGTACATTATTAAACAACTTACGCACTTTCTTTTATTCTCTTTTCCTTCCTTGTATTCACAAGTAAAACATCTACATACAAAATTTGAACTGGTAATGGAAATTACGGGAAAACGGCTGAATGGATTCTAATGAATGACCCATCATTTTAAAGCTTGGCATCCAAGGATTTTCGGAAAAATAGTAACTTTCACTGAAGCTTTAGTTTTCCTACATAGACCGGAAGGAAAAAGACCTTTGGGGAGGCCGAGACGTAGATGGGAGGATACTAGTCTATTAAAATCGATTTGAGGGAGGCGGGATATAATGATAGAGAGGGGATTAATCTTGCACAGGATAGGGACGGACGGCGGGCTTATGTGAGGGCGGCAATGAACCTACGGGTTGCTTAAAAGTCATTTATAAGTAAGTAAGTAATTTTCCTGTTTTCCAAAATCCATCTTTCGTCAGTTTTGAGAACTAATTGCATTTCAAAATAAACAAAACACTACAGTAAACAATATTACAAGAAGGCCATGATCTGCAAGATTGCTGACATATTTAGAGATCAAATTCAATTGGTTATTTAAAACTTCAAGATTTACTAAAATAATTTACAGGTCTGATTCTGTGGTGTGTAATTTTCTGAGTATAGCCGTGTATTATATATTAAAAACTACAAAACTTGAGGTGGTCTGATGACATTATTACCATTAGAAATGAAATATTATTGTAGTTAATGCCATGATGTAACTATTTTTCATTAATTATACATATTAATGCTATATTGATGATATGAAGGTGAAACTTTTGGGGTTATATAGGTAGATGTAGAGAATATCTTAAATTAGATCTTCATTTCTATATTTTACTGAGTGGTGGCTATGCAGTATATATATATATATATATATATATATATATATATATATATATATATATGTTACTGAAAACTATAAAACGTACGTAAGATAATAATATTGTTATGAAAAATCAAATATTTTTATAGTCATTAATCAAGTGGGGTTGGATCTTTTCCATGTATTTAATGGCAGTGTGATGTAGATATTTATATGCGTGATTCTCTTTAGTATTGACTCGAGAGAGCGCAAAAATTAGAGTTCCTAAGGAAAGACCAAAAGGTATTACTTACTACAAGATTTTGTAGTCTCACGATCATTTCAGCAAGATCTCTTAGCAGGATAAAATGATTTTACCCTCTACATTTCAAGGTAGTTCACGAAACATGCAGCAGCTATACCAAGATGTTATTTGTATTGTTGGAAGGCGTAGCAAACCTGAAATTTTTTTAACTTCCACCTACAATCCACAATGACCTGAAATAGCTACTATTGCTTTACTCCCACATGAAAAACCCACTGATCGTCCTGACGTTGTTACTTGCGTTTTCACGTTCTAACTCAAAAACTGAAGGTGTGTAGGTTCAAGAAAAAATGTCACTGTTGGAGCTGTGACTGCAAAACGCTGCCACACGCCACCTGTAATACATTCCTAGTACGAGAAGTGGATACGGTCAGATTCGCCACCATAAAAAATAATTAAAGTGAAATCATTTGAGGAAAAGTTGACAATGCAGCTTTTTGGACATGCAAAGATCGATAGTAATCGGGTTTCTATTATATCACTAATTTTTTTAGGTTATTTTACGACGCTTTATCAGCATCTTAGGTTATTTAGCGTCTGAATGAGATGAATGTGATAGATAATGCCGGTGAAGTGAGTCCGGGGTCCAGCACCGAAAGTTATCCAGCATTTGCTAATATTGAGTTGAGGGAAAACTCGGGAAAAAACCTCAGTCAAGTAACTTGCCCAGACCAGTAATCGAACTCCCCGGGCCACCTGGTTTCGCGGTCAGACGCGCTAACCGTTATTCCACAGGTGTGGACTATACAGTATATATACTGTATAGTCCGTAATAATAATGAATGCAATACACTATAACTTAGTAGTATTTTTGAGAGGCAAATTCGAAGATCATACATGATGCAGAATATGTGGAAAATTGTCCAAAGGCATTATTCTCCTACATGACAACGCTCGTCCTCACTGTTAAAAAGTCACAAGATACTTTTACTTAACATACCTGAAAAGTGCTAAAACATCCTCCACATAAAATTTATGCTGGTGTGACTGTCATCTGTTTGAACTGCTGAAGAAAAACTTGTGACGAAAAAATTTTCAAAGAATGGCCTGATGAAAGAAGCACGGAATGGCTGCAAAACCAAGCAACAATTTTAATTCAGAAAGGAATAAATGAAGCTCTCTGATCGCTGCTGGTCTGAAGGAGAATTTCTAACTGCCAGATTTGTATAGGTGACTGATGTGAACATTTTTCAATGTCTGCTTGTTGTAAGTATATTTTTCTACAGTAATTCTCTGCTGGAATTAACACATTAGTAGTTTTATAATCGATTACAGTGATCCCTTATTTCAGTTGACCAGAATAGTACCGCCACAGAAGTTAGGGTATCCATTAATTAATGGAACTGTGCGTACATAAATTCTCTTGGAAAGTTTTAATTATTAAAAAACGTAGTCTATTTATAACCATGGTTTATTCAATATTTTAAGATTTAATGTGAACTTTTTCCTCACATCACTTTCCCAACAAACTCTATGCTTTGAAACAAGTTTCATGTTCTAAAATTCTCTTTCGATAGATTTAATTTTTTTAGAATGAAGGTATTTACAACACAGCAGAGCAGAAATGTTGCGTGATTATTACAATATACGTATACACGTGTTTTATGTGAACCCATGAAACGTCATTGAGCCTCACTGAAAGCTAATGTTACAAAAAAGAACTCTATACCGCTCGTATGTTGAAAACAAATTGAAACAGAGTTTTAAATGGTGACTACCAGCCAGCTCTAATATCAATGGAAATCATTATATAGGTGTACATTGAATGAATTGAAATTGTGTACTGTGGGATACTAAATAAACCAAACACCTGATTTTATATTAAAGAGGGCTTTATGTAGCCTATGATTTTCACAATATGCCACCATTACCGCTATAACTGTCGTCGACACTGATGCCATCAACAGAGAGATACGTCAACATATAGTTTATAATGTATAATTATTTTCAATCACACTGAATAGTCTGAGTAAATAAGGGTAAAAGAATTCCATTCATACACAATGAACGGTATAGGAGATATGGAAGTAGAGCTCCATGCTTTCTTCAACTCGGCATTAGAATGAGGCGGTGTGCTCGGCACCACGTTCCGACTTCCTTTTCCCCCGAGGACTTCTGGATCTCTTGGCCGTTATGGAAGTTTTGGATACTATAAAAAATCTTACTGCCAATAGGCAATGAGCCTGGGACTTCCCATTCCGACTGGATTAATCTTGCTCAGAACAGGAACGGATGGCGGGCTTATATGGGGACGGCAATGAACCTCCGGGTTCTTTAAAAGCCATTTCAATTTCAAATTTCTAATTTATTTACAATTTACATTTGAATTGAATACATATGAATAGATACCCGAAATGAGCATATGCTCGTGCTCGGGTACAGTCCAGTAGTCTACATAAATTTTACAGGGTTCAAATAATAATGCTGATGATATAAATAATAGTAACAATAATAATAATAATAATAATAATAATAATAATAATAATAGTGATGAATCAAAAATATTTACAATAAGAAAATAAATACTAAGACGGATAAAATAAAATATAAAACCACTAGCGAGAGTTAACACAACTTAAATAAGCATATAATAACCGGAAAAAATGCCAAACTCGAAAATCAACAGAAAAGTTCGTTGTATCGCAGACGACAGCAACCGCCGTATTGACATTGTGTTGTGCATTAATGGTAGTAGTGGGGAGCTGAAAGTCTACGTAACTGCCGTTCTCTTCTTATCTTCTCGTAAAATCATGGGAAGTTAATGCTGAAAAAACAAAATGTCTACGAGTCAAACTGTTCATTATTACCAGGATAAATACAAATAATACTGAAATATATTAATCGAGTTTCAGTTATAGATCTCTCCTTTTGTGCAAGAGGTATCATATCAAAATATTTTATGAATGGCGGGGAAAATATAAATTTCAAAAACTTTCTAGTGACAAGATATAGTGACAAGTACAATCAAGTGTATCTGTGACGATGCTAAGAAAATCATTTATTGGAGATATACACTGTTATTAATTAAGAAAATGATCTATTTATATTTATTACAATGTTTTATCTTATAGGGTACATGCATCAGAGAAATACAATAAAAATTAGTACCATATAATGCTAGTAACACTTAAAAAAATTATAATAAAATTTATCAAATATCATACAAACATTTTCACTTTATTTTTAAACTTAAGAATGTGTAACTTGCTTAGGTCTGGATTATTTTTCAATACTGAATTGTATAGTCTTGGTCCATAATTCCTACTGTGTCTTAATCCAGCTAAAGTGTGGCATTTAGGTTCTGCCAAAAGAGTTGGGACATTTCTTCTGGTATTATGTATATGTATTTCAGTTATAAAATTCATTCGATTTTTGTGAAAATAAGTTAGTAATGTATGTTTTTATATTTGCTCAATTTTTAGTACTTGGAATTCAGAATAAATAAATTGTGTCGGATAATCAAGTGGTTTATGCAGACAAATTTTGATGATACGTTTTTGTAGTAATATTAATGGAGTTAAGATAATCTTTGTCATTCCACCCCATCCTATTATTCCGTATTGGATGACTGATTGAAACAAGGCTAGATAAACTACACGGAGAACATAGATAGGCATATATGCACGAAGGGTTACAAAGTTGTAAATTGTTTTCCGTAACCTATTACATAAATATGTTACATGTTTATTCCATCTTAAATGTTGATCAATGACAACACCTAAGTATTTTACTTGCGTGGATTCTGTCAAGGAAGAGCAATTACAATCAATCAAGTTTATGTTACTGCAATTGTGTATTTTTAAATTTGTATCCTTATCGAGTTTGATTTTTCTCAGACTAGAAGCCGTTAATGGAAAAGGAACTGCAGTTGTTTTTGAAATGTTCAATGAGAGCAAATTTTCATCTAACCATTTCTTAATTATATTTATACCTCTATTAGCATTTAGGTAGGCATCATTCCAATTCGATCCACTAAAAATTACGGCTGTATCATTGGCATATGCAAATATATCTCCAGATGTGTTTCCTATATCAATATTTAATAAGTCATTGATGTATATTAAAAATAGTAGTGGACCTAAAACTGTACCTTGTGGCACACCTATATTTGTATTACGAATTTCACTGTGTTGGTAGTTAAATTTCGTTAATTGGGATCTGTTGCTTAAGTATGACTTAAATAAATTTAAAGCGATTCCTTTAATACCGTAGGCATGAAGTTTAGAAGTGAGTATATTATGGTCTACAGTATCAAAGGCTTTTTGAATATCTAGGAAAACTCCCAAACATTTTTTACCCGAGTCTAATTCTTTGATAATCCTTGATGTTACGTTCATAATAGCGTCATCCGTGCTCATGTTAGTACGGAAGCCAAACTGCTTTTGACTTAATAGACTGTTTTTTTCTAAGAAATTAATTAGCCTGCTTTTAATACATTTTCTAATAGTTTAGAGAGACTTGGTAAGAGTGAGATGGGTCTGTAGTTACTGAGATTGTTTCTGTCACCAGATTTGTATATAGCACATTTAAGATCAGTTGGAAATACACCTTGTGATAAACACAAATTAAAGACATGGGTTAATGGTTTCGATATGGGTTCAATAATCATTTTGAGTGTTCTAGTAGTGATACCATCAGCACCCGGAGCCACATTATTTTTTAAAGTTTTAGCAATAGTTATAATTTCTTTATCACTTACGGGAAACATGAACATTGATGATGGTGATGGTGATGGTGATGATGATGATGATGATGATGATGATGATGATGATGATGATGGATAAGAAAACTAAGAAGAGAGTCTTGTGTTTTTGTTTATTTTTGATGCTATATTGAGTCCTACGTTTGTAAAATGAGCATTAAGTTCGTTTGCAATATCATAATGATTCTTAATAATTGAGCCATCCTTATTTACTATTTCCATAATACTGCAGCTTTTATTTGTTGAAACGTTAGTGGCTTCGTTAATAGTCTGCCAAAATCTTTTGGGATCATTCCTATTGTTGACAAATTTCTCTGAGTAGTAACTAACTTTCATATTTCTTATAACGCAAGTTAAGATATTTCTGTACCTTTTATATTTTTTTGATAAATCTTCATTCAAAGGTTCACGTTTTACTTTTTTGGCTAGTCTGTCTCTTGTGCGTATTGATTTAACAATACCCGAAGTGATCCAGGGTTTTATTTTTTTATATTTACTGGGTACATTATTACAAGTATGAAAGGTATATTTAGTTATTAGATCGCGGAGTATTTTATAAAAATTTTGAAAACTAATTTCAGCGTTTTGGCAATCAAAAACCGTTTCCCAGGTCTCTAAACTAATATTTGCGACTAAGTCTTTGTAATTAATATGTTTCTTGCAATTATTATGTGAATTTATGATGGGATCCTTAATAATATTTTTAGTAGTGATAGTGACTAGTCCAAATACCATATAATGATCTGTAATTGCACTATTATATACTCCATATTTGAAATCTAAGTTAATAGATGTTTTGAAGAATATATGATCAAGGCATGCATTATATCGAGTAGGGGCATTTAAGTATTTCAAAAAACCATATTCATGCATAATATTCAAATATCTGTTGCCAGAGTTATCTAAATTGTTTTCTAAAATTTTAATATTAATGTCACCTAAAATAACATGATTTTTAACGTCTTTTAGTTCATACAAAGATTGTTCAAAGCTATCCAGGAAATCAATTTTGCAGTTATTTGGAGATCTGTAAATTGCTGTTAGAGAAAATGGAGTATCGCCTATAGAAAAGTCAAAATGAATAGAGTTACAGTGATTAAATTCTATATCCTTTAAGCATACGGTAATATAATCTTTAAAATATACCACTATTCCATCACATTTATTATATTTATTTATTTTAACGTATTTATTATAGCCAAGTAATTCAAAACCGTTATCATGATCTATCCAGGCTTCAGTAAGAACTATTATATCGAAAAAGAAAGTAAACTTTTCTAGTAATACACAAAATTCATTATAATTTTTATTTATACTACGAATATTTAGATGCATAATCTTTAAATGTGATAAACTAGTGCTAATATAATTGTTACAGAGAGCGAGGTCTTCAAAATTGTCTGTGGCTTTGTTGTTTTCGTGGTAGTACTGGTTACGTTTATTTATAATATTATTGTGTTCCATTGTTAGTTAATATTAAGAAAATACTAAAAAGTAAACGTTTGGAATAATGTGCAAGACTTTACTGGTTATTTATTTCAAAGTACAGTACACAAGAATCATTTTTTGTGTTCCCAAAGAGTAGGATACCTTATTTAATTCATAAATCAATCACACTCGTTAAGTGGAAGTAAGTCAGTACTTCTGCACAAATGCACAATAAGTAACAATCCTTTCATGTCAAATAACAAGCACTACAGTGAAATAAGACCGTGGATACTAGAGATGAACAAAATTAACTGCCGCTCTCGCTGGCTGTGTTTGGCTTTCGAGTCTAGTCTCGTAACTCTAATGCGCTTCGAATCTCGCTCATAATTCTCGAAATAGCATTTGGTCGAAGTGGAAACATTTCGTAACTTTGAATAACATAGGCTACATAATTGAAATAAATAACATTAGAGATGTTTATCATCATCATCATTATGAACAGATCCGTTTCAGGTCAAAATGGCCTGTGACGGTAAACCTAGCGAAGATGGTCTTGGTCTTTCCACCGATGTCTTGGTCGTCCTTGATCTCGATGTCCTGTTGGAGCATATTGCAATGCTAATTTTGGGAGTCTTGTTCTTTCCATTCTCAGCAGATGCTGTTTCCATTCTTGTTTAATTGAGACAAAAAGATAAAACAAAACAGTAGGCCTATCTTAGTTACATAAATGTTCTGGTTCTATTATCAGATATATTGCCTATGGTTATACAATTACTTACTTACAAATGGCTTTCAAGGAACCCGAGGTTCATTGCCGCCCTCACATAAGCCCACAATCGGTGTCTATCCTGTGCAAGATTAATCCACTCTCTATCATCATATCCCACCTCCCTCAAATCCATTTTAATATTATCCTCCCATCTGCGTCTCGGCCTCCCTAAAGGTCTTTTTCCCTCCGGTCTCTCAACTAACACTCTATATGCATTTCTGGATTCGCCCATACGTGCTACATGTCCTGCCCATCTCAAACGTCTGGGTTTAATGTTCCTAATTATGTCAGGTGAAGAATACAATGCGTGCAGTTCTGCGTCGTGTAACTTTCTCCATTGTCCTGTAACTTCATCCCTCTTACCCTTTTAATAAGGGCCTAGTAATTAAATAAAGATTGAGGAACAGATTATTATAAACTGAAAGGTAGAGATAATGTTTCAAATAGGCTACTTGATTGTTTATATATAGCCTATTTAACAGTTGGCAAAACAGATAAAAGTTCAGTCTGGTTTGTGAGTATAAACAACTGTGGCGAATCAAGGCTGCTTGATCACTCCCGATGTCTTGAAACACCCACAAGTAGTCTTTACATCAGCGACACGACGTACTACGCGATATTGTCATGCGGGTTTTCTGCTTTCCGGGCGTTGTTAGTCTTGCTTTCTCGATCGTTGTTCAACTCTAGTGGATAATAAGCCTTTAATAAAAGCTGATCCATAATAATCATGCTTCCTGCTTTTAGATATATACCTGCACGTCGCTTGTCATTAGCGGTTATTCTTCTGTGCTGGAAGTAGTTAACCTAGATGGAAATCACATAAGAGTAGATGTTATTACATAAATAATTAATTTATCTGGGTAAATTATATTTATGAGCAATATCTTTTCATTAGGCCTATACGTTTCAAACATCGCAAAGGAAATCTCTGACTTTACGTAGAGTGAATCATTACATTTTGCTAATTGTAAATATACGAGTATAATCATTACTTTATGACCAAAATCATTGCATTTATTGTGTAGGTTCAAGATTGGTAAATCGTGATGTGAGTAATATTGTGATACTGTGTTTGAGAGTTTATCACGGTTTTATTGACCGAAAGTGGGACCTGTTTTGTGCAGCAACGTGTCGAGGAATAATCCCTTAATATGTTGACGCAGAACCGGTCTTTTTCTCGCTCAGTAAAATTGTGGTACATTTTCAAAAATACTATCACAATATTACTCATATCACGATATTACCAACTTTTTCTCTATAATTCTCGGACAAATTGACTCATCGATATTGAAAATGAACTTTTGACGGTGTCAGCTGTAAACGTGTATTTATTGGAAACCTCAAAATTGTTATTTTAAAAGTCTTGTATCGGAAGTCTCATGGAAATATACAACAACAACAATAATAATAATAATAATAATAATAATAATAATAATAATAATAATAATAATAATAATAATAATTAAATTCAGACGTTTGAGATGTGCAGGGCGTGTAGCACGTATGGGCAAATCCAGAAATGCATATAGAGTGTTAGCTGGGAGGCCGGAGGGAACAAGACCTTTGGGGAGGCCGAGACGTAGATGAGAGGATAATATTAAAAGGATTTGAGAGAACTGGTATGTGATGGTAGAGACTGGATTAATTTAGCTCAGGATAGGGACCGATTGTGGGCTTATGTGAGGGTGACAATGAACCTCTGGTTTCTCTAAAAGCCATAAGTAATAATAATAATATACATATTGTAAACTATATAAAGCGCAAAAATTATACAGACAGTACGTATCGGTCTACTGAAAAATATGTCTAGTGAAATTTAATTATTTCTTATATAATTTTATTTTTAATTTCGAAAATACCGGTACCATGCTTTTAAGACTCATAGTAGTGTAATTATTTGTTTGAATTTCGACTTAAGGCCGGGAATACACGGACGCGCTGCGGCAGTAACGCGGCATTACATGTAATGCGCGGAGGAAATTGCGCACTCTCGAACAAGCTGTGCGCACGATACGAACCATCTGAGCAGCGCGCAAGCCTCGAACACCTTTCTAGTTCCATTGTATCTAGTACGATGCACGACCGTGGAAAACGAGGAAGCTTTGTTAACTGCTGTTTGCGCTTTGGTAGTAATAGGATACATTTTCAACAGAAAGAAACGTAGACCTACAGACTGTATAAGAAGCTGCTAGGGAGTAATTTGTTAAATGTAATAAACTTTCAATAAGCGGCCAGTATAAAAACCTTAGGACTACTCGGCTGATTTCCACCAATTCTGGAGAATTATTGATAAAAATTTGGTCAAACTAAAAAATCAGCCACCAACGTTCGAGAACCAATCTGAAGTCAAGATAGGACAGTAGGCCTATTTATTGCACTAAACTCAATTCATTCTTTGAAGAATGTTATTGTGTAATTAACAAAGCTTGCAAAACAGTATTTTTGGTTGATTGTCTGTATATGTCAATATTCCAGGTTCGCACTGACTTTACGATTCTTGGTGACAGGGAATTCGTTTACAAGCCTTCAATACCTTTTGCGAATTTCAAAACAGATTATCGGAGAAATAATTCCAGACGTTTGCCCAGCAATTATCAGCGCATTAAAGAAAAATATCAAGATGAGTTAAATCATAGTACCAACATAATGTGCTTCTTTAATGGGGATATTTTAATTGCAATACAAATAACGAGACATTGAGAGAATTAGAGTTAAAAAATTCGAAATATCACACAAAGAAAAATCAATAATATTTCGAAGTCGCATTGTAATAAAGAGACACATACAATGAAACTACAAACATTTTCTTTTTCGAGTACGCCTAATCAAAATTTTATTGCCAAATAAAAAGAAATTATGGTTTATTTAACGACGCTCGCAAACTGCAGAGGTCATATCAGCATCGCCAGTGTGCCGGAATTCTGTCCCGCAGGAGTTCTTTTACATGCCAGTAAATCTACTGACATGAGTCTGTCGCATTTAAACACACTTAGACGTCATCGACCTGGGCCGGGATCGAACCCGCAACCTTGAGCATAGAAGCGCTATACCAACTATGCTACTCAGGCCGACTTTGCCAAATGATGTTTTTAATTTAAGTGTAGTCAAAACGAGTATTTTAAATCAGCCAAAGAAAATGATTTTAAAATAAACATAGGAATGCAAAATATATACAACAAATACTACAAAAATTGTTATTCAATTCATTAAAAATAATAATTAAAACAGAAGACATTAAACGTGCTGGTTCTGACTATCGGAGTAGCCTATGTGATTAACATTCTGGGGACGGAGTGTTGACTGGATGTTGTTGGGGAGAGCCAAGAGAGTTTGATTCAAATCCGAAAGTGACAGGGTGTAGTGTAGTAAGAATGGGATTGGAGATTTTGTCATTAAAGTCGGTTTGAGAAGACTTGAGTCGGAGGACGTTGCGGTGGTTCGGGAGCTGAAGCATAGTAAGTTGAGGGAGTAATTGATTGAGTAGGTTGTCTTGGGTAACCCATTTGGGAATAAGACATCAAATGAAGGTGCAGATGAATGAAAACGTTCTTGTCCATAGTAAGTTGGTATTTCAAAGAAGTTTCGTTTTGCTTTCACCTGAATGTCATAAATAGCTTGCTGAATTCTTCCTAGTAGTCGCATGATATGCTATTATTTTCGATAAAAGAAAGTACAAAATGATTTGACTTCATACCGTTCAACAGTAATCTTTAACCTCCCAGAAACCATCGGCGTGGTTCAGGCGGTAGCGTGTTTGCCTGCTGATCCGGAATTGGACTCAAGCATGGGTTCGATTCCCGCTTGGGCTAATTACCTAATTGTGTATTTATGAGGTTTTCCTCAATCGTAAGACGAATGTCAAGTAATCTATGGCGAATCCTCGGCCTCATCTCGTCAATTGCCAATTCTCTATCACAAATTTCATCGACGCTAAATAGAACCTAACCTAGTAGTTGATTGAACGTCGTAAAATAATTAAAAAAATTAACGTCCCAGCAGCGGCTTGCATAATTCCAACAGTGTCTGTCAGTAATTCTGTACTATCATCCTGCTTTTTCGCTCGTTTTGGAGCCCTGTCTCATCTTGCGTATTCACTGGCACGTTCCGTTGTTTTTATTATAATAGTCAAATATCACCAGGTTTCCACAAGACAGGGCATAATTTATGAGGTCCAGTCTACTTCAGACCACTCCATGCTTGGGGTGTGCGCGCTTCACGAGACAAACGGCAACGAACCCGTCCACACTGCGGCAACGAATCCCATGTGTTCGCGAGAAAAACCGACAAGAAACGGATCGCTGCGCGGCATTTGAGGTGTGCGCGTTCTGGCCGCAGCGCGTGCTTGAAATCGCGTACAAACGAGCGAACGAGGCCTCGAATTCTGTTCGACCCTTGTTGCATTACTGCCGCAGCGCGCCCGTGTATTCCCGGCCTAATGTGAATGATTGCCTTTGCGCCGAACACATACCAATATACAACAGCATAACAAACTATTGATTTTAGCGTACGTTTCCGTCAAAGTAAATAATGACTCTCAAACTTTGACAGATACAGAAAAACTTCATTTGAATTTTTGTTCAGTTATTTATGCTCTACCACCAGAATTTTTTTGGCAGTTCATATCGTTTAAAGTCAATAATAATAATAATAATAATAATAATAATAATAATAATAATAATAATAATAATAAATAATAATAATCCTGTGCGCGACAGCCCGCAAAAAGCCAACCACTGACATCACGTGCACATATCCCAACAGAGGTGAACAATCATCCAACCAATAGGAGAGTGATGAGTAGTTAGCACGCTGATCCTCACCCGTTGTAGCTGGTTTTCAAAACCAAATTTCATGTCTCACTGTAGCTTCTCAAATTTATCACGATTCTGTGTCTACACCGGTCCCATACACTGGCTCAAATTTCATGAGAAAATTCTTTCGCTATGGAGACTCGAACCAGAGCTCGTTCCGTAACGTGGGTTCAGGCATAACACCTTAGACCACGATGATAATGCGCGGAAGCATGTACGAATTATGATGAAGATTATTATTAGTAATATTATTATTATTATTATTATAAACGTCGGCCTCGATAGCGTGGTTAGTATAGCGCTGGCCTTCTGTTCTCGAGGTTGCGGATTCGATCCCAGCCCAGGTCGATGGCATTTAAGTGTGCTTAAATGCGACAGGCTCATGTCAGTAGAGTTACTGGCTTGTACAGCTTGATTCAGGGATTTTGGCCCCTGAAAAAAATTAGTAGATTAGACTAAGAGCGAGTTACTCATCACTGCTGGCGGACTGGGTCACACAGGTCAGGCCGCGCAGTCATAACACCTAACACTTCCTTCTTATCATGTCGCGGTACACTCCGTCTTAAAACACAATGTTCTTTCACACGTCCCATTATAATCAGTACGTCTGTTGACTAAACAATGTCATGATGACATATTTTTTTGACATGAGTGTCCCTCAGCTTCGAGCATAGATATTATTTTCATTCCTCCTCTTCCCTCTTCCTCCCCTATGCACATTTGTGATTAAATTTCTTTCTGATGACGCAACACACAGCTCGCTCACTAGCCAAACAACCAAAGACAGGGGCCAATAACGTTGAATCGAGCTGATGAATTCCTGCGGGACAAAATTCCGGAACACCGACGACGCTGATATAATTTCTGCAGTTGCGAGTATCACTAAATAAACCATTTTTTTTCATCATTTAAATGCATTTTCAACTGAAGAAATTATTCTACGCCAGTGAGGTGCTAGAGGTCTCAAGAAAATCGGCGTGGAAACTAGAGTTACCAGTTAAGTTTCAATTAAACTTCTCTTTGCGCACATTCATTTAGGGGAGAGAGTTCTTTCACGTCTCACTTTTATTCTCTATCATCAGAAACCCATGCCAAGAATTCTTGTCAGTCTTAAAATTCCGAAGTCTTCGGCCGGTTTTGAACCTGATTGAATAACAAACCCCTGAGCACAGTCCCGATGACTAACTTGCTCGTAGAAAGCATTATAGGCGTCGCTTATAGAAGTTTTTTTTGTCGCGTTGTAGTTCTTACTTACTTACTTAGTTACTAACTTACTTACTTACTTAGGCTACTTACGACTTTTAAGGAACCCGGAGGTTCATTGCCGACCTCAGATAAGCCGCCCTATCTTGAGCAAGATTAATCCAATCCCTAGTAATATATCTCACCTCTCTCAAATCCATTTTAATATTATCCTCACATCTACGTCTCAGCCTCCCCAAAGGTCTTATACCCTCCGGTCGCCCAACTAACACTCTATATGCATTTCTGCATTCGTCCATACGTGCTACATACCCTGCCCATCTCAAACGTCTGGATTTAATGATCCTAATTATGTCAGGTGAAGAATACAATGTGTGTAGTTCTGCGTTGTGTAACTATCACCATTCTCCTGTAACTTCTTCCCTCTTAGAGACCAAATATTTTCCTAAGAACCTTATTCTCAAACACCCTTAATCTCCATTCGTCTCTCAAAGTGAGAATCCAAGTTTCACAACCATACAGAACAACCGATAATATATAAATTCTTTCAGATTTTTTGACAGCAGTCTGGATGACAAAAGCTTCTCAACGAATAACAACAGGCATTTGCTATATTTATTCTGGGTTTAATTTCGTCCCGATTGTCATTTATATTTCTTACTGTTACTCCAAGATATTTGAATTTTTCCTCCTCTTCGAAAGATAAATCTCCAATTTTTATAGTTCCATTTCGTACAATATTCTGGTCACGAAACATAATCATATACTTTGTCTTTTTGGGATTTACTTCCAAACCTATATCTTTACTTGCTTAAAGTAGAATTTCCGTGTTTCCCCTAATCATTTGTGGATTTTCTCCTAACATATTCATGTCATGCGCATAGAATAATCAGATGTAACTCGTTCAATTCCAAACCTTGTATGTTATCCTGAACTTTTCTAATGGCATATTCTAGAGCGAAGTTAAAAAGCAAAGGTGATAGTGCATCTCCTTACTTTAGCCCGCAGTGAATTGGAAACGCATCTGATAAAAACTGGCCTATACGGACTCTGCTGTAAGTTTTACTAAGACACATTTTCATTAATCGAACTAGTTTCTTGGGAATTCCAAATTCAATAAAAATATTATATAAACTTCTCTCTTAACCGAGTCATTTGCCTTTTTTAAATTTATGAATAACTGATGTACTGTACCCTTATACTCCCGTACTTTTTCCAATATCTGTGGAATACAAATATCAATTCAAAATATAAATCCTTTTCTCCTTAAATCCATTTCAGTCAGAAGGATTAAAATGAAATGATTATCTGCCCTGTACTTTTGTAGTGAATGCAAAGCAGAGGCTTTAGGGTCTGCGCTACTGGAAAAACTGGTATGCGTTTCAGCACAGTAGGGGAAATGTCAAGCCAGTCCTCTAAATTACACAATTGTTGTTCCAGTCTCTAATTACCATTATATCAACCGCCGGTTTCTCAAAGTCCTTGGATCCTCCAGTCACATTTTAGGAGAGGACACAAGACTTATCTGCTGTGTCGCACAGGGAGTTGCTTTTATGTTCCACATAAATGAATATTTGTGACCCTCGGCAATTCTTGTAATGTTATACGTGCATGCTGTACTGTTTTACTTACTAATCAATATCATGGATGGACACAACGGCTTGTTTATTAAGAGTCGGAACGTATTAATACTGTAATAAAAACCGAGTTACATTTGGTCCATGTCACGGTATATTCACTGCGATCCCCTGCGGTGGCTGAATGGTCAACAGCCTGTCACGCAGGCAGTCGGGATTCGAGTACCGGCTAGGTCCATAGTGACATTTAGCTAGAGAGATAGTGGGGTTTAAAAAGGGTGCGTCAGCTACTATGGCTAGTTGCGCCCTTATCTTCATAAAACAAAGACACAAATAATACAATAATCAGAGTGCTACAAGAACTAAAAAGCGTTGTCACGGTAAAACGAGGTACACAAATGCAGTATACACAAGGTGATTTGTACAGAATCATAAAAGTGAGCAGTTCTCCGACCCTAGGTAGTGTTCAGAACGAACTAATAAAATAAAATAAAATAAAATAATAAAACTAAGGCCACCAGAGATAAATGAAGAGTTCGCGGGAAAAACGATGAATGTCACAGTTTTCTTAAGGTTGATGTCATTATCTAATTCAATGGATCACTACGAAATTTAATGTTGTTCTTATGAAAAATGGTAAAAAGGAGAATTGTCACCACGAATACAGTAATCCTTTCCCTTATTTTCTATAGAAACAGCACTACATCTTGCAGTTATAGACTCAATTACATCATAGAAATGTGACATTCATAGTTTTCCCTGCGAATTCTTCAAATTGTATATCACATTTCAAAACAATAAAATTTTATAAAATATTCGGATGTATAAGGTCCGAAATGTCAACTATATAAAATCAAATATGAAACAACAAATGTAATCTCCAGATGTAAAGGATCCGGAGGATAGTGACATTTATGGCTGACAAGGTAAAGTTGGGATTTTTCTCGGGATTCTCCCGTTTTCTTATATTTGACTTCTACTGAGCACAGCTATGCTTGAATCAAAATATTGTTCGGTATAGTTAGGTGACTAAAACAAATAGATTATAACACACATTTACGAAAGCGGCTTACCTCATAAAATGAATTGTGTACTTTAAGTATCACTAATTTTGTTGCAATGTACAACTGTGTACATTCGTAAATTGTCAAATATAAACCTGTTCGATTGCCACTGAAACAATGTTTGTACTAATCAAATATTCTTTCGGCATCACACGATGTTAGTGATGCAAATTTGAAATAATATTAGTATATTATAATGTTGTTGTATATTATCTCGTGCCTTATCACTATTTAATTCATATTGCACTTCACAGTACTTATCAATAATGATTACAGATTATATTTCGAAAGAAGATCGAAACATTGGGGTGTAGTATATGGCTGGAGTTACTATAGTAAGCCATTAGATTCTTTTTACATGGTAATTGAGGCGGTAGCAGGAAAAAGAGCCCATAAGCAAAAGTCATGTTTCGAGAAAACAATGATTGAAACATTTACTTTTATGTCATTGCTATTTGATTGCACTTTTATCAAAATAACAATTTGCATATTGTTGCAATAATATTTCTCTACACGTTTTTGTTAAATAAAGCATTCCTACTTCAATAGTGTTATAAATATGTGACCCGTTGCGCGAAAAGGGTCCTAAAGTCGTGAAAGAAAATTTTAGAGGAGAGTAAAATAACAAATTTGCGATGTTGAAACTGCATTTCTATGTTTTGACATCTTGCGCTAACTGTAGGCTTTTTTTTACATACTAAACTAGGACGTAGTTTTACACAATGCTTCTTAAATACCTAAATCTTTCTTACAGTTGCTAAGAAAACAAATGAAAACTTTAATTTGCATTTTTCTCCAAAAGTACATAATGTAATATCAACATTCAAAAAGTAATATTTTAAAAAGTATAGCACCTAGAACCATGAATTAAAAAAAAAAGCTCAGTATTTCATCCTCTTTTTGAAACCACAAAAAAAAAACAAAAAACAATGAAAAATTCGACTTCTTGTCCCATTTCCTGCAACTAGTCTCACACACACACACACACACACACACACACACACACACACACACATACATATATATATATATATATTATTGGAGCACTTTATATGCCTTTTCATAAAGAACAAGTTTATTTTATCAAAATGCTTTCAATATGATTATATTTAAGCAGAAATTAAACATCAGAATTGAACAGCGCACATTATAGAGGTTTACAAGTTCATAATAATTTTATAAAAATTATATTTCTTACATATATCTCATATTTACGTCATAAATTGTACCGCATACGTACAAATCGAGAATATCTGTTGAGTACAGAATACGCGGCTAAACATGTACAATATTGACAATTTCAGTACGTAATTTTACAGCTAAAATAATCAAGGAGAATAATAGTTTCATAAGTACAAGAATTTTTAAGTACGGTAAACAATTTTTGGAAGAGAGCCACTGTTGTTTAGATCAAAACGACATAATCATAAATAATATTTAATTCAATCCTTTTAGGCGTACAAAACTCAAAAGCTTAAAACAAATATAGCTTAAATTTAAACTAAAATAGACTATTTTGAGCTCTAGGGGGAAAATATTCACTCGAAACCACTGAATTCATCACTCATTTTTATCCAGAGACAAATTGGTTTCATAACAAAAGATAAGAGGTAGTAAACTTCGCTTTTAAATATTATTAGAAGTTATGTTTGTATTAATTTAGATAAAATGTTGTCGTCAAGCCCCTACCTTCATCTACAACGATAGGCCTACATGCTAATTTTACGCTTAATCCATAATGACTATAGAAATTATTTCAAGTAATCCGTGAACATTCTATGACTAAATGTTTATTTTGCAAAAGTTACAAATACGAGTATCAGTTATAAAGGGCGACAACTAAATAATAAAACAAGTTCTACTGTTTTTTCGGCTCACGAAAAATGGCCAACAAGTTCATAAAGACAAAATTATTTTTTGACTTGTGTAATTCGAGGAACTGAGGAACATTTTCATCTAAATCATAAAGCTAACGGAAATAACCAAAATAAAAATAATTCATCAACAACATAGTCATAACCGTCTTTATCACTAATCAAAAATTACTCCCTTTTGCTCATTATGCCCTTATTTTTGTTCTTTGGTCGTATAGAAATCACGATATGGGTAATGATATAATACAACACAGAAACAGTTGAAGACAAGGAACAATAGTTCCAATCCCTATAAAACGAAAATAGACTCTATATCTCCAATTTCCTATCAGGAATCGAATTCGAAAATGCTGCTGTTTAACCTACAGCGGAAGACAGAAGTACGGGTACAGTAGGGATAGTTACTGCTGGAAGTTAAATCTTAGCATTTCTCTGAACAAATATAAATAATTTAAGGTAATGTAAAATGTTTTCCTGCTTAATATCTTAAAAGGAATTCATTCCTCTTTTTACATGAGTATTTTCTTGACTTGAAAACTTAGTTACATTGTTAAATTATTCCAATTAAGTTGTATACTTTATTAACGTTTTAGACGGTGTTTTATCGTACACTTTTCCACTACACATAATACACTTTGAGAGAGTAGCGTTCTTTCATCATGTTTTGCCTCCCAAATATAATTACATAGCAGAAAGAGAGCTGTTGACAAGGAGAGGGAACATTGTAGTACTAAATTGATTTGTACGCTATAAAAGGCTCCCGAAGAGAGCAGTTTGCGACGCAGCAAAGCTGCCGCACCAACACAGGATTGGAGAGTATCACAGGGAAACTTGTCACAGGTGTAAAGCTGCTAAAGGAATTTCTGAATCTCCGGTTAGATTTTGTTCCACATGTTCCTAATTAGAAACTCCTCCTGACTGGAGCGTTCTAGTAAGTCAATACCTTTCTATCTCATCAAACTCCTCGTCACTGTTCTGATATTCAATCACAGTGAACTGTTGGCTTCCGAGAAAGAGAGAGACGGGAGATCAATATACTTTGTACGAGTATTCTATAAATACGCCATCTGTCTGATTGGTTATTTCTAGACGAAAGCAGTAGGGAACCCGATGTCTCTGCGCAGTAAATTATTTCTGTTTCTGATTAGACGGCATTCTCTTCTCAAATATAAATCGTACATGTCGGACAGTCATACGAACTCTCACAGTAAACATCACTAATCCTCAAGATTTGAAGATTCGACTACACTCTGTTTGCTGGGAAAATGTTATGTAGCTATATAAAGTATTGGAAAATAATAAAATGTAATGCATCTGCCACTTTAAAGATTTACTTAATTGTCACTGTGAAGTCTTACCGAAACGTCGGATTTCTTGTAGACGAGGACACGGTATGATTGGCGAAGATTTTAACCAATGTTGAGTGCTGAGTGTTAGAGAAGGCCCTGTGGTCTTAACGCCGCCAGGTTAAATAAAACCATTATTATTATTATTATTATTATTATTATTATTATTATTATTATTATTATTATTTTAGTCAACTGTCCAAAGACAAGTCTGAACCTCACAAATGTTACCAATAAGGCACCACTTACGAGGCAACTAGGCCAGAAAGTAATGGGATAGGGTGGCCAGTTTCTTTCCCCGTCTATTGCATACATCGCAAATTAGCTACATATTACACTAATCAGCCTTCAGATATATACAAACAATATTGTTCTTCCTCTGACACATATCGTCTGATAATAGATGTATATATCAGCCAGAACCTCAATCAGATGTGTTATTATTATTATTATTATTATTATTATTATTATTATTATTATTATTATTATTATTATTATTATATTCTAAGCATATTTTGTCATAAATGAGTCAATGAATCCTTGCAACTTCCAATACACAGTCTACGCATGCGAGTATGCAACAATACATTCACATATGTTGGTATAATATACATGTATACATCATAATAATATGACATGGATGCAGTAAAGCAGGGATGTCAAAGCGCCTATACTACGTGCTCATATTACAAGCAATACAAATCCAACAAGGTTCACTTTTAGCAAGAAAAAGTACAATCATAGTTCTTAAGGAAATATTGTGGGGGTCTTGAGAGCACGCAGTGCAGGCTCTTTGACATCCCTGCAGTAAAGGGTCTATAGGCCTACATAAATCGCATTCATACGCATACTACATACATACATTTAAACATACATAAACATACATACATACATACATACATACATACATACATACATAAATACATACATACATAGGCCTAATTATGTATGTACGTTACATTACAGTATATGAATTTACATGATGCCCCACCAATTATACAGTTACCAATAGTGAAGTGTCCGCCATATTAATCACATTAGTTTGTTTCAAGTGACGGATATGATAACAGAAAGAATAATATCTAGGAGTCCACCGCTGTGGAGTAACGGTTAACCGTAAAACGAGCTGACCCGGGTTCAAATACTGATTGGGACAAGTTGCCTGGTTGAGGTTCCTTTCAGGATTTTCCCTTACCCCATTAACAGAAAATTCTGAGTAACTTTCGGCGCTGGACTCAGTTCGCCGGAATTATCACTTGTATATCATTCAGACAGTAGATAATCATATCAGTTGATAAAGCGTGGTAAAATAACCCGCTAAAACATTTAGGAATCGAAGGAAATCTTTGGGATGTGTTTGTGTCAACTGTCCGGAGACAGGTTTGAACCTTATAAGTGACACCAATAAATCATCACTCATGAAACAACTAAGCTAGGAGATAATGGATAATGATAGAGAAATCGTAAGTATACTAACATCCTTGTCCCCGTAATCGTAATGCCTAAAGTTTACATTTGCTCACAATGGCTTTAAACAGATCTACCTATTGGGAAGGTAATGCTAACAATGTAGAGGATGTATTTTAAAATGATTGAAAGGAATCCTTAAATTACGAATAGCAACACGACCAATTTAGTGTTAGAAATGTCTAATGGTATAAAAATCTTTATTTTCCAGTTAAAAGGAAATAACTTACTTTGTAGCGAAACAATGCAATAATTTTTTTAATGTTTGGTACTATAAGTCGCCGGAAACTTTAGAGTATCAGACAGAACATCTGCTTTCAATTGTCGAATACCTGAGTTGTAATGAAACTCAATCGAGAACGATGACTTTTAATGGGCGATAAAATCCTTAGTACAAAATAGAACTCTTTTTCTGCCAAGGAAAATGTTGTTCATCATTTCTCATCACAGTTCAATTTGGAAGCTCAAAATCGAAGTTCAATATACTACCCCTACTATTACCACTACTTCTATCAATACTACTACTACTACTACTACTACTACCTCTACCACCACCACCACTATCAGTACCACTAATACTACAATTACTACTACTTCTGATATTATCACTACCACAACCACTACTGATTTACTTGATATTAGTATCAAAAAGTGGTTATTAGCAAATCAACTACAGGCAATTACTATAGGTGACTTCAACTCCTCAATTATCACTTGAGGCATTAGTCATTCATTGAAGAATTGTTTACTAAGCATGCGCAGTATGTTATAACTGGAACTTGGAAAATTCACGTGGCCCAAATTTTATTTCTGAGTCTGTACAATTCTTAAACGAGTGACTAGTGTCTCACATAATAATTGAAGAGTTGAAGTCACCAATAGGAATTGCCTGTGCTTACTGAGCATGCGCAGTATGTTACAACTGGAACTTGAAAAATTCACGTGGCCCAAATTTTATTTCTGGTTTTGTACAATTCTTAAACGAATGACTAGTGTCTCACATGATAATTGAAGAGTGAAGTCACCCATAGGAATTGCCTGTGCATACTGAGCATGCGCAGTATGTTATAACTGTAACTTGGAAAATTCAGGAAGCCCAAATTTTGTGTCTGTGTCTGTACAATGAAAGTACTCAATTATAAGGTACAATTCTGTGGTGTTTCGTTAAAACATAACTCAAAAATGACCTTTTTTAGTTCAAAGCAAAACCTATTCATATAGCCGTGATATCTCCATCTAATGTTATGTTATTTTCATTTCAATTTTTATGTGAACTATAATTATGATTTATATGGGAAAAGTGTAGCAAGTATGAGCGAATCCAGAAATGCATATAGAGTGTTAGTTGGGAGGCCGGAGGGAAAAAGACGTTTAGAGAGGCCGAGACGTAGATGGGAGGATAATATTAAAATGGATTTAAGGGAGGTGGGATATGACTGTAGAGACTGGATTAATCTTCCTTAGGATAGGGACCGATGGCAGGCTAATATGAGGGCGGTAATGAACCTCCGGGTTCCTTAAAAGCCGTAAGTAAGTAATAGAAGAGTGAAAATAAAAATGCTTGTATCTCAAAACAGGTTTTTTGGAGTTATCATGTTTGACTAAACACCACAGAACTTAGTCTTGGTAAATTTCCGCGAGGTTTTCATTTTCTTAGAATAAATTCACTCACTCTTCCCGTTCATGAATTTATGGACAAAATGGAAACCACACTTGTGATACTGGCCATAATTATATGAATGTTGGAAAGCTGTTAAATTGTGCAGTGGGAACAAATGTACGAAAGAAATTCTACTTGACAGTCGCATCGTTACAATGATTTATCACTAGATCACGATTTGAGGGTTCCATTCCGACAAATGGCAAGTATTTGTAAGAGGGATAATATGTTTAACATTGATTTCTTCATAAGAAAAGCAAATAGATATATCCAACATGGTCAAGCAGTGGTACGTTGAGGAATTCTATTCCTGAATTTCCTTTGAAAACAGAAAAGCTTATTAAGACTGATTTTATAAATGATGAAGACAATAAGATTGCCATTATTATTATTATTATTATTATTATTATTATTATTATTATCATAATCATCATCATCATAATCATCATCGCCATTATAATCTACTCTTATTCCGGAGAGTGCAAAGAGCAAGATATCCCCCTAATTACCAGTTAACCCTGAAGACGAGGAAGATCAACATCCTCGAAACGTCGGTGGATCACCAACTTATTACCTGGCTGAAAGTCCAAGAACGTTTTGAATTATCACGTCGCCAGGAAAGCTTCAGTAGTTATTTTAAGTGAATTTTTCTGTGAAATTACTGAATCAATCTGCATTACATTTTACAGTGTTTTCTGCAGCCTATGTTGTACAAAGTAGATAGATATACGGGTTTAAGAATATCACATATGTAACTCGAGAAAAAAATGTATATATTGAAAAGAATGATAAAAATTGTTCATCATAGTTCTATATTTTTTTTCCGTTTCATTAAGGGTGAAATATTTAACTAAATTTTTCTTTAGAATTTATAATATACATTATTTGTTAACTTAAAAAAATACAAGCCATATGAGTGAAGATTGTAGCAAGTAATGTGTACCTGAAGATTAAGGTACATATTTAGCAAAGCGGGAAAACAGGTCATCACTAGACATCGGATGTTAAGGCACTAAAAATGGTATTTTAGGCGCCTAAAAAGGTCCTAAAAACAATAAAAATAGGGCAATAAAAGGCATTGAAATTATATTGAATCACTCCTAATTCATAAAGTAAACATCCATAAGACCATAAATAACTTAATAAAGTGCATTGGAAAAGTAGTTTCTCTGTTCTATGGACTTGCTTCACTTGTACTTATTGATCCATAACTTCACGTCCATAATTTGAGTTACAATAAACAACAAGCAACTTTTCAAGATTAACGCACAAACTTTTGTCACTTTTATTGAACAAAATCAGTTTATATGCTGAAAAAGATCTCTCAACGTATGTTGTTGTGATTGGAGCATACTTAAACAGTGCCATCCTGGTTACATAGCAATCGTTCCATTAGTAATGAAAGCTGGAAATCCTGCTACCCACTGACGATATAATGAAGCTTTAGATATTTTCAATTTTGGCATTTTTCACCCTACAACAGTACCCTCATAAAGACAATACTAGACTGACTACGTTCTTCGTGTTCTCAACACAATGCTGGAGTCAGAAGGACAAGATCGATTCCGGAGTAAGCAAAATAACAACAATGCTGCATTGCATCTCTGGCTACTATATCAAACTTCATCAGAATGTTTCATTTCTCATGATTCGTACACATTTACTAAAAGCCTTTAAATATGAACATTCAAATAAAATAGGCATTTTCCTAAACATCCTATGTCTAGTTATTAGCTAGGGCCTTTTTTTGCAATTGAATACGAAACTAATTAGTTGTATTTTATACCACTGCATTCAGAATGATTGTATAGCAATGGATATTTTTATTCTACTCTGAACACTAAAAATCTAGAAATACTGAACTAAACTTTTGTACTGAAATTCTTTCAACGCACAGGCATCAGGTTACCCGTTCGCCTTAATTTGAGCCACAGATAAGGATTAATCATATTATCGTGTAATATGTTTTTGTGTAATCTAAAAAAAATGTAACTTGAGGCAGAAACTTTTGTTTCACTCTTTTCTGTATGGTAAACATAATGTTTTCGTTAGCTCAGATTATTAGATGCTTGACTATAAACCCCACATCACAGAACACACCAGTGAATCCAAAGCGAATACACCCAGTGAGCAGCGAGTGAGTAAAAATAATAGAATTGAAACCATTGCAATGCAAGGGTTTACATTTGCAATATGAGTGTGTAATCACCACAATAGCTAGTCGTGGACGAAACATGAAAACATAATGGGCTTTCGCCATGTTAAGGTAATTGTCATTATTCAAATAACTGCAGCTTTAAGTGTTATTATAACACCATGTACAATCCGCGCTATAATTTCGGATTAACTATATTACTGCTAACAAAGTAGGCTTTTTGTGATGAATGTGTTATGTATGATCATAGAAACTGACCACAATCGATTTAAAATGTTATTAAATTTAATTTAACTCTATTTTCTGGAATAAGTGCTTTTGCGACAAAGAGAGGGAAATAAATCATCCGAACTTAATTAAGGATGACGACGAGGATCCGAAAATTAATAGCAAATAAATATAATTAATTAAATATTAATATTGTTATTAAAATAAAACGTAATAATTAAGCATTATTATAAAGTAAAATCTTAGAAGATGACCTTAAAATTATACTTATAAATAAAATATTTTACTTAAAATTAACATATCCTTAATTAAGACTTTCTGAGTGGTATAAATGAACTTGTATAATCTGCAGGGAATCTTTAAGAATTTGGGAGATGATTTTTTGAATTTCAAAAGATGACATTGATAATTGTTTAAAAAATTATATGTAAATTTTGGTAAAGAACTTCGAGTACAAAAAAATAAACCTGTCACTAACGAATTGAAGAGAGGGATGTTATATACTTGGGACTAAGGTATGGAATACAAGGCTCATAAATGGCCGTCTTTTCATGAATGATCAACCTGATGAGCTTGGTTTAGATCTCTCTCCATGCGTATAGTTGGACCTATGATAATAGCCTTTTGTTGTTGCCTGTTTATTGCTATTATATCCGCTCTTCTGTGAGAGTCGTCTTCAGAAATACAGTGAACCTCTTCATGAGCTTCCCAACCCTAGTTCCGAAGAAGACAGGCGATAGCTGTTGTTACGCAATAACTCTCCTTTCCTACAAAAGCCCAACACTTGGCCAAGAGTTTCTGTCTCGTTGCAGCCAGGTTGACGGCAACGGGTCGTGCTGAAAGCTCTGCCAGGAACGGAGCGCACTGCAGTAAGGTTGCAGGACATCTTGATTGCATTATTATTTTCCGAAGACGACAAATTCTTTTTGGTGCTGACTCATGAATTGGCTCTTCGATATTCTTCATAGATGACTACACCTTTCCCCTTACGAGGTAACTGACACCAGGATTCAAACGATCTCTTTCGCAATTCATCACGTAGATGTCTTCCAATAGTTCGAGGTGTTATGTTGGCTTCAGAAATTTTCAGGCGCTTGAGAGCAGTTTTCTTCTTTTCTTCAAGATTCCTGATAAGAAGGAGGTGATCATCACTGACTTGTGGGAGTCGTTTACAGATGTTAAAATTCTGAATATTAGCTTCCCATTCAGCCTTAATAAGTCCTAGGCCGTGTACTTTATTAGAAGAATATAGCATGTCGTTAGGTACAGTGTATCATCAGGAAGAGATATCATTTCTTTCACAGCACTTCTAATTACTATATCTAGATCTTTAAGGAAGCTGTCAGGGAGCTGATCAAGCGGAGCACATTGCAAAGGATAGATGAGCCCAGGCCATATATTTTCATTCACAATCTTCAATTTCTGATCAGGCTTCAGTAATGGAGTTTGTGTAAGATTGTTAAGATCACGTGTTAAATTTGTTATGATATTGATTCAATTCAGGACGCCAATAGGAAACCAAGCGTAGTGTTTTTTGTTGTTTTTTGCACGCCTTATCAACTGCGATGATTATCGTCTGAGTAAAATAGAGGTAACAACGCCAGCGAAATAAGATCAGGGTCGAGCGCCGAAAGTTATCCAGCATTTGCTCTTAATAGGTTGAGGGAAAACCCCGAATAAAACCTCAAGCAGGTAACATTTCCCAACCAGGATTTGAACCGGGCCCGAAGTTTCGCAGTTCTACATGCAGACCATTGCTGCACGCTGTGGACACCTACTGTTTCTCATGAACAGATATAAATTTATAAGTCAGATATTAGTTTGCTTTCCAAGAAATTACTAAATACAGTATGTTTGAATTTGGATCGAAATGTACCTAAAAATAAAGTATGATAGATTATTTGGTTACTGTATTTTATTGTCAACCCTGTTATAATAGAAATTAGTCATGAAGGAGACACAAACTTTATCATGGTAATAGATATGGTTTTATAGTTTCAGTCAGCAACTTATCAAAGTATATAAGTACAGAATAGATTTTTTGTCACATCGCATTAAAATTATATTTCCACGAATATTTTCAACTTAGGCCTATATAACGCCATCTTCAGATGGTACACACTATACAAAACAACAAAATTAACACATCTTTCTCTTACGTATTGTAAGTATCAATATAAAGCACTATTCATGCTTTTCTCATTTCCAAATTACATTATAAAAATATCTTTTTGATTAATTTAAGATATTTTTACAACTCATCGCCACGAGTGACTGAAAACACATGTACAATGCCAATATCTACATCTTTTTATAGACTTCATTTGCTTGAACATTGTATCACTTGTGGATAATTCCGTCGTTTTTAAACTTTTAAATATTTTAAATTTTAATTTTAAATATATGCATACAATCTGTTATTAGTCACATAACATCTATAGAATTAATCAAAGTGTGGTCTTCATATTACAAGACTATTTTAACTTACTACTAAGTGTTATATATTGCATGCTGTTGTGACTTAGGGCCACACTTATATTCTCTTATTATGAGTATACAGGTTTAATTTTGTAATGCATACAAGTGTTCACCTAATGTATATCACCTGTGTTCAATTTTGTTGTTTTCTTATTGTGTCTACCACCTGAAGATGACTTTATATAAGTTGAAAATATTCGTTGAAATATAATTTTAATGTGATGTGACAGAAAATTTATTCTGAAACTATGTAACTGAAACTGACTGAAACTATATAACCATATCTATTATAATTCCAACTTATCTGAAACGAAATATGACTTTCAAATTTATCATGGTAAGTTTTTTAGCCTACGGTATGTTTCGCAAAACTTCAGTTCCGTTGTCACAACCAAATGATATAATAGTTGATACAATAGTTATTATCTTTAACTATTACTCAAATGTCATACCAATGTAAATTAAATTACTTAATAGTTATTCACATTAAAAGATGAACTTTTGTTTCCTGGATTACATAGAAGAGCCCTTCTCTATAATCTCAAACTTCATACATTTTACTCCATTTATAAATTGCACGAGCGTCTGACCGCGAAAGCAGGTGACCCGAGTTCGATTCCATGTCATTCAATAAAAATGTGAGATAGGCACTAACCTCCAACCTTTTCAAGGATTGTAAATAATTAAGCTATTGCAATGGACCATTTTGAAATTAATAAGAAAATGTTCGTAGTAAAGTTGTAAGAATATAGCTTAAAGAGAATTTATGAACTTATATCTCCAGCCAGCGTATAGTGAGTTGGCCTTTCCCTTCTCATTCCTTGTGTTCTAAACGAGGTCACTGCAATTTTTCGTTGGTGTCAGTGCATTTGCTAATAGCAATTGCAGCAATATTAATCTTTGCTATAATTATAGGCTAAGCGTCTTTCAGTGCTCGATATTCAACCACTCTTTTAATCTTGATTGTCATTTTTCTAACATCTTTATAATTGCAGGAATGTATGGCACGGTTTTAAAGATTGATTGATCAAAATTACTGATTCACTCCCATCACGTAACAGTTCATTATCAACATTGAAGATCACATCGCAATAAATGATGTGTAAACATGATTGCGGACGGTATAACGAGAGAATTAATGAAAGAAAAATCGTGGTGATGCTAATCAGAACATGATAGTAACAATCTATTGAACTATTATCTCTGAATTGCTAATCTTCTTAAAATTAACTATCATCCTACTAAATGCGCCCATTTTTTTTTCAATCTACTCTAATTATATTAATCAGAAGAGAACCGTGTTTGATGGTTCTGGTTAAGGCGTAGACTTGACTTTACGTGCAAGTTACGGTAGTGTGTTCTAGTCATTTGTGTCTCATGAACATATATCCTTTGATATTATCATGTTTATTGTCTTAAAGACGCTCTCCCGTACTCCATATAATCTTAGATTCAAATTTCACTTTATGAACATTAAGGAAAACTTCGTAAAAGGTATAAAAATCCTGAAGTGACAGAACATTTGTCTTACAAATTTCATTTCTGCTCTTTGAAGTCTTTCACTGTTATCACATTTGGGCGGGTTGGCTGCCAAGTGGTGTAAGTCACGAAAATTGAAAAATGGACTAACACCACTTATAGTTACTAGACATTCAGTTCTTTGTATCCTACAAGTAGTGTGCGTCCAAGTTCAATAGTTCGCTCACAAATAGCGCAGAATGTTATTACACTGAACGAAACTGCTGAGCGCCTTGGCAGTCAAGTGGTGTTATGTTCAGGTGCTTCTGTCAGTGTTATCAGCACACAGATTCTGTACTGTCGCCGCCTGTGAGCATTGTTTACTCTGTTGTGTTCCAAACATTATTATTAGGTAAGTGTTGTTCAAGAATAAAATAACGTAGCTTGTGTGTGAACCATTCATATTAAGTGCAAGTTGTAGTCTGTATGTGAAATGGTTAAGTTCGAAGAGCTTGACTTGAGAAAAGGTCGTGGCAGTACTGGCTCCTGACTCAGCATGAACTTCAAACGGCTTACCCTGATGGAAGATTCATCACAGAAGCAAAGAAAAAATATATAGGGGACCTATTGCAATTTATACCCTTGTCACCATTCTTTTTTTCTTGGTTTAAATTCTAATCCTGAACTGTTTCCAATGACGATGAATAAGTTGATGAAATCATGATATCAGATGACATCGTATGAATTTCCATTTTGTTCTTTTCAATGTTCATTTTTGTTTGTATTTCTTAACAATAAACAATAGTTCTGTTTTGAGTAGGGTTTCAACTTTTATTCGATCTCATTTTCTTTCCCAATTTATTTTTGTTTCAATTAGGGGAATGCGATTTTTTCCAAGATCATGACTTTGAAAAGTTCACTTTTGAGGTAGTTAAAACAGTTGCAAGATAGATTTATAACTTCTAATTTGAAAGTGTGTATGTTCCACTTATTGCCAAGCCATTATTTACTCAAGACATATTCAATTCTGAATTTACAGTGAATTGCAAACTTTAAATTTGCTCTCCTGAAAACATAGAAGTTTGGACGTACACCACATGGCAGTCAACCCGCCCATTTATAAATGTCTTATTATACTTCAGCACTGCGGCAACCTTCACTTTAAAATTTTAAATATTTCACTTTTTTGTAGTTCATTTGTGTAAGATCTTCGTACCCACAAACTGCAACATGAACTGCAGCCAGGAAGTAAAAGGAGGATAGC